>NC_079541.1:7324917-7624917 GCF_003711565.1 Takifugu flavidus | reverse complement strand
AGGAGGATTCAGGGGCAGACAGCAGCAGTGCCAGAGGTTTCAGTCATCAGGTATGATGAACTTAGTCGCTGCTGTTTTATTCTCACTCATAGTTTACTGACTTATTTTCTTGTCCTTTGATCGGCGCTGATCCATATTTGGATCTCTTTGCCAGCGGCGTCCAGCCCACTAGATCCACAAGCAGCTCCACTTCCTGATAGCGCTGCGCACAGACCCGAGGACACCGGCTTGGATTTGTTCCCCTGTGGATTTGGTCCTTGAAGAACGGTCTTTCAAGGACCAAATCATCGGTGTTCCACTCAAGGTAACGTTAAAAGGTGATGGACTCACTTGACGTCATAGCGGTTCATGAACATGATGTGGTCCCTGTAGGTTCGATTCACGTCCAAGTCGATCTGTCGGACGTCGGGGGAGAGTCCTCTGGCTCTGGCCTTCAGTTTCTGAAGATGATCCAGGAAACAGGTGAGTAAAACATCAAAATCTGGCTACAAGCTTTACTCTGTCGCTCAAACCTCGTAAAAGTCCTTCTTCTCCTCCTTTATTTTGGGAATGTCGAGCAGGAGACACCACACCTCCCCCCGCAGCTGCAGAGGAATTCCCTTATAGATCCTCCGGACCAACTGGAAGGAAGCACACATCAACAGAGCAGTTAGAGAACCGGGATCAGATTAGAACTTCCATTCATTGAGTTCATTGGCATGAGGATAGTTGGGTTTTTCCATTAAAGGAGCCTGATTTGTCAGGTTTCAGCCATTAAGAGAGATTCCATGAATCCATGAAGCAGACAGGCAGAAACCATGTCCGAGCGCTGGTGCCGGGCTCTGCCTGGGAGCGGAAACAGGGAAGGGCTTTGGAAGGTGAAGCGCGACCATCTGGCTGAGCGACTGCAGGAGATTGTGGACGGAGCCGCCGCTCTGCATGCAGATCAGTTCACAGCCATTCACAAAGACCTGGAAAATCGGAGTGACTCGGGGCAAGAAGATTAAGTCTTAAAACCCAAAGTGCCGGAACAGCAAAGCTGATCGGAGCAGAGAACTCTCCGCCTGCAGCTGTTGGAGCCAGCAGGCTAGAACAGTCCTACGGGCGTATGAGCGCTGGAAGAAGCGCTGAATTACAGGAGGCAGCCTGGATACATTGAGGTTAAAAAAGGGCGCCAGACTAAGGAGCTATTGGGTAATGCAATTGACGGAAAAATGGAGGAAGGGCAGAGCGCTGATGATGATTTAAGCCGAATTAATGTGTCACACAACTGTTAATTGGCTGTTAATTAAACTGATGAGCTTGTCAATGAGTGCATCTGCTAGACTGAGTGTGTGTGAGGCGTAAACACGGAACGTAGAACCTCCATTAGAGAGTTCAGATGTCCAGCGCTGCGATTGGGTTTAAAATAAAGGGGGCGGAGCTTATCCCACGGATGCAAGTGCGTCACGCCATGTTTTAGTGACAATAATAGTTCTAATGTTCTAGCTGATTAAGGTCTAAATGGTTTGCATTTAAAGGTGCTGGTTATAATCTAGACTGATGGGTCCATAACGTCCTCCGAATATAAAATTGCCATCACCCACAGCCTGATTTTTCCATCTGCTCAGCAGCAGGCGGGAGAAGAAACAAACGGACAGACATCAAGTGCTCGTTGGCCGAGTTCAAAGGCGAGTGGAGGAGAGGAAGATGAAGACCCTTAAAGCTCTAAAGGAGAGGAGCGATGAAACCGCAGCGTCCTTGGCTTTACGAGCTGTGGACGCTTCAGATTAAACCTGGAGCTGAATGACCGGCTGTTCTCTCCCTGAAGGACAAACTAAGTGCTTCAGGCAAGGAAGGCAGAAACAACCGATGATCCTAATGGGAGGTAAACTTTGGACCTGTGTTGTAGCATCTGTTAGCGCTCCGTTATTGCACTTATCCATACCTTCCTGGATTTTCAAAGGTAATTTGTTGCTTAATTGGTGGTCAAAAACATGTTCAACACCTCCATTTAAATGCCATACCCCAAATATAACATTATTTTGAGATGTGAGGTTGTCTGGACGTCGTCAGTCAGGTGTGAGAGATGAAGCGGATCACCTTGTCGCTGTTCTTGTATTTGTCCCAGCTCTTCAGCATCTTCAGCCACTTGCTGGTTCTCTCCACCTCTGTGTGTTTTTGCTGTTGGGGAAAAAAAAAAACCAAAGTGACGCGAGAAACCTTTTCTCATGATGCCTTCATGTCTGACGGGAAATCAGAGTGAAAAGGTTTAAAAAGCTATTTTTATTTTATCGTTTTAAAGTCATCGAGCTGCTCTAGATTAAGAATTTTAACCAGAGTAGAAAATTAGAGTTCACCGAGGAGATTTTTGTTTTTGGGTTGTAACTGCTTTGAACTCTGATGTTAGGAGATGAAATGACTTGCCTTCTCCTCCACGGAGTCGTAGGATGGAAGCTCATTCTCGCTGGGGAGAGAAGAAGAAAACAGGAACGGCCTCACTCTCTCTGACGAGAACATCAAACACATCAGCAGTCGCACAAACAGGAAATAACGCTTTAACCACGCAGCGATTTCTGCTTATCCGCTTTCTTCCAGTCCCTGCTGGAGTTGGGCTTGATATTCTGGCTCCGTCTCTGCAGAGGGACGTGGACCGAACTCAGATTTGAACGGTGCGGCGGAAAATCCTCCGTGTTTGATCTGCAGATTAATGTTTTTCTGACTTCAAATGAGTCGCGAGACTACAGTTTTTGTCCTTTGCCGTCAAGAATTTGTAAAATAAACTTTGAAAGCTTTAAAACCCAGCATCACGAGAAGGATTTAATTCCTTTGTAACTGCTGCTTGTGTATTAACGAAGGGCGCCGCTGCTTTTACAGGACCACACACGTCACCGATTTGTGGTGGACGCGAGCGTCTCTCTCCGCTCCAGCCGTGACCACGACCATCTTCACGCTTCGCCGATCGGCCTCCTTTAATTCAGCGCGTCCTGTCGTCCGATTGGTGCCCAGTCATCTTTATTTCCATCTCCAACCGGTCCAGATGTTCCGTGTTTCCTCGCCGGCAGATTTATGGTTTAACACTGTTGCTCTGTGATTGCGGCTAACCGCGCCGTCTCCTGCCGCTCTAAATATAACACTAAAGTACCGTTTCTGTCGAGAGAAAAACCCGCTGACACGATCTCCCTCAGCTGCACCCGTCATCTACAACCTCTCATTTTCTCTGCGCCGTCTTCGGGAGCAGGTTTTTCGTGTAGCGGTGATCCTTACTGAACAAAGCCGAAGCGGTCAACCACTTTGTATAGGTCGAAGTTTGTGTCCTCCCACGGCTCCACGGTGGCCTCTTTTCCCTGCAACCCAGCAAAGACAAACACTGATTCCTCAACCTGGTACATTTCATGGGTTTTTACGCATTTACTGTCACCAAACACCTGAGATTTAAAGGTAATTACTGCTAGCGTGTCATTAATGTGGAACGCTTAGGACATTTATCATGCACGGCTCCAGGGTTCTTCAACCTTCCAGCTCCTTCCCAAACTTAAAATCGTGGGAATATTGATTCTTATAAGATCTGAGGGCTGGAGGGAAACAGACTACAGCCTCCACAGCCTCGAAAATCAGATTTATGGTTCCAGAACAGCTGTTTTTTCCAGCATTTTTATACTGTGATAGCGACAAAGACGCATCTCTGGGATGTGCCAGGCGAGAATTAATGTTTTAGACAAACCAAATGGGAAAAACAAAAAAGTTCTCAAGTAAATTACTGTGAAAATAAGTGCTCGGAGCTGCTTCCCTGCAGCCTTTCTGAAGTTGTTGTTGCTCTGCTGTGAAAACTGACTGATGGTGTTCCAGATTAAAATCCGCCCACGTCTTCTGGGGACACCGAATCACACCGATCAGCCACGACTCGGGGGTTCCAGAGGGAAAATGTGTTGGCGTGAGCGGCGATGAACGCGTGTGAAACGAACAGCAAGAAATCCACCTGTAGCACCGTCTGACTGACACACTGGACCCAGTGAACTCAGAAAAGGCTGCGCGGGAAGATATCCACCGTAAAAATAAAATGGAAAGAAAATCGCCACGGTAACACTGAGAAACATGTCAGTGATGCAAATTAGAGACACATCTGTCCAGACTTCGTTTGTCATCTTTATCATATTTTAAAATTCCAAAAAAAATAGAAAAAAACTCTTGGAAAATACACCCTTTAGTAAATATACCCATAGTGGAAATAAAGCCTAAATAAAGCATATCAAACCTGAAACAGATCATACAGGTTTTAAAAAAAATCTACTCGTCGCAGCATTTAATGATCAGCTGTTTAAATGACCAGTCAGAACCCTCAAGTTTAGTGAGATATAATCATAGTTACATGATGATTTGTCCACAAGTTAACAACTCTTGTAGTTTAGCATTCATCATCCTCGGTTATGCTAACATACCTTGTCATATTTAGCAACAATTTCAGCCCGCTCCTTTTCCAGTTTCACAGCTGCATCCTGTTCGGTATCAGACGCTGGGAAAAAAAGGAAAAGATGAGTGTTAGCAACAATCAAGGTAACAGAAATAGGCCCAGCATTAAAAAGCATCATGTTATATGTTATAATTAATGTCAGCAGGTTAGCATAGCCTCACTCAAGGCATGACAAGTTTTGAATGAAATGAGATTAAAATGGAAAAGAGAAAAATCCCCAGTAGATTTAAATGATCTCACAATGTGTAGAACACCACAACAGACTCGGTCAGAACTGCGTAGTGGCAGCAAATGCAATGCTAACGTCACCACCGAGAGACAATGTTAATATTGCCCTTTAAGCAAACTACTGTCAGAATTCTGAAGAGCTGAAACTGTTGGAGATCCTCACCAACACTTCAAATGAATCTGCCATCATTGAAATGATGTGTCACCACACACACACACACACACAGACACACACACACACACACTTCAGACCAATCAGAGAAGCCTCATGTAGTCAGTATGAACTGAGCCTGGGAAAATAAAGTTTTCTGTGTCTCTTGAGCCTACACACATCACATTAAATCCATTATTCTCACTCACACACACACACACACACACACACACACACACACACACACACACACACACACACACACACACACAAAATCAGCCAATGAGACTCTTCAAACTTGCATCAACAAAGTTGAGCCGCTCTTCAAAGATGGCTGAATGAAAGCACTAAACTGTGCTGGTTTCCTGCATATTTAATTGTTCCAGTTGCCCTCACAAAGACCCAAATCACTTAAAAAATGATGCAAATTCACTGACAAAACAATAAACAATAACACGCATAAACACAGGAAATAGCTGCTTGTCATCATTTTAATATCAAAATCTGGTTTTGGCCTCTGATCATCATTAACACAGCAGCAGTGTTGAGATACGTGTAGTTTCTTCT
Source organism: Takifugu flavidus (assembly GCF_003711565.1). Taxonomy (NCBI): domain Eukaryota; kingdom Metazoa; phylum Chordata; class Actinopteri; order Tetraodontiformes; family Tetraodontidae; genus Takifugu; species Takifugu flavidus. Next base: position 7,619,542 of record NC_079541.1, on the reverse strand, counting down.
TTGACAGTTCTTGAACCCTTAACAGGAAGTGCTTGACTGTAGTCATTCTCCCGTTTCCTGTCTGGACCCCAGGGTTCAGTGGGAGGAAGAGGCTGAACTGGAATCCAGAGCAAACACACTCCTCATTGAGCTGCCCGGCATTTTTATGACAGGATGACGTTTATGTGTGTGTGTCAGTGAAAGGCCGTGAGCTGTTGAGGACACACACATACACACACACACAAACCAACAAGGCCAAATAAACAAATACGGTCAAGTTTTTCTGCCTGGACTTCCACAGGAGGTCCTGCGGTTCCCATAGAGAGCCAGACTGGAATGGAGGGGCGGAGCTTTAGTTTCGCCACAATTCTGAGCCCCTCTCGAAGCATCCGCAATGTCCCGACAGAAGCTGAGGGGACCTTAACCCCTTCCTCGGAATCCAGGATCACACCGAGATCTGCCAGAATCTCTGGATGCTCTTCAAATTTCAACGCCTTGTTTTTTTTGATCCTCAGCGTAACGGATCATAACCTTTTGAAAAGACCTGTCCCGCCCCCACCCCACTGGGCCGACCTTCATTACCGTCCCCAGCAGTGAGGACGATGTCTAACCCCCCCCCCCCGACCTGCTTGCCCTGTCCACCCGGTCGATGCTGGAGGTGACCCGTGCCAATTACTGACCGGCACCTTTTTGTTACCGTGACGACGCGATTAAACGGGGAAGCTCATCTCTAACAGCACCATGAGCCTCAGCGGGCCTGTAACAGGAAGAGTTGCAGGGTGTGTTTGTTCTTCATCGTCGCTTCTGCTAATGAGTAGCACAGACAGCCGACGCCATGGCAACAAAAGTACCAGCTTTCCCATGGTTTCCGCCGCTGAAGCCCTCCCTCGTCTGCTCTAACGATCCGTCTTTGTTCTTTATGTCACAGTCGCCGTCCCTCGCCGACGACCGTTTCTGCACGTTGTTCGTACTTTAACGGAGACGGTTGAAGAATACTAACAGCAATAATAGGCTGTAATAATAGTGTGGAATTGTTGTGAGAAGAACGCGTCTCTGGTTTGTGGGCTGACTCCAACGCAGCGTCTACGGTCCCCCATCCAGTCTGGAGAGGCTTTCATCTTTTACCAATCAGTGCTCGTGTTAAAACCAAATGACTGAAATGTGGAAACAAACAGTGGTATTAAGGAGCAGAAGAGGACACGTGTGGATTTGCTGATGTTGTGGACACAGATGATGTCACCCGCAGCAGCAAACGCCTGGTGACGCCGCCGCGGCCTCTTCACACTGCACCCATTATGTGTCATTACCCAACCTCCACAACAATCGGCGGTGCCTTTTGACGTCTGCTGCTCCAAAAAAAGAACCTGTTCTCCGGTGTTTCTAAAGTCACTGCGGAGTACAGTCGCTGTCCCGTTGTTATGACCGTTTCCAGCGCAGCTAAATGCTAACGTGAGCCAGCAGAGAAGTGTGATGGTCCTGATGGTGTTTCAGAGGAACCTGAAACACCATCGGGACCGTGTCAACGGCAGAAAAGAACTTTTACCTCGCTCTAAGCGATCCTGCGGCGCCTCGGACCTCATCTGTTCAGCCGGGCCCAACACCAGAGACGCTCCCGGCTACCTCAGCCCATCGCTGCGCTTCACGCCGAAGAGGAAATGCCAGAGAGAGAAGTGAGAGCGGCGCGCTTCGACAATGCTGCTGCTTGTTGCAGACGTCCCACTCGCAACATTCTCTGCTTAAACACAACAAGACGTTCTGTTCTTCAGAGGGAGCCAGGACGCCTGGTCCAAAGAGACGAGATCCTCCCTTCTTAAAATCTGCTTTCGGACATACATGACGTCCCTCCAAGGGTGTTGTGTTGTGGCAACGTGGGGGAGGGAGGGTGTGGTGTTCTCCTGACATCTATCATCTATCTGTGGGCTCCATCAGTTCAGGAAGTGTCTGTTTGTGGAGGAGGACTAGATAGGACCAAGGCGCCCTTATCGCTCCAGGGTCACAGCAAGAACTTTCCAGCTTTGACGCATGGAACCGCGGCTAAATTAGCGCATCACAGAACGGGATCAGACCATTATTGATATCCTGAAACAGCTGGAAGGCAGATGCAGAAGAGTTCGTTGGGTCCAGGTGTGAAACACCAACATGAGCCCCTGCTGAGTTGGACCCCCCTGATTGTTTTCAGTTTTTCTGACCTCGTCCCATCAATTTTTAATCAAATCCATAAACCTTCACCCTCAAGGACAAAGCATCGATCACATTTAGCACAAAATCAGTGCGTCCGATCAATAATTCAATAACTCCTCTCTTCTGCTCATTTAAAATAAAGAAATAAATTAAGAAGGTTGTTGTTTTCCTCGGTGGCTTCATTCCTGTTGCCGCTTCCTCTTTTTGTTCTGAATCAGAGACCCAAACTGCCAGTTTAGCGAGTGGGTGGGCATCCTGGCACCAGAGCCAGCAGCACATCCAAACGCACCTCTGACCCGAGCCTCAGACGAGTAAACGGCGCCCGGCGTTGCAAGGACGGAGGCGATACAGACGCGTAAAAACCCACAGAACCGAGATCGGGTCCCGCAGACGCGCTGACATAAACACGTCTGTCTGCTCGGACTCATGTGACCTGAAACAACAATGAGGTGGAACAGCCGTACTCCGATGCTGGGACTTTATTCCGAGCAGCTAAACGTGGGGGCAGATGAGACGGAGCTAAATACGGGTACGTCCCCGGAGAGGCTGAAACCACCTCCTCGGGCTCTTTACACTCACACCACAATTACAGTCAGAGCTAAAGATCTGTGCATTGCTAGATGTGCATTAACTGTGTTGTCTTTGGGCTGCAGACACACAACCTTTTATTTCCTCTTTATGTGGTGTCAAATTCTGGAATAAGGGTGCACGTGTGTTCCTTCAACAGACCATGAACTGGTGACATCAAGAGCTTTCAGATACCAGATTTACTGAAGTGACTGAAGATCCTCAAAGGCAACTTCCTGAAGTCGTTTCCCTTTTCCACATCTGCGCATGTGACGTGACCATCGGATCAGCTGATAACTGAGAGGTCGCCTGCTAATTAAATCTACACCGGCGCCGCCTTTATTGCATTTACCGTGTCTCCATTTTGGTTCAACCCTGGCAAATATTTTCACAACTCCGTCTGATCTAATGATGTGAGGAACCAGCCGTTTCCCTGACAACCTGACACCAGAAACAAACCCAAATTCTTTGATGGTGCCAAATCTGAGATACGAGCGGCGAGGAACATAAAACTAAGCCAGGTATGAAAATTAAAGCAACATCTCCGCAAAGTTGCCCTTTAGGAAGGACAGGCGGGCAATTATCTCTGCCTCTGCAGCAGGGATATCAGCAGGGGGCTTCGGCCTCAAGCCTGCTGGGCCTCCACTGTCTGCTGGGATGGTGCAGTTAACATCAGAAAGCACCTGTAGGGACACGTCAAATGACCTTAAACCACTGCATCATCTGCTGTCAGCTTTCACCTTTGACTCCATTGAACCAGGCTGAGCTCTTCTGCAGGGCTGATGGAGGCTGATGGAGGCAGATGAAACCGAAAGGAAAGAGCCGATTGTTGAGGAGCTGTCGAGAAAGCATCTCAGATGTTCCGTGGTGAATCGCCTCCTGATCCCACGTCGCCTGCCTCACCGTAAATATCACACTATATCACCATACAGGGTGGGGGCTGGGCTGAGGAGCGGCGGGTTCTTGGTTTGAACCCCAGTGAAGACAAATCATGGAAGGTAGTAGTAGTAGGGGAAGGTGCCAGAACCCCTTCAGAGCACTGCTGAGATACCCTTGAGCAAGGTACCACACCCACAAATGCTCATATAGGGCTCTGCGATGAACTGGCCACTTATCCAGGGGAGGACCCTGCACGTGTACCCTCCCCGTGACCCCGAAAGGGATAAAGCGGTTCAGAAGGTGAGATGACACCATCGAGATATCAGTCACGGTTAAGGAAATACTGTCAACAAGACAGGAACGACAGTGAAACAAGAATTTGCAGACGTGATGGACAGCTCGTCAGTCCCCTCTTGCCCAACTTCATTCATCACACACCAGAGAGGCAGTTGCCACACACTAACACTCGGCCTTGTTCTTCTACCTTTGTGAGGACTTTCCTAGACAAAATGTGTTAGCCAGCAACTCACCCCAACCACCCCATCTCACTCCCTAAACCCAATTCAACCTCAAAACAATGTCTCCCCCATCAAATGGTCCTTTTGAAGTGAGGACCAGCCAAAATGTCTTCACTCCTCCCCAAATGTCCTCATTTTGCGAGTAGAATGATACTCTATGGTACTCTATGTAGCAAGTACAAGAACACACACACACACACACACACACACACACGCACACACACACACACACACACCTGTTAAAGACGACTCACGGTGAGAGGTTTCACCTCAACAAGGTCAGCGATGTAATAATACACTATTGCTGTTAAAATGAATCATTTACATGCGGGAATTTATTCCACCATTATTTTAATTTTGGAAGATGACATCAGCTCTGTGATTGCGTCCGACTGCTTGCCAAGAACAATCTGACAGAAATGTGTGTGAATTGAAACTTGACATCCTGCAACAATCTGAGCGTCTCTTCCCCAGATCAACAGTTAACAGGAATGGTTCAGCTTGATTTCTGCGTGTAACACCGATATCAGCAACACAACAATTTCTCTTCGAATAAAATCGCACATCAACAGGCTGCTGTTTACTGGCCCCTCCAGCTGTCATCCAATCAGTTGAGGGCTGCATAATTAGTCGCTGCTGGTTTGTCTTATTCTCTTCTCAGTACATTACGAAGACAGCTGCCCCTCCCTCAGTCAAATTTGCCCTTCATGCGTTTACCCTCAATCATGGAACACAATCACCGATCGTGACGGCTGTTTAATGGCTAAACACACCTCCGAGCCTGGCCCTGCGTCTGGACGGCGACACCAACTCCTTGACGATCTGTAGGACCTGCATGGTCACGAGGAGGGAGATGGATGAGCTGCAGGGCAGGGGCAGACTGCTGTCGCCCTCTCACCCCCCACAACTTCATCCCTCTCCGGTTCCACCTCAGGATTCATCCTCTGATCTGGATTTTGGCATCTTGGCTGGATTCTGTTGCGTTCCAAAGACAGTGGCCAACTCTCCCGACACTCAAACGTCCTCACACGTGCCCGTTTCTCCTGAAAACAAGTCGCACCTGCTTGGAATTCCGTCCTCGCTCTGCAGGGAACGGCTCAACTTCACACCCGGCAGCTGCAGAAAGTAGCGCCGACTGCTCGTTTTGAAAGTGGATGCGGCCGTCTGGCGTGTGATGTGTGTGGTGTTCTCAGCTGGAGAAGCATCACACTCTTCACACACACGGATCACTTTGCTCCTCTTTTTCTTCTTCTGGCTGCTGTAGATCAGTCCGCGTTGTTGTCTCTCAACTGTCCGACTCCCTCACCACCTCTCCTGAATCCCTCCTCGCTCCCTCTGCAGTTGTTGCTGGCGAGCCTCTCGCGAGCCTCTCCTCACATCATCTGAACTGGGATTAATGGCCACTCACCTCCCTCCACCATCTCTTTCTCTCCCTTCGTCTCTTCTTTCCCTGCCCTCCTCCCCTCCTCTCTCTCATTGAGCTGCTTTCTGCTGCCTTTTATTCTCAAGCACATTTGCGGCGGAGAACACCGGTAGAATGAAACAGGATATTTGGAGGCGAGATATGAGCCCCATGGTGATTTACGACCAGCAGCATCCCTCACCTGCAGAAGCTCTTTACCACAACCTCCGGGTCTCACTGTCAAACATGTTTTAAAGACAAAATCTGCTTTTCATTTGTGTTTGTGCTGCTCATAAAGTTCATTTTAAACTGTAAATAAGGGTGTATAATTAGGTCAGCATGTGAATTTACACAGCATGTGCTACAGATGCACTATAGCCGCTTGGACTTCCTCTCGGATGTTTACTTCAGCTTCTGGATGAGCTCAGCACACATGTGCACACACATGCACGCGAACACACACGCAAATAATACCGTAGTCTTTATATGGCATCACTGAATTGCTGCTACCTTGAGCAGGAAATGAGTATTTGGATGGAAAAAAACAGTAAAACTAACCAGACAATGACAGTGGCGTTCCACTAGGATCCGTGCTCGGCCCATTTCCTTGTCCCAGAAACAGCTCTACTGGAACGTACCATCCATTAACATTAAAGTACTAACATCACTAAAACAAGTGAACACATCAGTTTAGAAATAGCTCAACCTAGTCTGGTTACAGCCAACACCAACTGCTGGTGATATCGTTTGAGTAATGAGTAAAGTGAGCGACCGTTTCTGTCACGTTTATGACACAATGAGCTCAGTTAGCTTCCAGCAATCTGGGAGTATAATGACTAGTAAAGAAGTGTTGACCTGTGTGAATCAAATCTCACCTTCGCCACGTTATCTCCTTCTTTTTGCTAATACGGAACAAAAATCCCTAATGATTACATTCTACCAACCCAGTACTTTGATGTATATATAGTATTTCTCAATGCATCTTGTTTCACCCTGATGTGCTTTAGCAAGTTACTACTAAACAAACTAGTCTTCATATCACATCTTTCACCTTTTGTTTTGTAGAGTTTGCATTCTGAAATGGTCTGGTTGTTAGTGTTAATGTCCCAGACAGGTGACAGGATGGAATCAGTCATGTTTGGGTCAACATGCCGTGTTTGTTTAAATGGGACATGATGCAGATTATGGTCTGCCATGGTGTCCCACTGCGGAACCGCTATCCTCTGGCGAAGAGTACTACACAATGTAGATTTTTTCCTTGAGTAGTCGTACGTACCGATACTTTGAGATAACGCTGTATCAGGTGGTTACCTGGTATCTCTACATTTTGCCTCCCCTTATAAATAAGGACAGAAGGCAGAGTGACTGAGCAGCGACACTTTCACACTGACACACAGGCGTAATAAAGTCCTCGGCTCAGCAGCTGCTTCATTTCTTAATAATAAACATTAATAATGCTCCTGTAAACAGAAGCCCGGTCTGATGAAATGTTTCTGGACTTGTTAGCAGGTTGTTCCAGCCTCACTGGACAGACTAACCCAAGGCTGCTGTTGCTATGTGTCAAACCTATAGCTGCTCCAGGTGACCACATATGTTCTAACAGCTACTTCTGCTCCACAGTCCTTCTGTCAGCTGCACAGGGTTTGTTTGAGGTTGGTGCTATCTGGCCGAGGGACTCGACACACACCGCATCGCTAACACGCCACAGTGGTGACATACACTCATCTGCTGGCATTCAGGTGGACAATGATTGAATTAGGCTGCTTGTTCCGCACATTGATTAATGCTGCCTGCAGCGCTTAGATGTGTCTCACACACGTCGCTGTCAGCCCAGAGCAACACAAATTCTTCCAAGAAACAACTGAATTTGCTTTAACTTAAAAGGTCATTTCCTAAAAAAGACAAAACAAATCTATTTACCAGTTTAAAAAAACAAACATGTGACAGATTAAGCAAACAAAAAATGGACGACGCAATTGACTCATCACAGCTAATGTTAGCAATAATTTATGTTATTGTTGCTAACTAATATTAGTAACAGCTTAGTTACACATCCAAACACGCAGGAACTTTATCCTTTTGGACACATATTTTTAAAATAACTGATGAGAAATGTCCAAATGCATAGGGAAAGTGTTTCAAAGTGACAAAAAAATCCAATTCCAGCGGACGACAATGGTCTGAACTTTAAGACCAAACGTGTAAGTGGTGAGTCAGCATTTTGCTCAGTTTAGTTCAGGTCATTGGCTGACTTTGTTGTTCTGTTTCCTCCCTCCATCCTCCCTTGACCCGGCACAGAACCTAGGCGAGCGAGGGAATGGGAACCCACGAGTAAGAAAACAAGAGCTCGGCCTCGCACTTCCTGTTCACCCTCCCCCGTGCCACTTCCTGTTTAAAGTGTGGCCTTTAGACCAACCGGGCCGCAGCCAAATTTCCAGAGTCCTGCATGTCCGCAGCTACATCTGTTGCTGTGAAATGTTCCACCTCCACCTGCTTCATTCACGTCAGCGTTTCTGACCTCAAAACTTTTTTTTCACCTCACAGCAACAAGCTTTGGAAAAGCCTGTAGATGTCCTTTATGTTGCTCCTACAAATTAAGAGCATAATACCTCATTCCATCAGAACTCTGACATGGTTTTGCTGTGTTGTGAACACTTTGATGTAAACCGCTGTGGTTTGATGCACACTCTGCATGTGGTTTTTTCTGGTGTTTTGTGACATCCCATAAAAACAAGAATCCAAACCAGCATTTGTGAAAAGAGGCTGCTTACTCAAAATTGTTGTTTTCATGAGGTCAGAGAAGAACCACAACCACATTACTTTTGTCTGCACAGTGAATATTTCCATATATCATGGAAATCAAAATTTCAAATAAATCACGAGTGCATCAGGACCACTGTGGGGATGCCTGAAGCTAATTTCAGCGTTCTCTTTTGAGCCCAACAGTCAGACTAATTACAGCATCTGTTTCATGATTAAGTAACTTGTAACTACGTGTTAGCATATTAGCTACAAGACTCTCACTGCTCATGGCAACAACTCAATCTCTTTGGGTTTTTGACTGTGCAGAACTTTAGCTTTGCCAGTGTTCCATTCTCACATGCTAGCTTACCTTTAGCTTGCCACAGCTATAGCTAAGGCCTTCGAGAAGACTAATTAAAGTAAGAGAATGTTAGAATTTTAGCACACAGTAAAGCAAAATAGGGTCATCAGGTATTGAAGATATTAATTTGGGAGGAGGGACACCATCAACAAAGACCAGTAGCTCAAATCTCCATGGTAACCAAATCCAAGTGCACAAATCCCATAAAGGTATTCCGAGGAGACAACGTCATCCAGTTCATGTTTAACAAATGTAAGACTTGGCTTTAATGATACAGTCAATAAAATCCCATTATTTTACTTTATTCATGTTTTCAAACTGGATTTAATCCCATTTTCAGTTACGGCTGTTTGTTGTTTACAGCATCACGGTGAATCTAAACCTGTGCACCCTTTAAATCATCTTTTCTATTTATTATTCTGTTGTTTCATTAATTCAGTCCTTTCAAACCTGCAGGCCTGCTGGACGAGTGTCGGCCATGAAAAGCAAATAAATGCACCGGCTGCTCGCTATAAATTTGAAAGAACTCCTTCAGCTGCATGATGGGAACTGGAAACCCCGATAAAGTCTTATGGGGAAAACTTAGCCTGCAGCGGTGAAATGAAGCTCTTTCAGAAGCAGCCAGCAGCAGAACCAGGACCAAAAAGTGCCGTGCCACGCTCACTCGCCCAGAAAATTCCATCCATCCAATCAAAAATCCATTACCTGCGTCGAGACCCTGCAGCTCCCTTCCACACAGGCACCGGACCGTGGAAGGATTATTCTCAGTTTAGTCTTCTAATCTCACTATGAAAATATGAAATCTGTTCCTACTTCCCAACTCAAAGAGAATTCTGTTGTGGCGAATCCATTTATCCTTTAATTGTCACACTGATTTTTTTCCAGCACAAAACACGGGCTCTGGTTCTGGAGTAGCTGCACCCAACACCCCCGGCCAGGTACAGAGTCATCTGTCCCAGGTGGGCCAGGATGGGAATGAATTCTACCTCTTTATTACACTGTCAGACCTGGTTCTGATGAACAACAAGCAAGTTTGATCACCTCCACAGGAACGCCATATCGAGCAAAGGCCGATGTGGATTTAGGTATGTAAACTAACACCCTCTGTTGTTGGTGTGTGTGTGTGTGTTTGCAGACTGATGCCTCGAGGATGATGGTTGAGGATCCATTTCCTACCGCTGCCGTGTTTACTGGGAGATGTAATCATATTCCAGCAAGGCTTCCTTCCTGTAACCTCCACAATACACACACGCTCACACACGGCATCCGAGAATCACTCAGCACTGCGGTGGCGAGGACAGAAGCTCCTGAGAGGAATGGAGGACAAACGGCATTCCATCGCATCACAGGGTCACATGACACAGGTAGGAGCCGTTAAATGTCAGAGTACGCAGACTTCCCGGTAACCTGGTAACCTATAAATCCAGCCATCCAGAGGGAATCAGAGGTCAACATCTGCAATATTATAATATGGCGCAGCTCTGTTTCAGCTCTGAACTGAAGCTTCTCTTCATCGGGCTGCCAAATAAATTGAATTGCGGGTAGAAAAAGGGGGAGATCTCAGAGATAGAGATCGACTGAGACGTTCGGGGATTGAACATCACAGAACTAATGAGCATTTCTATGCTGTTGTGAAACATATTAAGGTCCTGGGGTGAATATCATATTGGGGACTGTCCACGCCACTTCATTTCCTCCCAGCAGGGGGCCTCAGATGTGGATCTGACAGCGCAGCATTAATGAAACAGCCAGTCATCCGGCATTAAATCTGCACTAACTTCAATCCTTAATCCCTTTTAAGGTTCAAACTCACAGCCTGCCCGGGGTGACGAGACCTTAAAGTGGAGGAAGTGCAGCTGGTTAATCAACCTGCCCGACCGGCGTTACAAGCAGAAAGAAACGGTGCCTTTATCCTCGGGGGCATTTTTCAAACAACGACATTTCTAACAATCAGCCTGAGTCACGGAGAGGCACCGGAGTGACATCGCAGGCAGAGAACACGCAGCAGGCGAGGCGTCATCGTCACTTCAACGGCGGAGGGTCGAACCGTGAAGAAACGCCACAGACGATGCGTTCAAAGGCTGCCAGAAATGTGAGGAAATGAGCACAAACAGCCAGAGAGGAATATTAACACCTGAAGTTATTAAAGCCCCCCTCCACCAACTCGCCCTGACATCACGACCAGCAATCTCATCACGATCAAAGCAACTTCAAATGATATACTTTATATATAAAGACACACACACACACACATATATATATATATATATAATGGTATATATATATATATATAATGGTAAAATTAGAGGAGATCATTTATCTGCAGCTGATGAGTCATTCAGCGGGGGTCAAGCAGTCGTGTGGGAGTCTGTCTGTCTCCTGCAGGGCTGTTGCATGCTGGGAATCAGCTGCACCACTATTATTACCGACAGCGCTTCAAATCATCATCTCGCCTGGCCTGTGGGAAGGGCATTCGATTGGACGCAACGGCATATTTGCTCCCTGAAACACCCGTTTATATTTACATAAACAATAAAAATGAAAGAAGACGTATTTTTCGGATTCGTTTGACGAGATTCGGAGCATTTCCAGATGAGATTTGTGTTCATCTGACCCGATTTAATGAGCGTCTGTTTATTCATCAGCACTGTTGTGGTCAAAGCGAGGAGCCTCACTCAGGAAAAGTTTTTTAAAACTTTGATTCCATGAAAAAGAAGGATGTAAAGGTGCAGCAGCAGTGACAAACAGACAGATTTCAGTCACCCCCCCAATCTGGAGTGCTTTTGGCTGATGGAGATAATGAGCTGAGGATATGAAGGTTGAGATAAATAATGGAGCAAAAGGTTCCCTTCAACGGTGTCACATGACCAAGTCTGGCTTCATCAACTGTTCGTGATCTCTGCTGAAAACTGTTACGACAAAACCAATTTTGACAAAACAAAGGTTTTGGTTGTCAGCTTGTCGACTTTCTGTTACTCCTCATCGGATTAATCACTCCCGCTCAAGGACACCCCCCCCACCCATCACACACTAAAACAAGGGTGCAGAGGAAACAGCAGTAATCGGGTTAAACCTTCAGGAGGGTCTACCTAATCCAATCACCTTCCCATAAGGTTGCCCCGGTAACCCAGTCCCAGCCTCTGGTATACAGGCCTTGGGCAGAGAGCCAACACAGAGAGAGTTAACACTGCTGGCAGCAGGAAGTGTTGGCTCCGGTACAGTTTTTTATCCGTAGGGCGCTAAACAAAGAGGAGGAGAAGGTCCGGGAGGGCAGGAAGGGGCGGGAAAGTGTGACAACCTGATGCATTTCACCCTGTCAGCAATAATTTAAAAGGTCCAGCCTAAACAATGACCGCCGGAATCCATGATCCCCTTCTATAACATGTCACACATTTATTTATTCAGAGGGGCCCAATTTAGGCACAACAACAGGAAAAACAAGCCGTCCAACGCATTAGCTTGCTAACAGGTACATGCACAAGGATGGATCGAATTCAATTTCATATTTATAATCGTTTCAGGAATATAATCATCTTATTCCACGATAAAACACATGTTCAATAAGACACACCCTTGCAGTAAAGAATCATCTGCAGCCCAGTGTGAGCGTGTGTGTCACATGTATGACATTAGCGGTATATATTGCAGTCTGTATGACTCATGGGGGCCGTGCCTTTTTTCACACAGCGGCAGGTAGCTGCCCACTCGCACACACACACACACACACACACACACAAGCTGCAGATAGACCTGATGGAGTGCACACATCTGCCCTCCCATCATGCACTGCAGCATGATTTATGAGGGTGATGAGGTGCTGCTGGATGCAGCAACTGCTCAGCTGTGGTGTGTTTCTGCCATCGGGGGGAGCCGATGGACACTTGTTTAACATCTATGCGGACATTCAAAGGAGGCTTGAACACACTGCATAATCTCACTGACCACAGCGAACAGAAAATTAAAACGTCCCAATCAGCAATCGGCTGATGCTTGAACGAGGGAAGGGCCAATGTCACAACAAAAAAAGTCTAAAAAAATAAATACAAACTAAAGGGAATAAATACAAAAGTATAGCTTACTCATGGTGGGAGTCCAGAGGACGGTGGTGGGGCGAGGCCCAGGCTGGGCAGCGCTTTGGAAAGGTGAGGTTATTCTCCACTGTGTCTCTCCGAGAGGCACTCATGACCTGAGGACAGAAGGAAGGACACAGGAAATCACCATCCAGCAATAAATAAAGAATAAATCTCACCAAGGGAAGGTAAACATGAATGTCACGTCTCAGATCTGGCAGCATCACCACTGCAAGAAATCAACACTCATCCTGACCCTTCTCACTTAGCAAGGGTGATACTGAAGCTATGGTGGCTTTTGAGGGTTAAAATACATTTTTGACAAGTATTTTCTGTTCTGTTAAATTTAAAAAAACTTGATGCTGCTAATAAAGAAAACATCAGTAATAAAGTCTGTTCGTGGCTACCGCAGAAACATTCTAGCAGTCAATACTTTGATTTTTGAATAATCAAACATTATTTGCTTTAAAATTTTAAATGTATTTAATGTAACATTATATTATTATTATGATGAAACGTTTGCCATACAGACTTTTAACTGAAACAGTGAAAACCAACAGACACACACTGAGTCTTCCTTTATCGCTCTGCTACATCACACTGAAGACGGCAGCAGCAGTAATCTGATGACAGTGTACAGTAATGATAGGGTCATTTGATCACTGCAGATGTCTGCGCACGCACGTGTGTGTGTGTGGGGGGGGGGGGGGGGGGGGGAGAAGAGCAAGCCAACCGCAGATGCTGGAGGAGCCAACATCCTCTGAGGCTGCACCAGAAACCTGCACAGGTCAGCAGAAACCAGCGGCAGAGAGGTAAACAGCGCGGCCCCATCAAGACTTCGTCTGCATCTCTGTCCTCGTCTTCATTAGCTTTGCTGTTTTCATCATTATAGCCAGTCCCTGCAGTTAAAACTGCTAAGGTCTAATCGAAACGGTCATCAAAAATGTGAAAAATACAAAAAAAACGAAGTGGCCAGCTTAGTCAGCGAGCACTGATAGCTGAACCCTCTGACTGTGCAGCGATGAATGAAAATAAATCCTAAATTTCAGTAAGAGATCATAAATGTCTTAAAGGTTCCAGAGCAAAAATGTGTTTTTAAGGTTTTAAAAGGCCAACAAGTGATTTACTACAGCAGCCACAGGTCCAGCCAAAGAAAAGTCCTATTAGAGCGGAGGCTGTGAGCTGGCTTTTAATCCACCATATGTCCACCACTGCTGCCTCGGACCGCCGCCAGTCAGCCGATCAAGCTAACAGGAAGTTAACTGAGCGGCAAACTAGAAGCCCATTAAGTAGCTGGACTCAAATTATTTTAGAATCAAGCTGTTGTCTGCCTTGAATGGTCAACCAATAAGAGTTTAAATACCCTCTGCATCAGTCTTTAAACCCAGCCTGGCCAAAGAGGCCCACTGGCTGCTGGACACGAGGTTAGTTACACCTGATCTAATGCAGGAAGTGCACACACACACACACACACACACGCACGCACAGTGGAGTGCTGCTCTAAATCGGAGTATTCACAGACACTGAAATGGGATCAGCAACCTGTAAGTTCTCTGTTTGGCGATGACCTGCTGGGACCGTGGCCTGAATGGTTGTGCTGGAACGCAGGTTCCATAAGAGCAACTGGAGCACCGTTAAGGACAGATTCTGACCTGGAAAACCAGGGGTGAATTCCATCGTTTATCCCACTGAACTGTAGTCTGTTGTAAAAACTGAGCACACAAAGGTGTGCGTCCCTTAAGTGTTACCGGTTCTGGTAGATCTGAGCCTGACGTGTCCCTACCATGCAGCCTGACAAATAAACTACCTTTTCAACACACACTTATTAGTTTGTGGAGAGGCTGTGCAGCGGATACAGAAGTAGTAATTTGTGGTTGTTGACCCTAAAGACTTCCCTTTCCTCCCTGTCATGCTCCCAACAACAGCTTCCAATCCAGACACCATTGCGTGCATTTTATGGAGCTTAAACCAGATCCAAGCCCTTTGCTGACATCTATGCATTCTCAACGACGGTCCATGTAAACAATAAAGAGCCTAACATACAGCCAGCAGTCCAAACCGAATCTTCCCCACCAAAGCAGGTAAACAGCATTTTAAACATCGCTCTGCATCTGACATCATGTTCCCGGTTTATCAACACTTTTCCATCACAGCTGTCAACCGTGGGGACAAATGTAGACACGGGGAAGATCAACCACCCACTTGAAATGGAAGTTAAAAAAAAAATCAGTCAAAGTTGGAAGGGCCACATGGACCAAACAGGGATACAGTTAACCATAAGCAGGGTCTAACGTCTACTTCTGGGTAACACACCAGTACAAAGACTTTGACCGAGAGTGTGTGTGCTCGGGTACTTGCTACAGACTGAGTACCTCAGGACTTTAAAGGGCTGTTTAAGGTTATAATGTTGAGATTAGATTTGGGTTTAGGTTAGGGTCAGGGTTAATGTCGGGGGGTGGTTAGTTGGGATCTGGGATGGTTCTATTAAGGTTAACTGGGAAATGCATTAGGTCTATGAATGTCCTCACAAAGATAGAAGTAAAAGGATGTGTGTTTTTAACTAGATCATACTGCAGCATCCCTTTAGTCTGGGAAAACTTCTAAACCGGCAAAAACAGAGTGAAGCCAATAAAGCACAACTGTTTGACTGTTTGTCCTAATAACTGCTATGCTAATGTTTACTTCTTCAGCACATTTGCCAAATATTCTAACTGTTTGGTGAATTTACTCCCAGTCCAAATCCTGCAGCAGCAGGATGTCCAGGAATTTCACTTTGCTGTTTATCAGCATTTTCCATCAGAGCTGAAACCACTGCTGATCCCCAAAAGCTCGTCAGCCAGCAGCGACGGCTCCGAATGAAAGAGCTGATAAAGCAAAGTGTCTGACCCTGGGCCGCCAAACAGGGAAAAACAAAACAGAACTTTAACTTGATAGTCACTGCACCATGCAGCACCAACACCATTTTAGGATTTCATAGTTGATTTTTAAAATCTCTTCTAATCTTAATCTAGTCTGCGTTGCTCCTGTCGCACAGACACGAACTGTCTCTACTAAATCACCTGTGTTTTCCATCTGTAAAGCCCCTGGATGCACTAAGCCGCATTATCCCAGAGCAGCACCGGGAGGGTTGAATCACCCTATTGTGAAGTCAGCAACAGCAAAACGTTATGTAGTCAAACATAGTTTACAAAATAAAGACACAATTTTGTGAAGAATTTTAACATCACTCTTACTTTGCAGTGGTTTGGATTGTAGAATGTTTCGTAATGCAGCATTTAAGATGAAAACCTCCCAAGTTGCAAAAATTCTGTTGTCACATTCTTACCATAGAGTATTGATAAACCGAATGCAATTTTATCACATATATGCACGGACTTTCCGAATTCAAGCATTTATTTTGATAATACCGCTAACCTACATCCGGTTTTATTCTCGGGGTTTAGCTTTACACAGCTCATCGTTAAGATAACCAACCTCTCTCAAAGAATTCGGTATTTATCGTTACCGATCTCGTGCGCTGCCGCTGCGTCCATCCGGGCGCGTTTTATTCTGCGAAGATTCTGCGTGACGTTGCGTTAAATTAATATTTCACATCGCAAACCCAGCAGCAGAAGCGGCTATTAACCGATCCAAAGTGAGTGACAGGCCAAGCAGCCAATCAGGAGCCTGAACTCTCGTGCTCGCAGCTGAGAGGAGGCGGGGATTGGAGTAACGTCCACACCGAGCTGCCGTTGCGGGAGGCAGCCTCGCGGCAGCGATACCCGTAAAGTTTGCGGCAGTAACAGCAAGATGACCGGAAGCACAACAAGTAAAAACTAAAGAACGCGCAAAAACGGACGGACAGCTCTGTCACACACGTCACCACAGCAGACCCCTTAAATGCTATTTAACACGAAATTATTGACTATTGTCACGTTTTCACATCAAACACATGTCTTGTGTAAAATGATCATGTTTTCAGGTGAGGGCTGATATAACCACACGGTAGTTCGACTAAACAAAGTCGAAGATGATTTAGGCTATTTAAGATCTGACAAATTATATGTTTTCAGATCAATAAATAAGCCAATTCCCTTCGCAAACCTACCACGTTTGCGAATGTAACCTTTACTTTGTAGACTGATACCGGAAGTACCATCTTCGTCTGTGCTAAGTCAACAGTGGTGGGTTTGGCTAGGTAGGCCTCGGTGAATACAAATAACCACAAAGTTTACAATAATAAAACACAATGTTCAGTCTGTGCGAGGTGTAAAACAACATTAACACTTGAACACAAGCTGGAAATAAAGCCCCCAAACCTTCAGCGGCATGATTCATTTCACCCCGACGCGCTCCCGGTAATGGGCTACCGTCATTGGAACGCCGCCGTCTCACTGACAGACCCGATTCAGCAACTCGACAAGTTCTCCGACCCGAACCGACCCGAAGCGAAGCGAACAAACCCAGCGAGGTGACGCACCTTGGTTCCAACTCGACGGCTCCGCACGGTTCACATCGCTACTACGGTACTTCCCTGGACATGCTGGAGCAGAAAATGTCCATGGTCCCGTACCAGGAAGTCCGGAGCACTTCTCAAACTCTGTGGGAGCCGCGCAGGATGTTCAGCCAGGTAGCAATGCGCCGCCCGCCGGAGCCGCCTGACCCCAGCGGGGGGAGAGATCCTGCCGCCACCGCGGCGGCTGCGTCCAACCACAATCACCCACAATGAGCCGGCATTGGAATTATTACAATGACTATAATATGCAGCAGGTCGTCTTTTCTGCAAATCGAACAGCATTATTTAGAAACGAATAAACTAATTCATTGTATGCTTCGGTTTTCTGCTTCTTTATACTTCTCATTTCAGTCATGTGCCACAGAGTGTAACAGCAGCAGCAACAATCACAACACAAGTCAATAAACGAACTGGTTTAATTCAGAAACTCAAGTCAAATATCCTTTTCCCCCCCTGAATTAAAGGATATTTGACTCAAGTCAAGTTAAGATCGTTACAAATGAGCCACGAGTAAAAGGCACCAAAATCGTGAACTCTAGAAAACGTATTGACTTTGTTCTTATTGTTATAATGTTCTTTCGTATCATGTGCTTTATTTGTCAACTTTGTCACTTTGAAATAGTCTGAGTCCCAGTGACGTCATCACAAATGTAAATAGTATGACATCATGACGTTCACGTGCGAGAAAATGCTGTTTCTGGGTCTATGCTGACACCTGTCGGTCGCGTGTGGAACTGCGCCACAGCAACATATAAAGATATTATTACATTAGCTTTAAACATTCACGGCTGCCAAATAAAAACATCTAAAACAAAAATCTCATACTCGTATAAAACCCGAAAGCGATTTCTTCATACGAACTGTTGTAATATAATAAACTGTTTATATTACTTTAATTTAATAATTAATCAGAATTCACAAAAAAAAGATGTTTCCAAGAAACCGGACTGGATTTCTTTATCAAAACACGACCTTGATTAAGAACACAAGAATATTCTACTAAATTTCAGTTAAATTTATTTTTTCTTGTTCACACCCAGACCACTTACTAGCGTTTACATCACTGAAATTAGTCTCAATACACCAAGCAACAGATCAGTCGAAAATATAAAACTAATAAAATACTTTCAAACATTCGTGGCTCGGGTTATCAAAATCAAAACATCTGATACGTTAAATATTGAATATATTAATTAAATACACATTAAACAAACTAGCGACTCACCTGCAGAGTTCGCTCATTAAATGAAGGTGACCACAAAGGTGCCTGTTTAAAAATACTGTAACGGGGCTGTAGTAGGTGCGAAACAGTGAAATTAATTTACTTCTGTCATTTTAGTCGTAATGCAAGTGTAAATTAAGTGCAGTGTAAGATTGCAAGGACCAAACATTATGAGGTTCGTTAAGGAAAACAAAAGTGAATATCATTAACACAGTGAGCAATATTAGTGACGTTAGAGTAGTGTAGTATGCTAGTGTTAGTGATAGTGTAATTTTAGTCAGTCTTAGATATTTAACTGCAGATTCAACTGTAATTGAAATAATAGAGGAGTCAGAGCTTGTTAATAGCAATAATAATTCTAAATTTAATATTATTAATAGTGCTGTGGAGAAGACTGAGATAATAGAGTTTTATCCACCATTGATTTATCTTTTTAAAAAAAAAAAAAAAAAAAAGCATGTATCATCTGCGAATTGACTTATTTTAAACTCTTTTTAATAAAATGATTCCTTGTTTCCAGTACAAATAAGCATTGGGGGAAAAGGGTGTCCCTGGAAGAATTCCACTTAGCACCCAAGCGCTCACCCTTAAAACAAATTAATTAGTTTGTTACATTCCTAATTGTCTTGAAAAATACAATCATCAAAATGAAAAATGCAATCATCCATTGAAAATCTGGATGCATATAACTAATCAAAATGTTTTATTTCCTCATTTGCTTCTTTTGCATTTTCCATGTTGTCCTTTTTTACAGTTTAATCTGAGTCGTTCTTGTTTTTGAGATAATTTATTCATGTCACTAATTATGTCTTGCTTCTGTTTTTTTAACTTCAGAGATGCATTTAATCATTTTAAGGGCAACTTCTTTGATTTGAAATTAAAGAGATAAAAATTTTAAAGACCCAAAATTATTTTATTAGTGCTTTAAATTGGGGGGAAGCATGTGGGAGACAGATGTAGAAATAACACTTTGGTCTCCTGACAAAGGAGGCAAAGCTCCAGATGCAGGTACAGGGCAGCACAAACTCTAAAATGACACTGTTGGTAGTTTCAGGATAAAATATAATCACCAAATACGATATTAGCCTCTTCTAATGTTGGCACGCTTCGTCTCTTCCTGTATTTTCCGACCTGAATGTTTCCGCATGTGTGAACAGGGAAAATGGCGGCCTGAAAGGTTACCCAAGCATTTACTGAGAGCTGCGCGTGAAAGAAGCTTAAGACATGAAAAGCAAAGCGGGGGAAGTGAAGGAAAGACGGGGTCGTCACGTCGGGGCTTTTGCTGGCAGATTCCTGCCTTTAAAAAGCTATTTTAATGTCTTAAATCTCTGCGTGCAGATTGGCCGGCTCGTCTCTCTAAAGCGGCAGAGCGGCGTGTTGAACGAGCTCAGCGGCGGCGCAGCTTAGTTCAGCCTGCTTGTTTGGTGTTTGGCTGCTGGCGAGGCCGACCGCCCCCCCCCTTCCCCCGAGGAGCCTTCCACACACAGCTAGAGTGCATAATGAGAAGTCCTCTATTTACATGAGGCGGCGTGCTGTTTGGAGAGAGCCGGGATTGAAGTTCCCCTGGCAAAACGCGGTGTTGACTGTGGAAGCTCACCTGATGCTCCCCAGGAAAGACGGTAAACACCACAGGCCATCATCAACTGGGACCAGCAAACAACCAGTGGAGGGATTTAGTGTGGGGAAAGTGGATGATTCGCAATGTTATGTTAAGCAAATCATCATAAAATACATTTTTCCTCGCTCTCCTTTCTTCAGTTTCTGGAAGCACTGGAGGCCGGAGAGGCTCCAGAACAAACGTTTACTGGTCGGGATCAGCTCAGACCTCCTCCTGGCTGGGGAGAAGTGACCTTGTGAGGGTTTGACCCCCTGCAGGACCTGAGAAGCTTCACTTCCCTCCGTCCCTCCAGAGACGGAGGCCGTTTCTTTTTAGGAGAACCTTCCTTTGACCTTCATGATCTCATATCAAGTTTGTTTTTCTTCCTACGCAAATGTCCTTTCTGCGCGTAAAAGAAAAGCTCCCGCATCGATCTGGGGTCGGTCCGGCGCCGCCGTGGTCTTTGGGCCGATTATCGACTTCCTCCAACAGTGTCAGACTCGGCTTAAGTCGCCTATCGATTTATTCCGTTCGCAGCCTGCTGCGTTTATTCATGCGACGCGTCCATCAGTCGTCAAGGGCGCCCGGTCTGAGGCGGGGGCCCGTCTGTGTTGTGATTAGCCACAATAAATCACAGGACACAACAAACACAGCTCGCCGTGCTAATGTCACGAATGTGGCGGCGTCCTGCTGATTTAAGGCCTGCTGGCGATGCGGCTACATCAGATTCCGAGGCACCGCCCACATTTCCCCCCAAGATGGAGACCCAGCTGAGCAGCAAACGGAGGGCTGTGATTGAGCTGCTTGTAATCAGAGCGGCTGCGGGGAGGAGCCGCCATGTTTCCTCACAGGCCGCGAGAACCACCGCCATTCAGAGCGGCTGTAAACAGGCGATTGGATCGTCACAGGGTGGCAGCGTGGTGCCGCGCTCGCCACCGCGGCCGCCTGGGGAACTCTGCTCTGCATAATTCCATATGATTATTTATTCAAACAAAGGGGGAATGAGTCAGTAAATTTCTTCAAAGGAAAACGCGCACAAAAACGTCAGAAATGTCTCGCAGGCCCTCCTTTGATCAGGCTGTAATTGAATTACCTGTGCGGCAAACGCAGGCTTTATTTTAGAGTTTCAGCCCCAAATGTTCAAGGAGAACTTTTAACTTTTAAGGACAAAGTTGAAACAGATGTTAACGATAAAAAAAGGAACATAATGAGCATATAACCTGATAAACTCAATAAATCAGAGATACGGCTCGGTGCTTCCTCAGGTTCCTCGTTTTAAATGATCCATAAAGGGGATTCAAATTGAAACCTTTGCTTCCTAAAGATTCGGATGATTTTGGATTAGAATCAGTTAACCAGCAGTGAAGTCAGCTGATACCTTCCAAACCTCGAGTCTTACAGATCTCATTCCAGAAACGTTCACCGGGTGTCTGCCGGACACCTAGTTATCCAGAAAATGACCTCCACCCCTTGACCTTTGACCCTTTCCGCGCTGAGGTTTACTTTCCCGTCTTTTCTCTGTGGAACAGAACGGTTCCTTGTTTTCTCGGAAAAGGTGGTGGATCAAAGAGAGCGAGGCCTTCGCTTTTCCCTGTAAACGCCGGCCTCCTGTTGGCTTCATTGATCTGCCATCACTGCTGTCTACCTCCCACTAAATAGCTGCGTATGATCGTGGGATCCTGTCGGTCCTTCGCTGTCCAGCATTTCAAGCCCGAATCATCCAAAAAATAGAAGTGGAAATCTTGGCGTTAGCGGCAGGAAGGACGGCGCCTTTCAGAGCTCAGAAGACTAAAATCAGCAAGGTCGTCTGCACGTTTGCCGCGACTAATTAAAATCAATAACCTAAAACAAAATCTTTGTCTTTGGGCGTCACCTGCTGCATCCAACTTACCTTCAGTCGTGAGGACGCCTCCTGACGCTCGTCTTCCTCCGGGCTTGGACGCCGTGTGCGCGATTGTGCATCAGGTCATCGTTTTAAATTGTTGCCCTGTGCATACTGTGCACGTTTGGGTGCGTTTGTATCTTATCCGTCAGTTCAAAATGGAGGAGACAGACTAAAAATATCATGGAAAATCTGAGCTGTAGATGTGGATTAAGCGCCAGATGCCGGCAGTAACGGCTCGAATCTGCAGGCCCGCGGCAGTTTGTTATCCTCGCCCGAACTCTAAAGAAAAAAATCAATTTTTAATAACTCACATGATGTCCCGGATACAATCTACAGCAGCTTCGATTAGATTTTAGACAATCACAGTTATCAGCCATCACAAACGGAAACAAAAGAAAAACCACCCAGATGTTTCAGCTGTTTAACCTTCTTTGACCTTTGACTTCTCTTTCCTCTCTAACGCAGGATGCAGTTGTGACGCTCAGACATTGGGGGGAGGGGGGGGGTGGAGGTGGATCAGACACAGAGTGGACAGACAAGAGGACAGGCTTCGCCCAGGACAGTGGACAGGGGAGGACACAGAGCTAGCTGTGTCCTCATGGGAGTTAGCCTCCGTACACCCAAACCGGGACAATTCCAGCAGCTCTTAAAGACAACAGCCGGAACATTAAATCAGGCTCCAGGGGGAAAACTCGGCATTCTGGGAAATGGAGAAATTTGCAGGGCGATAGCCGTTAAGATAATGTTAGCCTGAAGCAGACGGGACGGTGCAAATCTGCGTTCAACCCTGATTTTCCGTCTTTAGGCAATCGTCCAGCAACTTGGGCAACACAGTAATATACATACACACACTTTATGTATATTTACAGTGTTTGTGAGTCTGAATGGGTCAACCTGGTTAAAAAGAAAGAGAAACAACGACGACAACGACATGTGGAAACGGGAAAGAGTAAAAAAAAAAGAACGGGACTGTGAAGAAAGAGGGGGGAAGGAGAGCATGGCAGAGGGAGGTGAAGAAGCACAGCGGACGGCACTGGAACATAACAACACAGAGAGAGACGAGTATTAGGAAAAATGGTTTAATATAGGAGACAGAAGCAAAAAACTGCATCACACAAGAACATACGTTTACAAAAATAATTCTGACCGCTTCAGCTACACAGTTAGTTCACAGAGAAGGACAGAGAAACCGGAAAATCTAAACAGCTAAAAGAAAAAAAAAATTAATCAAAATCTAATTAGTTGATCTCTTTATTGAACTAATACATTAATCCACTCAAGGTGACTAAATACTTCTATTCCTTCTTTTTTTTCTAGAATTGTCTTATTGTGTAGACTGCAGGTTACAGGAGTCAAATGAAACTTACCGCTGTTGTACAGACAAACTTGCTAGAACGATTTCAACAACAGAAAAGAAAAAAGCTCCGACACTCGCCTACCCTCGTTTTTTTTGGAAGGGGGGGTTGAAAAAACAAAAAAAAGAGGGGCGGGGACAAAGCAAACAAACTAAAGAAACACTCAGTGAGGAAAAAGAAGAAATAAAGCCAAAGATCTCCTAGAAAATCTGATATCAAAAGCCAACTTCCTTGACGCCAGCTAGAAATCATACTCGGGGACCAGTCAGGGTCGGGCCACAGCACCAGGCCAGACAGCGTTGCTAAGATTTTTGTTGTTTCCTTTAATCTCCAGTATAAAAAATTCCACTGGTACAAAATGCATAAGTACAATCAGTTGTAGAAATAGGAAAGCCTGCATTTGTTGTACTCTTAAATCCCGCCCGTGACAGATTTCGAAGTGTTGTCAAACAAACATACATCACACAGGATCCACTGAAATGACTTTGGCTTCTCTCGAGACAGATACTACTGAAAACCTCTAAATCTGAGCAAAGGAAGAAAAAAGAAAAGAGGAGGAAACAAACGGAAAGTCATAGCTTCATTTCTACAGACGAGCTCTTTTTACGGCACAGAAAGAGAGAACACACAGAAAGTTCTTAAAAAAACGGACATAAGCCATAATGCAAAGAAACTACAAGTTCTTTTTTTTTGTTCTTTAGTTTTTGTTGTTTGATAAATAGCACTTAAGATAATTAAGAAAGAAGGAGAACAGAGAAGTGAACAGTGACAAGATAGAAAGATTACGACGAGCACGGGCGACGACAGCCCCTGAGGTGAGCCGCTCCGCACAAACTCCGCCTCCTCCGCCCACGTTTGTGCTTCGACACCGAAGGAAAGACGGAAAGACGAGACTCTCCGGACAAACGAGATGAGCTTTTGGCGACTTTACGATGTGCTTTCAAACGCTTCTGGGTTGCGTGAACGACAAACGGCAGATTTGTTTTGTTTTCCTCCATCTCGGCGGGATTCGGTTCGGGACGTCTTTGACGGGCCTGTGTGGTTCTGTCTGCCGATGCTAACGGTCTGCACGGCTAACGACAGGATTCGACGTGACAACTGGTGAAACTGGTGCAGCTGCTGGTCAGGAAACATGTGTGAACGACGACCAGACTCCCGCTGTCCCACAGGTAGCTATGGCTGTTGGTGGCGCGGCTAATCCCGCGGCGCGGCTAGTCCCGCGGCTAATCCAGAAAGGTAAAGTCTTCTTTCCTCCCTTGATGAGATCAGATAAAGTTATCTTGGGACATGACCCTTCCTCTGACGTCTCGCTGCTCACTCGCTCCACCGTGAGGACAAACGGCCGTTTGGGCCTGAAGGGGGCGACGTTTACTGCACACGAACACGAAGCGATGCCGCCGCCCACGTGACTGACGACATGTTCACTCTGGAATACTGATATGACGCTCCCTGGTTAAGGCGACTGGTGAGCTTCTGTAGAAAATAATGCTGCGTTTTTCTTCTTCCGTCATTTGTTTATTTTTTTGCAGAGCGTAAACTTTCAGGGAGGGGGCAGCTGAACTGACTGACACCACGCTGTGCCATGTAAACGGCTCGACTATGAAAATTCACACACTTTGGCATTTAAACACGATTTTGGCCCACTTAACCAGACGATGCACGTATGAAAACAAAAGTGAAACCTGTCGAGTGCCTCGGCCCTTCCTCTTTCCCAGCCGCTCACACATGCAGCGATGGAGACTTTAGGCTAATAGAAGAATCACTGTCCCGTTCCGAAGAAGAACCGAGTTTAAGTGTGCTATTGATCTGTGTTCATTCTAATCTTTTCCCATCTGTCCCTACTGCGTATTCAGCAAAGTACTCGAGCAAACCTACTTAGTTACATTCCGCCACTGCATGTGTGCTTTTCCCGCGATCCCAGCGCTAAAGCTAGCGTGTTTGTGTTGAGGTAATAAACGACGTAATGAGCGTGAGGACGCAATTCAAGCCCCAAAACAGAGGGTTTACAGGAAATAAGGCTTCGCGTAGTCCTCCCCGGAACAACAATCACAACCGTCACGTGACCAAGCCGCCTGCGTCTGAGTTTGCGCGAGATGCTAATTGAGAAGTGCAAAGAGTCGTGGTAAGGCTTCGATGAGCAAAACGGCCGTGCGATGGCTAAAATATCACTGCGTGACTGTGGAGCGTGTGAAGGGCGCCGGCGGGTTCTGTCGAGGCGTTTCACCCTCAGAGGCTCTCGCGCACGACAAAGGAAACTGTGAGGTCTGCACGAGAATGTGTGTGTGCATGTATATAGATATATATATATGACACATGGGCACTTTTTTACATTTTCACAAAGAAAAAAAAGCAAACATGACATTTTCAGGCAACAAGACCACAGAATAGCAAGTTAACAAACTCTTTTTTTAAATCTAGATTTTAAATATGAGGGATCCATACAAAACACTTATAATAAAATACCCATGTTATCAAATAATTTCACAAGAAGTACACTGACGCGCTAGGCAGGAAGTACCTTCAGAATTTGGCACTAAACTCCACTGATCTTTTTTTCTTTATAAGACATTTTGCTGAACAACAAAACACACCTAAATATTGTTTCCCACGAGAGAAATAAAATTATGACATTGATGCTTCACAAGCTGACATTTTATATATATATTTATAGATATATTTATATTTATATATATTTTTAAGAATTTCATATAGCTAATTAACCAACAAGAAATTTAGCAAATAGGGACTCCTTAAAAGAAGAAAAATAAAGAGAATCAAACCCCAGAATGTAACTATTATAGTCATGTGAAAGGCTTCGTCTATTGTTCAAGTAAACTGATTTTTTAGTCTTCTCTTGAAAAACACATGAGGACATTTAAGACCGTTAGACTTCTGATGAAACCACAACTAAACTCACGAGAAGCACCGACGTTAACGCAGGTTACAGGTATCGTAGTACGTTGTTTTTTTCTTTTTCTTCCTCTATACATTTAAACAGTAGAAAATATAGGTCATTTCATGTGCATTTAAACCACGGATTGTCTATCTGTGAGTCAGTTCAGCAAAAGGTGACACAAGTAGGTAGCATTTCTCCCACCCGAGCAGGGCAAATGTCTCTTATTTTTTCGTTTTTTACCTTTAAACTACTCTAGAAAAAGTGGTTCTATATATAGACTTTGAATGAGAAACGGAGCCACTTAAAATGGCTTTATCAAAAAACTTTACACTGCCTGAAAAATGTAAAAACCACCAGAGAGCTCCCACAGTCCAATGTTGATCAGACAGTTTTTTTGAGTCAAAACTATTTGGAAGTAGTCTTATATCTCAGAGGAACTGGCGTGGGCCGCTTCTGGCCCCGCCCTCCTCCCGCCCCCTCGCAGGCGCCAGAAGCGAGACCCCGCGCCAATTCCTGCGGTGAACGTTCAAGTTTACTTCAAATGAAGAAGAAAAGAAAGCAAAAACCAAAGAGGAGATGTACAGAATGAAAATCACGTTGCCACTTTTTCTCCAAAAAAAATAAAAATCTCAGTCTTTTGATTATTTATGTCTTTTTTTGTTGTTTTTCGTATGAATGCAGCTTGTGTCTTTTTCACATTGATTCTTTTTTTTCCATTTGTTTACACACCCCCTCCCTCATTGCCTCATTCCGCCCCCCTCCCGCCCAAAAAAAAAATCCTCCTGGAGAGAATCGATCCCAATGAGGTCACATGCATAAAAAAGGACAAAAACAAAAACTGGAGAACGTCAGTAGGTGGCAGTGGAGGAGAACCAGTTATGATCAGGTGAGCTGGAAAAAGACATCAGAAAAAAACTAAAATGACGAGACGTGGGGAAGGGGAGGGGACGTTGACACTTTATCGCTTTAAGTTTTTTTGTTTTGTTTTGTTTTTGTTTGGGACGCCACGGAGACATGCTAGGCAAGCGATGAGCTAACAGGCATGGAGGATGGGTTGTTCTAAAAGGGGGAAAGAAAAAACAGAGGAGAGGAGAGAGTTAACACACAGGAGAGCCAGAGCACCACACCACTACAGCATTTCAGTCCAAAATCAACAACACAAACAACAACAGCAACAACAGCAACACACCGGAAGAACAGCTAACGCCCGTCGCTTCCCTTAGCTTTTTTGTTTTTTGATTTTTTTTGGCTTTCATTATTACGTGATGGAACGTTTAAGGTATAAACAGGCAACACACACTTTCACACACGGATAACAGAGAACACCCAAAGCTTGATCCATCAGAGCCCAGATGGATGGGAGAAAATAGCTTTTCTTTTTTTTAGGGGGCGGGGAGGAAGGGTGGGTCCTTTTCAGCTTTTTCGGAGCAAAATTTGGGGGCGGTGCTTACGGACAAACAAACGTAAACAAGAAACACTGAAAATGAGAATCCCAAATACGTAAGAATTGCCAGGAAAAAACAAAAAAAAGGGCGGAAAGTCGACATTTGAGGAAGTAGTCCCACTACAGATGGAGAGAGAGGGAGAGTGGTGAGAGGAGAGGCGGATGAATGCATGAAGGGCACACGGGAGGTGTGTGTGAGCGCATGAATACCAGGAGGAGCGCTCCGTCGCAAAAAACATGACAAGAGAAGCCAATTTCACGAGACTCTTCCACAGATGGGGGGGGGGTCTACTTTATGATAAACTTTATAGGAGTCCAATAAATTAACGATAGGCAATAAATAAAATCCTTTTTTTTTTTTTTTTAATCTGAGGCAGTAAAAATGCTGTATAAAAATATAACTGCTTTTTTACAAATAAAATTTACAGGCCTGTGGCGTAACATACTTGAATGATTTTTTCCCCCCCTCACAAACATCAAGTATCGTCAGTAACCACCTTAAACTCTTTTTTTTTTAAATAATTAGAATGACGTCCTTCAGATTCCGGATTGTTTTTTTTCCGTTTTTTCTGATGATCTGCATGCTGTCGTATCATTTAACAACAAACACCAATGTGATCTGACCCAAAA
Source organism: Takifugu flavidus (assembly GCF_003711565.1). Classification (NCBI taxonomy): domain Eukaryota; kingdom Metazoa; phylum Chordata; class Actinopteri; order Tetraodontiformes; family Tetraodontidae; genus Takifugu; species Takifugu flavidus. The sequence goes on along the minus strand of NC_079541.1, from coordinate 7,591,319 downwards.
GTTGGTGCTAATTATGTTTTTTTGTTTTTTTCTAAAGAGAAATAATAATGACAATTTAAAAAAAACACTTCTTCGTTTCCCATAAATATTAAGACTGGACTGGTGGACTGATTCTAACCTAAAGAGGCCACTGTTTTTGACGTTTTATTCTGTTTTTGCAGCCTTTGCTCCCGGGTTGCCAGCAGGCGTAGAGGGGTTTTTAGAGAAGCAGCGGCAGCCTGCAACCAACACCGCGGAGGCCAAAGGTCAAATGTGCATATCTGCGTGTGTCAAAAAAAAAAAGAAAAGGAAAAAAAAAGAAATTGTCGAGCGGAAGAAGAACAAAAATCGCGATGGCTCCTTTGTCTTTACGTCAGCTCTGACTGTAGCTTGTGCTCCAAAAAATATAAATTACCACGAATAATTGAAAAGGTAAAAAGAAAAACCTTTAAATAAAGTTTTGCTTTGTAAAAAAGCTACCCGAGATAGCTACTTCCTTCCGTTGTTAAAAAAAGAGAAGAACGCACAAAGAAATGGCGGAAATGGAAGAGTGTTCATGTGTGTCAAAACTCATTCAGAATAAATAATAAAGCTAACATAAACAAACAAATTTAAAAATAATCTGATTTTTTTTTTTTTAAAAAAGGCATGTGTCTCCCTCAGGGTGGTTGAAGGTCATCTACCCCTCCCTCCCCACATCTCCCCAATCCCTCCCAACAGGATGTCCCCCTGCAGAGGCCCGTGGCTCTTTTATTCTCATTCATTTTCACTTTTATTTTTTTTTTGGGGGGGGGGGACTTACCCTAGCAGTGCTAACATGGGGAGCAGACAGAGCCTAGTGCTAAGATCAGTATGGTTTGCTGTCGTTCTTGGAGCGCTTCAGCTGCACCTTCAGCCGCTTCATGCCGATCTGGAAGCCGTTCATCGCCTGGATGGCTGCCTGTGCCGACACTGGATTGTCATAGCTGACGAAGCCTGTAGGGGGCGGCAAACCCAGAGAAGAGAGTGTGAAAAACAAGCTAACAGGGAATGGCGAATACATGAAAACCGCTGGTTGGCTGCTCGTGTTTATCTGAAGAGCCAGTATTTATGTAAAACAGCTACACCTAAATGCCGTTATGATAAATGTAGGCTGCAGAACTGAAGCAGAAAAAAAACACCTAATGTTGCAGCGGCGCTTAACAATAACAGTGGATGAAACTTTAATGACTCCTGGAGGGAACAAAACACGACCACAGCGAAGCCACGAAGGCGTTGCCGAGGCGACACTTCCATCATGGATTGTGAAAGTTAAATCCCACATTAGGGAGCAGATATTCTGGCTTCTCAAGCTGTGGTTGCTGAAGCTGAGCTGCCTGTTTCATTTTAATCATGTGACCTGGGCTGTCCGGTTAGCTGTTTAACAGTGAAGCGAGCGGCCGTGCGTCTGCGTCCTTTCTTACCGAAGCACTTGCTAAGGTTTGTCTGTTTGTCGATGAAGACTTTGGCAGAAACCACGTTTCCGAAAGGCATGAACATCTGGAGAATGTCCTGGTCTCCGAACTCCTGCGGCAGGTGGTAGATGAACAGGTTGGCACCTTCAGGACCTGGAGGAGCGGAAGAGGAGAGTTTCAGGTCAGAGCGCCGACACCGTTAGACTGAAGCCCCCCCACAGCTGTGGAATGCTGCATGTGAAAGCGCTTGATTTCACTCTTTTATTGCCATTTTCTCTCCTTTTCTACATTTATTCTGACAGCTCAGTGTTGGGTCGGAAGGCGGTTTTTATCAGATCTTTGCCTCCCCCGAGGGCGTCGCCCTCCTGGATGGATGTTCAAAGAAAGCGTCTTTACAAATGAAACAAAAACAGCATGCGGCTCCGCTTCTGTATGCTATTCACTGTGGCCACGCGGCCATTTTGCATCATAAAAAAAACAGAACCAAATGGAATTTAACTGAATTTAACACCATGAGCCCAAGCACATTTGCGTGTGGGAATTTTAGCCGCTAAATCAATGAAATGAAGCAGGACCATCATTTTGTGCAAGAATTAATGAGTTCCTGACCTTCTTTCTGGCTGCCGGCAGCCCCTTGCTGCTGCAGCAGCGACTGGCTGTAGAGGGTGGGCAGCGCGGCGGCGGCGTACTGCTGGATCCCTGAGTAGGCCTGCGTCAGCGCATCCATGGTGCCCGCCGTCCCGTTGGTGAGCCCTGCGCCACCCAGGCCTCCGTTTAGAGCCGCCATACCTGAGAGCATTTGAGCAACTTTACATAAAACCCAACAATAAAGAAAGAAGAACGCACTTACTCATTAGCGCTCCCATTGAAGTTTGTGTTTATCCACACAAACACACACAGACGGCGACGCCACAGTGGACGCACGTCACGCACGGGAGACGCAGGACGAACGGACAGTTTAACGGTAAAGTGCAGTTATGAGTGTAGCTGATGACAGCCAGAGCTGCACACACGGAGACACCGGAAACACCAGAAAACACACATGTGGCTGCTGACGGGGGTGTGGCTAAGGGGGCGTGGTCAGAGGGGCGTGGCTAAAGAGGCCAGCTCATCTCCAGCTTTGTTTGACCCCATGAAAACTAAACTTTAGTTGAGCTGTGATGCTTAATTGTGTGTGTGTGTGTGTGTGTGTGTGTGTGTGGGGGGGGTGGCGGCTCTGGTTGAAAAAGTGAGGGGACAGCAGTAACACTCATTAGCTGCGTGTAACATCTTAATATCGCGGCGGAGGGCAACTTGTCTGTGGGGGTCTGACATTGACTCGGCGTCCTGTCGGCTCGCCGTCAGACACAGTGAAATAAATTATCACCCCCGACTCCGGATTATAGGTCACTCATTTATTCAGGAATAATTGCACCGCTGACCTTTGAGATTTAATTAAGGGCCTAGATGTGTTTAAATGAGGGCTGCCGGTGGTGGGCGGAGGGACACGGCGGAGACGAGTTCTCCAGGGTGGGATGTAAAATGGCCGTCTCTGTTTTGAGAGGCGACTGAGGTTTTCTGCACCTGCGTGGATGCGTGTGTGATTTACACCGAAGACACGGTTATTCCTGTCCGGGAACGGAAAAGGTCAGGGGGAAAAGAATGCAGCGGCGCAGCAACGCGCCTGCAGTCACGGCGCTGATTAAGATCTCAGCCCGTCTTGCCGGAGGTCAAAGGCAGGACAAGGAGGACGCCGCGGTCCAAACCCGCCACGTGTGACTCGACCAGCTCTCAGGGCAACACGACTGTCGCCTCCAAAATTTAAACACGGTTCTGTAATTTGATTCTGTAGTTTTTGCTGCACGTTCTTTTCTTTCCGGCGGCGACAGAAAGCAAAACAAGACGGCGAAAAATGGGCGACGACATCAACAGACGATGGCGACAGCAGCACGCCAGCTCTGCCCTGATGGCACCGCAGCACTCAAGCATCACCCTGGACGCTACCAGGAAGCAGATGGATGGAGGATGGGAGGATGGAAGGTGGCCAGAGGAGGTCAGGAGGTGGAGATCAGAGATTTCTATATCAAGAGGCTGAAACAGGGAGGCGACCAAATCCACAGATTTTTCCCTCCATCTCATTAGAACATTAGATTTAATGAAACTAAATTCATCCTAGACTTAAGGCTATTTGTTAAAATTTAGAAATTATCGTAAAGTAATGCAGATAAACGGCCCTTCAAGATGGCCAATGTAGTGAGACGCCCTCTAAATGACCCTGCAGGAAGGCTAATGTGGTGAAATGCCCTCTAAAATGCCCCACGGTAAGACTGAAGTGGTAAAATACCCTCTAAAATGCCCTGCGGCTGCACAGTTGCTGCTGTGTAATGTGCTGTTCCACACTGAATGTGACAGGTGCCATTTTCACTCTCTTGCAGCTGCCTATCAACAGCACTTTACCACATTTAAAAGATCTTTTGTGGAAGAAAACCTCTTTCAGAGACGCTTCCTGGAAGACAGCCTTCAGGGTTAACCTCTCCCATGTGTGCTCCTTTTAGAAAGAATTGCACCAAATCTTTTTTTAATAAAAGTCTGAATCGGTTTAACTGAACATGTGGGTTTAGCGGCACATTTGTCAGAGGCTACAATTAAATGCCATTATAAACGTGAATAAACGACCACGTGCACGGACCTTTGTGGTCGAGCACGTGTCTCCCTGCACCGCCTCGCTCTGAGTCTGAGGATGGCGTGAGATGAGAAGGTGGAGTGGCTGATGACAGGATGAATACTCACTGTTGATGCTACCTGCAAGTGCATTTATGTTGTTCAGGCCCACTGTGGCGCCCGCCAGGCCCTGCAGGGTGCCCAGCGATGTCAGAGAGTTCATGGCGCCGGCGTTGGAGCTGGCCGTGGTGCCGGCTGGTCGAGCGGGACGGGAGAGGGAGGAGGGGAGGAGACCAAGATGAGGACAGGAAAGAGAGAAGGAGAGCTGTTACTTAAGAACTGAAACTCTCAAGGTTCCCCTTCCTGTAGAGATTTTCTTCTTAAACATAGTTGACCCTGTTTGACCTTTGGCGCCGCTGAGGGTCCGTTTTAAATTAAATTGGAGGAATTTTGAAATCACCATTAGAAGTGCAGAGAAGCCGCATTGAAAGCTGGCAGCTCCGGTCGAGGCTGCGCGGCGTGAATGTTTTAGAGCTGTCTGGTCTACAGGAAGTGGTCACCCTGGCCTTTTGAACACACGGCAATACAATCGTGTGAGAATGGAGTTTAAAGTGGGGCAGATGAGTGCAGGAGAGCGCTGTTCCCTTTGAAAGGATCTGCTTCATCCAGCACCTTATTTATCGGCTGAACCCATCAGAACGCACGTGTCGGAATAATGAGAAGCTTCATGGTGTGTTTGCAAGATGAGGTTGTGAAAAATACACACACACACACACGCGTACGTGGACCTAAAAAATAAAAGAAAGCGCAAACATACAGAAAGGGAAGAGCACAGCCAGCTTAAAACATCATCCGTGGGAACGTTTGGACTCCAGCCAATCTCGGCAGACGCACACACACACACACACACACACACACTCACTCCAGGTGAAATGTGGAGAAGTCGGATGGGGGAGGACGGAACGGCAGTAGGTCAGAGTGTGATCTGTTGCACAAAACGGCGTGAAAAATACCCAGGAAATGTAAATATTCATGTACAAGCACATCAAAAGACAAGAAAAGCCCATCCTGGCTTCGTGGAAACGCTCCCGCCTTTGCTGCAGAGGTTCTAGCGCCAGGAAAAGGGGTGATGGAGGGAAGACGTCGGCCCGTATCCATGCAGAAATGTCTGTGTTTATCAAAAGCGGCGTGACATTTGCGGCTTCACTGACACATGCAGCTCGACCGCTCATTCGCAGCGAGTGGCCGGACCTGAGCCGGAAGTGGGATGGAGGAGGAAGGAGGAAGAGCAGAGAGCGAGCGGAGAGAGAGGGGAGGGGGGTGAAAAGGAGCCTTCATGTGCATGCTCTGTTGGGAGCGCGCACTAAAATAAAAAACACCGGCTGGCAGAGTGGGGACACGCCGCCGGGAAGCGGGGAGAGACGGAGGAGTTGCTGTGAAGGAGCGTGGCAACGAAACAAAAAGGCAACGAGCGTTTGAAGGCGGTGATATTTAACCTGAGCTCGGTTCAGACGTCAGCCTGACTGACTGCTAACTGGCGCCGCAGCACGTACAGATTTCCTCGTAGCTGAAGTGTTTGACACCCATCAAGGGAGTTTTGATGTCAGATGCTCCGTTTTGTAGCTTCCCACTGCAGACGAACCTGCCCTCTCCCAGGAATAACATATCTGAAGCCTCGTGTTCTTGTACACAGCTGCAGTAAAACTGAACCCTGATGCCTGATGTTTACCGTCTCTGTGCCTCTGCAGCCCTCCATGGCCGCGGCTAGCAACAAACTGGACAGCTAGCATCCAGGAAACAAAAGCTAACACTGGCTGTCCAGTTACCCCAGGAGCGCTGCCAAGCCCTCCTTCTAATCCTGCTGGAGTTAGCGTCAAAGCTAGCCTTTACTCCTGCGCAAACATTGAATCTGAAGTCCAAAGGTTTATCAGGGTCGACTGGATCTGGAGCGGTGTGTGTGTGTGGTAAGTTTCTGGACCCTGTATGTCCAGACATGACGTTCTTTAGCTTGTTAGCGAAGGCACCCTTCTTGCTCCTGTGACCCCGGAGTTCCGTCACAGCGCTCTTGGCTGAGTTTCTCTTCAGGATCCGGGCCGTCAGCTCTGTTCTTTCCACAGCCGGAACCTCCGAAACGAAGCACATGACAGGAGGCGACACCTAGTGGAGACTCTGCGATCTTCAGGCGCCAAGTGACCTGTTCACCCCTCCCATCCAGCTACAAGCGGACAACAAACACGCTGACACAGATAAACGAAACGCCACGTTCGACAACACAGCCGCAGTCTAAGGTGACAGAAACACTGAGAACCACCACACAGACCCGGAGCACAAACACAGACAGACATGCACACGCGCGCACATATACAAGTGCATGTGTGACGCGGTGGCGTGGAGGCCGGGACCACACGGACAACACAACATGGGTTCTACTGAGATGAAGGGCTGATGAACACACCGTGGCGACGGGGCCGCAGCGCAGGTCAACAACAATGATCGGAAAAATGGTGATGGTGGCGTTTCGATGGCTGGTTGATGGCGGCAGTGATGGCGGTGGAGTACCAGGGGAATCATGGGGGCAACAACAACGGTGACGATGCAGACGGAGGAAGGAGGCAGGCGTCGGAACCCCAGCCACCACCTCCGACCCGGGTGGCTGCGGTGTTACCTGGGCTGGCCAACGCTCCCAGGGAGGCGGCGTTGGAGGAGAGGGGGTTTGTGTTGGACGGACTGGCTGAGTTTTGGGCTGCTGCCGCCGCTGCCGCTAAAGTAGCCAGGTTCTGCAACTGCAGAGCACTCATACCTGGGGAGAGGAGCCAGAGAGGGTGGTGTCAAACCCGGGCAGCGAGGCAGTGGGCGTGGCGCGGCTGGACCGGGACGGATCTGACGGATCGGCGTCCGCAGAGCGTTTCCCGCCGCGTCTTTTTACGTGTGTTTGCCTTTGTGAGGAGTCTGCAGCGTGTGGAGACAGCACAGCAGCTGACTCTGCTAATAAGTCCCAGATGTGTTCGGAGGAGCAGCTGTTGTGTTTAGGTTTGCTGCGTTTCTCCGAGGCTGAAATAATCGCTCGGATTTAGACAAACTTTGATGTTTCCCCGTGTAAGCGAAAACCCTCCGCTGCCTTTCTACCAAGATTTAACGAGCTCTTCCTCTTCTCTCAAGTAGATTTCAGTGTAATAAATCAATAAAAACGGTAATTACGGACAGCGACTTTTGAGGGGAAAGTTTCAGCCTTGCTTTTGTTTCATTTGTCTGCGGATGCAATAAAAACCAGCTTTTGGATGAGCTCGAAATCCCGGGACCTTAAAAATAATAAGAAAATAATCAAAACCTACTGGGATATTTAATATTTTCAAATTAAATGGTCTGTCATAAAACATAGAACCCACAGCTGCGAGCTGGTACCAGTCCAAACTGGTCCTGCTACTGGACTATTTCTGCAAGTAAATGAGCAGTTCAGTCTGTGCATGTGTCAGTGCGTGTGTGTGTGTGTGTGTGTGTGTGTGTGAGAACCTCAGAATACAACCATTTGTTACCACGCAGGAGCGTCCTTGGACTAATGAGCATGTCAGAGTTAAAGGGTGGACACTCAGTATGAGGCGTATGTGTCGTATATACAGTCTGGATGTATATACGCTCCCATGAAAGTAAACACACACACACACACACACACACACACACACACACACAAAGACACACACTCTCTCACTCGCTCCAACTCACTCGCACACACACACACACACACACACACACACACAATAATCGACATACGACAAACAAAACAACCCGAAGCTCCTCCCGCTGAAACGGTCGTTTCCCAGACAACCGAAGGAGCCAATGACCGCGGGTGGCCCGAGCCCTCGCTGCGATTGGCTGATCACATATAGGAGAAAAGGTCTTTTTTCAGGTTTTTAAAGGTTTAGGAAGTGCGCGCGTGCGTTTTACCCGTCTGTGATTATTAAAAACCAAAAAACAACAATCTTGTTTTTCAAACCATTCTTGTCGATTTCCTGTAAAGGAGATTTCTGGGTGGAATTAAAGCAGCTGTGTTCTCTCTCTGTTTACCAGAGATCTTTTCTAATCGGTTTTTCTGAGCCATTTCCCCCGTAACCCCCCCCCCCCCCAAGCGGACTCTGCTTAAGTCAAAGCAAATGCTAATAATGGCTAATGAGTTAGCATTCCCTGCTGAAAACGCGGTGTTCGTTCACAAACTGTCGAGTCATCAAGCGCGCTCCCACCATCAAACACACCTGAAGCGAATCGCCCCGCGGTTCAACTTTGCTTTTTAACTTTCATTTCATCGTTCTTGTCTTCCTCCTCCCTCGTTCTCATTTATATTCCCGCCTCTTCTGCCCACGCGTCCCTCCGCCTCATCAGAGTGGACCCCCCCCCCCTCCACATCTCACACTCGCTGTCCTGGAAAGCGGTTGGAAGGTCAAAGGTCAAGTTGGACCTTTGTGCTGAAGCCACGCAGCAGAACGGACGGAGGCCCTACAGGAGGCTGGAGCCTGACGTGCGCCACCTTTGAGCACCGCAAACGTGGCGGCGTTAGCATAAAAGCTCCCGCGGCGCGACTACAGCGTGGAGCAGATGAGCGAAGGCTGGGTTACAAACCCCCCCCACCCCCGACAATCGCTCCGCCACCACCGTCCAAAAACCCAGACTGGGCAGATGGCGCGACAGCGAGCGCGTGCGACTGTGCACACGCACGTGCACGGAGCTGCGGCAGACATTGGCGCCGAATCAAAGCCTGGGCGCCGCAGCTCGTCGTGTTAAAGGCTGGGACCAGATGCCGCCCCGCTGTGTCACATCTCCGCCAATCGCACGCGCTCGCTCCCTCGTTCCCCTCTGCTGCAGATGGACGACGACAGATCCAAAACCCCGACGCCGGGACCCTCCGTTGGTTCCAAATCCACATTTTTACATGAGAGCTCCAAGACACGTGTGTAAAAAAATCAATAAATGGAGCCGCCTGGAGCGCCCCCTGGAGGATGCAGACGGACGCGCAAACTCCCAATGCAAAATCCAAAGTCCTAAATTACCAAGAGGAGAATTCAGAAACTCAGAAACACATTTGTTCGCATCCACTAATGGTTATAAAGTCGTACTGGGGCAGCTGAGAGCCTCCCAGTGCCAAACGCTGCACAATTAAGAGCTGGCCCCTTATTTTTGAAAACACCCTGGGATGGATGGATGAGGGGAGAGGAGGGCGTGAGGGCTGGAGGGAGGAGCAAAGGGGGGGATGAGGAAGAGAGAGAGAGGGGTTGGAAATCATCTCAATTTAACGGCCCAAATGACGGAGATTTGCTCTTGTTCAGCGTTTAATAGGAGGCTTCTTGACGCGCTCAGGGCTCAGATTAAAACAGAACTGGGTTAATACAACGTGCACATTTTAGTGCATCAGCTGCACTTTGCAGCGCCGGCCCGTCTCTCCGCCCGTCATTTTCCATTTTCCTGGAGTCCCTTTAATTCATTAGCGCCTGAGTGCGGACGCTGGCTCGGCCCAGAGCAACATTTCATTACAAATCAGACTAAACTCGTCTATTTAAAACTGATTCGGCTCTAACAAGTTGAATCCTGCTGCATTTAGAGCTCCATCCATAAAAGCAGAAATGGGCGCTGGTTAATCTTCTCCCCTCGAGGGAAACGGACGACATCGTTAGTGTCGGGTTTTCCATGACAGTGGATTTCTTATCTGCATTTTTTTTTGGGGGGGGTATTATGATAATTGAACTGATTCTGAGAGGTTGCCAGGTTTTCTTACCACTGAAACAAGCTAACCACGTTAGATTTGACCTGAATGAGCGACGGCTTGACTGTCACGGCTCAGAGGACCGGCAAAGAGGCCACTAGGTGGCGTCAGCCTGCAGCAGAGGGGCTCTACTTTGGACATCCTCCTCTCCTCCTTTTGCTTTTTCCATTTCTTTCTTTGTGATTCATCCATCCCTGCAAAGCCGCGGTGCTAATGTTGCACGCCCAGGGCACAACTCTTTGTCTGGCCTCATTAAAAGATCAAGACAATTCTTAGCAACACTTAATAAATCTTCGGGGCAAGAATCCCTCTTAACTCTGCCATGCGAGTTCATCTGTTATGCTCTTTGGTCCTCTTTTTTAGAAGTCTGTGAAGAAGATAACAGGAAGGTGCGCCAAAGAGCCCGCTGCTGTTGTGTATTTCCAGGGAGCGATTTTCTTGCCTTACCGGCCATCTGCTGGATCCCGCTGAAGGCTCCGAGGTTACCAGAGGAGGCCGCCTGCTGAAGCAACTGATGGCAAGAGAGAGAAAGAGAAAAAGAAAGGAGGGTGAAACAAAGACCAAAGCTTTGACGTCTCTACAATGCTACACTGAGAGGCTAAACTCCTAATGAGTTAGCATTGTGGCTATTGCCTCAGTGCTCCATGAGTAAATGAGCTGCTAATAAAGTCTGATCTTCCCTCCAAGCAAGAGATGTTTGCATTCATCTACGATTCTTCCAGACAAGTTGAGCATGAAAGCTCTAATCTAGCCGACTAATTAGATTCCAAAACAAAAGTGGAATACTGATGTTGTCAAAAACTCATCCTTCAAAGACTGGAATTAACAGCAAATTAACATCTTGTTTCCACTGTGTGATTCTTTTCGTCATTTGCTTCTAGACAACGGCGAAATCTCTTTAAAAGACATGAAAAAGGAGCGAAAGGTCACGGAAACAAGAGCGAGGATTCACAAAAGAGTTTTTACAAGGGAGTTTGGAGGGAAATGGGAGCTGTTAGCAGCTAGCATGTAGAGCTTGGTTAGTGTGGAGCTCTAAAGCTCGAAAAGAAGATTAAGAAGAAAAAACCTAATGAGGTCAGAACATTCATGGATTTTTTTTAAGCCAAATCCTGACATTAGAAAGATTTTATAATTCCAGAGTAACATATTTAATTTTTCCTTTTAGCAGAAGTGGATATTTTGGGAGCTAAAACCTATAAAACAACCATTTTTGCACCCCTTTTTTTTTTTTTTTTTTACCAAAGTTCTACTTTGTTGCCCGACCCCAGTGTGGGCGGGCGGAAGAAACCCGACGTGGTCGTTCTGGCATTAATGCAACAATTAGAGAAGCGCACAAACGCAGGAGGGCCGAGCTGATCTAATGAAGGAGACGGACAAAGACGGAGACTGTCTGAAGCCCCGTTTGAACGTTCTTCCTCTGCACTGATAAAAACATTTAATCTGCGCTGAATGACGTTCCTTCGCTGCTGCAAATTAGCAGGAACTGAAGGGCGTTTCTGGGAGACGGCGCCGGCTACAGATGACACGGTGGTAATTTTGCCATCACAAGCCGAGAAAGTGATTATCACTTTGTAATCACAATAAAAAGGAGGACTTTCAAAATGTCCTTGTGTGGAAACTTTGATTGACAGCTTCTGGAAGGAGGCTGTACCCTTGCCTTCATTTCCCTTTGTTCAAATTTGGGGACATTGTTGACTTTTGGCAGCTTCAGACCCGAATCAGAGACCTCATTTCCTCAATACAAGAGGAGGAGAACAATAATGAGCAGGAAAGAACGTTAGAACAAAAGGAGGCAGAGGAGGAGGAGGGACAGAGTGTTTTAGGATTATTCTTTCTTTCTCTGGTTTTGCAGCACTGACTGCGGCGGCGTTGGCCACGGGGCTGCAGTGAGGGGCGGATGAGGTGATGGTGGAGGTGGGCGACGCGGCGGCTCTTCTTACTGCCAGATACTGCGGGGTGAGGCCGCCCAGGCCCGTCAGGCTCCCCCAGGTGGTGGCACTGTTGAGCTGCTGCATCTGCTGCGCCAGCTGCTGCTGCAGACGCCGCTGCTCCTTGTCCTTCTGCGTGTCGGCAAACTTCACCACAATAGGAGACGAGCAGCCCTGAGGAAGAGGAAGAGACGGAGAAGAAAAAGTCACCCCCTCGAAGGAAAATCTATAATACTTAATCGCGGAATAGCACCTTTAAATGCTGGGGGAAATAAAATTGTAATCTCATATCTGAGGAAGTCTGAAAACGATAACAACGCAACGAATGGTCACATCTAAAGGAAATAAACCTTGTGGTTCTGTAAGTTATCGTCACTCTTCACGTCTCAATCGGCAAAAAACTCCCCCCAAAAAACTCTACGAGCCGGCAAACAACATATCTGATGAGACCTCGGAGGCACTCGGGAGTCCAGAAGAGGAAGAACTGGGGACCAAAACTAACCCACACCCACACCCACACCCACACACACACACACACACACACACAGGAAACCTGACTCTAAAGCCAGCGGGCTTTCTTCTTTTACCACCAGGGTTCAGTTATCTCCGAGTCCAGATTGGTTTCACCAGAAAGAGATTTCCTGACTTCTCTAAGTATTTCATCATCTCACATGAGGAGAGCTGCGCGCACGCGCGGCGTGTGTGTTGCTGCAAATTAATGCGTGTGTGAATGTGTAAGATACAAAAGACAGAGAGCGATTGATTATGATGACCACAGAGGGTGCTGAGAGGGAGATTTAGAGTCAAAAAAAGTGGAGTCTTGGAATCAAGAGGGTGTGTGTGTGCGTGCACACAATTGTGACTACCACACACATTAAAGGGACATAGAGTAAAATCAGAAGGCTGTGGATGACAGTTCCAGCGACTGAACACGAACGGGCGCAGCGTTTCTCCCACACCGCATCAAAGCCTGACGGAGGCCCAGTCGGTGCGAAACAAAGGCGATCCGCCACCGGAGAACATCATCCTTTTGATGGAGACATCTAGTTGGAGGCGCCATCGGAGCATGGCGAGGGATAGAATTGCTCCAGCTACTGTTTCCAGCTAACCAGTGACGGCTGGTTACCTGCCTGTGCGTAGATGCGGCCCCTTCCCGGCGGTTTTAGCAGCTATACAAGCTAGCGTCGCGTCTAGCGGCCTCATTTCCTTCATTAATATCACATCGCTCCAGCTGACAGCGCCTGGAAATGCTCCTAGTCCTGGCCGCGGAGAGGTTCCTGAAAAACTGGACGATGCCTTCAAGTCTTCCTGTAAGTGATGGGTCACCTCAGCGCCGACAGGATGAGAACATGTGTCGGAAAAGCAACACCGCCTGCTGCTGTTGCCATCTGCGCGTTTCCCCTCAAAGAAACAAATCATCATTGATTTGACCGCGGGGGATTTTCAATAATTCATCACAGATTAGCAACAGCTTGAACTTTCATATATGAAATGCCGACTGACTGTAGTGCTAATCAGCCATGAGTGAGATGAATCACTGTCCTGGGAAATCCGTGTTCCTCCACATTTACAAAAACACTTTTTTATCCCCAAAGAGTCAAAGATTAAAGTAATAATCTCTTGACTCCTCATGAAATCAAAACGAGTGAAACTCCTCATGCAAGTGGAATCGCAGCAACCAATCAAAGTTCTCCACGTTTACAGTTGGATAAATTCACCTCTAACGGATGCGACGCCATGCTAATGCTAGCTTTCACCGACGCTAGATCTAACGCCGTCGCAGAAGCAAACCGTGTAAATATCATTAATGGCAATCTGCGTTTCCTGGCGTTAACCTGATGACAGCGTCTATCGTAGACGGATCTGTGTTTCAGAGGCTGCGGGATGAAAGCCCTCCAACGCGACCCCACCGCCGCGATGGAAGCTGCGTTGAGGCCAGTTGGTTATTGGGTAATGGTTGTAGGTAGTTGCAGCTGACGGGCGCAATTACACCTCATGTTGCGTTGAACAAAATTTGCGAAACCATCTGATTTGCTTTGAATTGGCCACTTTTGAATGCAAACAACAGGGGGCAATGTGATGAGTTTGTCTCTCGACGGGCAGCAAAACATTTCAGGAGGCCCTCAACACGCGAGACTATTACGCACAATTATTAACACGGCGAACTAGCCAACATGAGAAGGCTAATTTAGGATTTTTAAATGCTACTTCAGTCTTTCTAGAGTAGGAAAAAAAGAACAACCCTGTTTCTCTGCATTTGACAAATCTGGCATACGTATTTTTGCGGCTCGTTTGGACGACTGGCTGTGAAATGTGCACGTTGGGGTTCCTTTAAAGACCTCTCGAGTTTTTCAGATCGTTGCGCAACCCACCTGTGATTGACAGGTGGCTCCATGGAGGCTTATGGCCTGACAACCTGTATTCTGGGAACGACTCTGCAGACGCGACAATAAGCACCTGGCATAATTAAAATGATGTAATTACAGCATATGGGCAACGTGCCGCGCTGCGAAAATACCCATCAGCACCTTCTTCAGGCTGTGATTTGACCTCAGCATGCACGGGCGCACGTGCGAAAAAATAAAAAAGTTGAGGATTCAGTTGGCAAATAAATCTCAACTTGAGCGCCTGAAGCCGACTATCGGAGACGAGCGTGAAGAGAGATTTACACACGTGGAACCGCGTCGCTCTGTTTACCCTGAAAAGATCTTTTCCAGAGAGTTTCACTCGAGCTGCCTTGAGATGGCGCCGTCTGCGGAGGCTAAGACAAAGGGAGGAGGCGGGGCCTGTCCCAGGCAGAAGCCTCCGTGTCGAGTAAATGAATCACCAGAAATACGGTGGGACCTCTACTTACGAACGTCTCTACAGGCGGAATTTTCAGGTTACGAAGTGTCTCAGTGGGAAAATATTTCCTCTTGTTATGAAAGAAATTTCAGGATACGAAAGGCAAAAATACGCTACCGCTGCTACTCGCAGCTCGCGGAGTTTAGCGAACGCAAACTTGCTTGTAGCTGCTCTGCCATTGGCTATCGCCTAGCATCTTCCTGTCATCCCATTGGCTAGGAGGGACGTCAATATGTACAAGTTTGTGTGTATCCCAGCGTCGCCTTCGTTTAACTTTTATTTATTGTGGGTGTTCGTATGTTTGTCCATTAGATGGTGGTGTTACCACAAGTGTTAACATTCGTTGCTAGTAATGACGGCTAATGTAAGATTAGCCTGTAATAAAGTTCATTTTGTTCCTGGAGAAGCCTTGCACTGAATTCCTACATTTATTGTGCGGTAATCTAATTGTAACATGTATTTGTTACATGTTTTGATGCATTTTTATGATTTATAAAAAAAATATGTCCGAATTTTTGGGGGCTTGGAACGGATTAGGGCATTTACATGGAAAACGCATCTCTACTTATGTAATTTTCAGGTTACGAAACAACTTCCGGAACCAATTAATTTTGGAAGTAGAGGTCCCACTGTAATTACTTGAAGCGTGTCTGCAGGTCTGCGCCGCAGCGGAAGAGTTTGATTTAACTGCAGTCGACTTCCTGTCGGCTCCGTTCTGAGGACAAAGACGAATAAACTGACCTGGTTTACCTCCACTGGTCTTCTGGAATCAAAAATAACGCTGCCGTCAACAATCCTGCTTACATCTTTCCTCTAACGCCCCTTCAGGTGTGGGGGAGGGGCTTATGAGATACCTCGACCAGCCACCAGGGGGTGGTTATCCATATCGGTTCCTCTCATTTAGTTAAAATGAATCTGCGTTTTGCTTCCTCGTTGGATGGAAAACGCGAGAGCATCGACCACGGTGGTGGAGGGCGGGGCTCCGCGCCCGCTCCCCTCTTCATCAGTCTTCAGCCCGCGGCCACATTTCATTACGGCCTGACATTCAGCCCGCACGTGCGCCGCCGTGTACCTGAATGTCACCGGGTAATCAGAACAGATATGACAGCAACGGAACCATCCAGACCCCCTTGTGAGTGTTCTAAACACACAAACATGCAAACACACACACACACACACTCCAGCAGAGACAATAACCGAACGGTGTGTTTACCACAGCTCATTCTCCCATACAGACTGGGAGTAATTACTTTCAGATGGTAAAAACGGGGAGCGTCGGTGCTGCGGTTCAGGTGCCCCCGAGGCTCCGCGGCTCCTTTTTTTTCAGATGGGAACGGAGGAATTCCGCCATCGTCCACTGCAGTATGGCTGCGCTGTGGTTTAAGGCCCGTTTCCTGTGAGCACCCAGTCATGGTGGTGGTGTTTACTGGTGGTGGTGCCGGGAGAGATGGCTGGTAATTCCAGATTATGTGTGATCGTGTTCTGTTTAACTCAGAACAGGAGCTGTCCTGATATACATAAACATATATAAAATATCCACGCAGACACACAAACAAGGGGAGGGGGCACGTTTCCCTGATGACAGGGTCACGGCACTTCATGAGCAGCCTTGATTATCATGATCAGCTCTAATGAGGGGGCTACGGGGCGAACGGCGGTCTTCTTTCTTTTCCGCTTTAACAATGTCTGTTATTAGCACTTTTAGTCTGCCTCCTGCCGAGTCACACGTCTTCTACCATGTAATTCTTCCCAATCGCAGGCCTGTCACCCAGCCTGAGTAGCGGCCTGCCACCGTCCACAAAGGCCGCCCTGCGAGCGGAGGGAGGAAGAACACAGCTGGGGCGGCTGCAGCAGCTGCTGGGCTTCAGAACGCCCGTGACGCCCCGGCTCTGGCGCCTATATTGTCTGTGTTTGCCTGGGTTTGACCGGAAAGCGAACTGGTGTGAGTGCGCGACACAGAGACGCAGCTACCTTCTGATTAAGGATGGGGCTGGAGGTCTGAACTCAGCCGTCTTCCTAACCGACACAAGCTAACACGAAGCTAACAAGCTATAAAAGCCTGCACCTGTCCGCACAGGCTGATCACACTCCAAGCTGGGAAAAAAACTGCTCATTTCTGCCACTTCTTAAACTGGAGGGGCAGGAAAACTACTGGGCAACATGCAAAAACATGAGGAGCAACACATTAGTGACAAGCGGGGACTTATTTAGCCGCGCGAGGGGGTTTTGAGGCATAATCGCCATGGATACCGAGCGCCCATTGATTTGATTCTAGATCTGAAGCTGGGATTTTATGTTTGAGTATGTTTGATGTGGTGAGCATGAAGAGGATGAGAAGTTGTTCAGAAGGCCTTGGCAGAAAAGGCCAACGGTATCTGATTGTTGAATCGACCTTTTTCTTACATCCAAGTGTGAAAACATGCAACTCAAGTCTGAACTATACTGGAAAACAGGTAAAGAAAGGCCGAGAGTACCGTACCTCCATGGTCTGAGACTGGTGCATGGCTTTGATTGCATTCTGTGCCATAGCTCTGGTGGAAAAGGTGACAAACGCACATCCTGTAGGGAGGGCAGAGGAGGGGAGGAGGGAGGGATGGCGGGACAGTGGGAGGGAGAAGGGGGCAGGTAAGAGGGGCAGGAGGAGGAGGAGGAGGAGGAGGAGGAGGGAAGACAAGAAAGAACAAAAACAGGACAAAAGGTTTGGACACGTCGTTGTTATAAAAAAACTGAAACAGAGATTGATACAGAGAACAGCTCACAGGCAGACAACAGTGTTCTCAGTTGCTGCGGCAACAACAGCCGAAAAACGAGCACAAGTGTCGTGACAGGAACAGCCACCCCTCCCGACCCAACATCTCGACCCCTTCGTCAGCAGACGGAACAGCGGCGTCCTCCTCCTCTCTTACTGTCAGCGTCTCTCACCCCCCCCCCCCCCGCCCCCTCCCTCAGCGCCGGCCGAATTAGTCATACCTGAATTCAGTCGCTTTCAACAGCCCAACAATGTAAATCAGCTCAAATTTGCATGAAAGTGATTTGAATTCATTTGGGTCTGTGTTATGTGTCTGATTGGATGCCCTCTCTCTCTCCAACAGGAAAGACAGGCGGCGGCGAACCAGACAAAATATCTGCGGGGGCCCTCTGGAAGAAGGGAATCAGACCGAAAATCATATTAATTTGCTCCGCGGAGACGAGAGGACGGTGGAAGAGAGGAGGCCGGAGCAGATTTCAGCCAATCAAAGGTGCTTTGAGGGAGTTACTGGTGCTGCTGGACAGGAGATGATGTGTTTGTCTGGCTGGACGGGGGCCGATTAGGGATGATAAAGTTGCTTAAAACCGGCCCCGGGAACACCCACCCAGGACTAAACACGGACATGTTAGCGCAGCCAGGCCTGAACCGATTAACACATGCTCACACGCACACACACACACACACATGGAAACACAGACACACACGTGTTCAGGTTCGGCTGGCTGACGAGGAGGGAAAAAACGGGAGAAAAATGAACAGCCTGGGTCATGTGATAGACTCTCCCTGGCTGTGTGGACAGATGAGTGGGGGGCTGGGGAAGGATAATGAAGGGGGGGGGCAGAGAGAGAGAGAGCGAGAGAGAGAGAGAGAGAGAGAGAGAGAGAGAGAGAGAGCAGATGTGGCGAGGAATAGATGTGATCATTGTCCTCTTCCACCTCTATCAAAAAGCCCACGGTTGCCGTGATAGAACGAGGTCGGGAGTGACGGACGGCTGGTCCTCTCCTCCAACCGCAGGATCCAGAGAACATGGGAACGCGTCCTTGCAGGGGGCCACATGTCAACACGCCCGCGACACCGGTGCGCGTTTCCACAGGGAAACAAAATGCTGCGGCGATATTTCGAGACGCACTTCGACATGGTCTTTCCCTCGCTCAGAAACATCGTAGAGGGCGTTTTAATCGCCCCCGGAAGGTTCTCACAGAGGGCCCTTTGTTAATGCCCCATCCAGAGGACACTTTACTTGCTATACTGGCTGGCTGCGTCTCTGCTGAGAACGCACCCTAGAGGGCATTACATCTATCGGGGGGACACTTTACTGAGCTTTAACTGTTGAAATAGTGTCCTCCAGCGGTATTTGTCACATATTATCCAATGGTAGAGCATTTTAGAAGCCATTGTGTGACGTCTCCTGAGGGGAACGCATCTTAAATGATGCTTTATTGACCTGAGCCAGTGGGGGCGCTATTTGTTAACTTTCCAATGTAACCGAGCTCAAATTGAACTGATTTGGGAGGGGAATCAAATGAAATATGGCCCCGTTATTGTGTCGGTATTTAAAGGTGTTTGGTTTGCTTCACCAGGCAGCGAAGCTAAAGTATTGTGAAGCTCGAAGGGAAATATTCACATAAACGTTCAGATATTCGGCTCGTAACCAGCAGCCGATGTTTAACTTATGCTTACTCATACCTTCAAACCCCTGTCATAAAAAGTACTCCTTTTATTTGTGTGGAGCAGCTTCTGGACCCTTATTCAAGCTATCCCACATTGTTTCTTCACCTATTCTGTCCTTGCTAGATTTTATTTTGTCTTCTCGACTTCGATATAAAAGTGGCCTCGCTGACTATGTTTGATTGCATTGAGAAGGAAACAGAATGAGGCTCGATCGGGACTTCTGAAGCACCCTTTCCTGCTGTTTTCTACCCTCTCCTCCAGTTTAGCCTGTGTCCAGGTTCAGGAAGTTGCCCTTGGCTCCTGCAGAGGACCACTGTCCCGGACCGGACCAGTTAAAGAGGGAATGTCCATTTTTGACCCTTCTATTTCTAAAACTGGCCAGCTTCATCGCCGTGGAGAAGGAAACGCCAGTTGTTGCCTTCAGTTCGGGAATGTTCTTCAGCCAGTTTCTACACCGACTGATTAAAAGACAGCTATTAATAAAGCGGGGGAAGTCTTTAGTAACGACATTTCTCTGGCTGGTTTGGGCGTCTTGCTTTTTCACGACACAGCGATGAAATGTGGGTTCTAAAAATACCTCGCGGGCCATATTCTGTCGTCACTGGAGAACCAACAGTCCTTTAATGAAAGTAGGGTAGCTCCCCTGGCCTAGCTATCCACTGGTGATGTGATCCATATTTTATTAATAGCGGGAGAGCGGCGCGCTCTTCTGATTGATATCACCATTTAATAGGAGCTCAGCAGCGCGGCTAGGTGGGACTGGGAGCTCTGGGACCTGACAGCACATGGAAAGCCTGTCTGCTTCCAATCCAGTTAGGGTCGTTTATTGACTTGCCAGGCTGGCGTGGGACTGGTGCCGCTTCCTCTTTCACTTGCATTCATGTCTAAACGGTTCATATCAGAATCTGGCCATCGCATCTGAAATATTGATGAGGACAAACCGAAAAGGGAGAGAAGGAGGGATCAGGGAAGGGAGGGACGGGCTTGGCATGTGTGGGGGGAAAAAGGAGGACAAATTAACTGAGATTCTAGGACAGCCAGGGTGAGCGGAAGATGGCGTTTACTCTGAGGCAGTTCTACATAACCTTGAAAAAAAAGAGAGAGAGAAACACGTTCAGGAAGTGAGACATCCAAAACATTCACAGGGAAAAAAAAAAAAAAGATGACCAGCAGGTTCACACTGGACCTGCGGGGACAAACGACAGCTCTTGTGACAGGAGGAGGAGGAGGAGAGTTTCTAAAAGACCCCCCCTGTCTCCTCAGCACACACAAGCCACAAAAGGGAGAGAAGGGAGGGGGAGGTGGGGGGGAGCAGGGAGAGAGAAGTATGGAGGGGGAGGGTGATGGGGGGGTATCCCTATTTTACGACCGGAGCTGGACAGAAATTGGATCGATGGCTGGAGCGGCTTGTTTATGGCTGAAATCTGGTCATGTTTCGACTTTATGGCTGCTTATTTTCATGTCAAGTCAACAAAGCCAGTTGTTTGACTGCTTGCTAATAGGCCAATTTGTGGTTTTTAAACAACCCCGGGAGGACTCCGTTTAGACCGCATCAATATACACAATTACATGAAGCCAGCAGGCCGTGGATTCTACAGGTGGACGCGTGGCTCTGCCTGCCGAGGCTGCGCTCTGATCTCCTCGCCCACATCCACCGAGGCGCCGCTGCCGCGTTCAGAGCCGCGCTTAAACGTGCTCTCGTGGCTACAGATTATGTATTGTCAGAGCTGATTCAGTGGCCGTCGCTGATAGAACGAGACCAAGAAAAAGGGGGCCGGGACCTGGAAATTCGGCTGTTATGGCTGCGATTCAATCCCATTCTGTGGACTAATTTGTGTCTGACAATATTTTCTGGCCAGACTCTTCGATTTATTTGCCTTCATATCCTTCTACAAAAACCCGGGCCTGAAGGAAAATGATGCCGGACAGGAACGCGACAGAGGTGTGGCGCTGGTGGCCTAAAGGTGTTGCTGATGAACGGTTATTCTGCTGTTTTCCGACTGAAAAGGCCACAGAAGCTCTGCTGTGTGAAATGCCACTCAGGCGTACTGTCTGGGAAGGCTGGTAGGAACGCGCCCTCGGCCTCGCTGTGGAGGAAGCAGAGATCAGAGCAGTGGCTTACAGCGAGGCTAAACCTGGACAGCGGAGGGCAGGGACGTGTGGAAGGAGGTCAGAGGAGGGGGCGGCAGAGGGGGGAAGGGGGGATGTTGGGGCTGAGGCTGAGAGAGCAAGAGAGGGAGAGAAAAAAGAGAGAGAGAGGCAAAGAGATATATAGAGCGGAATCCATGTGCTCACAGTAGCCACAGCGGCCTCTAGGTGTCGCCACAGTTCATTTTTACCAGCCTGCGAGCCGACTTTAAAAAGTTGATGGAGATCTTCATTATAGAGCACGCAGCTGGTTCTCAACAATGACCGTGTCTGCTCAACACAACCCTGTTGGCTTTGTTTGGTTCGTTTTTTACTCAAACAGGTATAGAGGGGCTCTTTGACAGGTTCCGGTCCCCTGCCTTTACCGTCACCTGAACGCGTTATCCAGTTTTGCCTTTGTCAGTTCTTTGTGTGCTCACTGCTTTCATTGTTATTCTGGTTTCTCTGGCATGAATAAAAGATCTCACTTATATCAAATTCACAATACGAGTCCACTAATGGTCCGATGTGACAGATGTGGGCCACCGGGGATAAAAAAGAGCGTCGAGTGCTTCGTGTGTTTTAATCATGCGGACCCTTCACAGCGAGAGCTGCGTGCTGCAGCATCTGGGACGCGTCGCTGTGGCCCCATGAAAGGACTAGCATGTCCGTGGATGTTTTTGTACTCTCCTGCCGACTGTGACAACCTCGGCCTCCACACACGGCACAGCACAAAAAGGCTGTTTGAATCATTCCTGGGACAATCATCCCTGATTCAGGAGTTTTATATTACTCGTATTCATATGCTGCTCACTGACTCTCTTATTGAACAGGAAGGACAAAGACAGGGTTCACCTTCACTCAATGTCCATCCTCGCTTAGAAAGGCCTCTGTTGTTGGGCAACAACCTCTACTGGTGACGGTGAATTATGAAAGGTGAAGGTAAATGTGCTACAGTGCAAAAAAAAATGATGAAAAATTCAGCTGTTTTCATTACAAATGGAGGAGTGGCGGCAGTTTCTGAGTCCACAAAACATTTCTCGGGGACTCGGAGGTGAACAGACTCGCAACAACGCCAACACAACTGAAGCTAACTGTGAGAACTTTAAACATAAATGCAGCAACATCAAGTCGAAATTTCCCCGAGGATTCAGCGAAAATCATTCCTATTGTTACTTTGGGATCTCAACTGATTTTTATGTTTTGAGACACGGCCATTGGCTCCAAAACCAGACACGTCTTGTCAAAGATTTCCAACAAGTTTGTTATTGGCACGCTGGAGTCGCGCCGCAGTGAACAGCGGCAGCAGCTAGAGGGCGCTGTGGCCGAAATATCCACACCGTGTTTCATGTGGGTGGAAGAGGGTCGGAGCCACACGCACCTCTGCTCAGACCGTCGGGCCCTCTGAGGATTCGGCACTCCTCGATTTGTCCGAATGCAGAGAACATGACCCGGATGTCGTTCTCATTGCACTTCTTCGACACCATGCCGATGAACAACTTCCTGTCTTCCACTGCTGCAGACAAAAGAAGAAGAAGGCACTGTGACATATTCAGTAGAAGGAAACCATTATTTCTTTCTGTTTAAAAATAATGTTCAGGCAATCTGAGTTGCTTCCTCGCTCGTCAATGTGTCCTTGGCGGAAAGTGTTAATTAGCCTGCGTGCTAAAGCCTTTCCACAGCCCCCCCGACAATTCATTTGCACATTCATCTATTTTTGTTTTAGTTTTTGGCTACTTCCTCTCACGATCTTTTCTTATGAGAGAATATGACGGATCTTCTCTCACACCTTCAGGAGTGTTTGGGGGGTATTTCTGCCACGACTGCGTGTGACTGCTCCCACTGAAAGATGATAGCATTGTGTGCACATCTGACCAGGCAGCAAAAACGTTGCCCTGGAATTCTGAAGAACAGCAGAACAATAGAAGAGAAAAGAAAGACAGACCGGCGGCGACAAAAAGAATGTAAAAGGGAGAAAGACAATATGAGGCGACGAGGGGGGGGGGGGGTGAAAATAGCAAAAGACGAAACAAAACAGCAATTGCATGAAAGAGAGAAAGGAGGCAGACAACAGTGGGACAGAGATGAGCACAGGCAGACTCTGTGTGTTTCATCATGCCATCTGTAAGACTCTGATCAATGTCTCATTATCACTTCAACCCCGAACGCGTGCTGAGAATCTCCGGCCCTTCCTCCTCCTCTTCCTCTCTCCCTCATGGATTCATCCTCTTTCTCCGACCCGTTTCGGCCAGGTTAACCGTAGAACCCTGTGTGTTTAGGTGTTCAATGCAATGCTAATCCAATTCATTTTTAATGAGGGAACTGTCAGCTCTTACTGCGAGGCGAAGGAGATAAGCGGTCTGTTGCACTCTGGGAAATCAATAGTGCACTTGTTTATTTTGCTGTTTGAATTGTGTGTTTAAAAAACACACTGTTGGGATGCGCTGCCAAGATAAGTGTTGTTTCAAAAAGCTTTAACTCCTTTGTAGAAAATGTATGTGTGTGTGTGTGTGTGTTCATCACTCCAGAGGAAGATTACCACAAGTCTAACAGCAATGTAATTAATTAACTCTGTGTCGATAGAAGAGAGAGAGCAGATATCGTTACAAGTGACTGTTTCTGTGTATTTGGACGCGGCGCTCCGGCAGGCGGGAGTGTGTGATAAGACTCATAAAGCCGGCTCTGGGATGATCTGGAGTCAGCTTTCCATGCTGGGATTTAAAAAAAGAAAAAAAAGGAAAGAGAACATTTGATGGAATTGGCACCGTGCTGATTTTTAGCGTATTAAAGGAAAAGTTGCCTCGATAAATTTAATATGATTTCACCCGATGATGTCATGAGTTACGTCCATGCGCTGTACTCTAAGTAAACATTTATAGTAACTATTTCTGTCACACGACTGACGTTTGTGTCTTATCTGCCCTGCGCTCTTGTTGCTTAGCATGCTAGCTCCAGTATTGTTTCGCTGTGTTTCTTTCGTTTACATCATTGGATGATTATTTTTTTTAAAAATGGTGATGTTAAAACGCAAAAGTCTGCAGTCTTAATCAATTACAAGTCTTATTTTAGGTAAAAGCGTGGTGGTGGACAATTAAACTACATAATTAAACTACAGTGGGACCTCTACTTACGAACGTCTCTACATGCAAATTTTTCAGGATACGAAGCGTCTCAACGGGAAAATATTTCTTCTTGTTACGAAGGAACTTTCAGGTTACGAAGCCAAAAATACGCTACCGCTGCTACTCGCAGCTCGCGGAGTTTAGCGAACACAAACTTGCTTGTAGCTGCTCTGCCATTGGCTATCGCCTAGCATCTTCCTGTCATCCCATTGGCTAGGAGGGACGTCAATATGTACAAGCTTGTGTGTATCCTAGCGTCGCCTTCGTTTAACTTTTATTTATTGTGGGTGTTCGTATGTTTGTCCATTAGATGGCGGTGTTACCACAAGTGTTAACGTTCGTTGCTAGTAATGACGGCTAATGTAAGATTAGCCTGTAATGAAGTTAATTTTGTTCCTGGAGAAGCCTTGCACTGAATTCCTACATTTATTGTGCGATAATCTAATTGTAACATGTATTTGTTACATGTTTTGATGCATTTTTATGATTTATAAAAAAAAATCGTAAGGAGAGGTCCCACCGTATTTGGTGTTCTTTCTGTTTGAGCTGCACCTCAAAGTAAAAGGAGGATCTCGAGTGAAGAGAAAAAGCGCCTCGGCTCTCTGTGTTACTGTACATCACTCCATCTCCCCCCAGCTTCTCCACCCACTAAGTGAATAAACCTCCGAGCAGCCATTTGTCACCGCCGCAGCGCCGCTAACACCGGGTTTATTAGAGGTCATTACCATTAAGTGAATGGAGATGATGCGTAAGGTCTGCTCTATATTTCTCCATTCTGGCTGTGAGCAGCGGCGCTTTGATTAAGTTCTGTCATCGTTATCCTGACGGTTATGTCTTCTAAAGCCATATTTTGCCATATTTCAGCGGAGCGGATGATGGTTTTTATAAGGAGCCCTCTGCTGCATTGTTGGATTCAGGATTTTATGGTATTTTCCCTGCAGCAGACAGGAAGTCAGCAGGTGGAGTGAGCGTCCATGGGAACTTAACACATTCAAGCACCTGTGTGTGGGGGGGTTTATTGGTCAGTTTTACTAAACTGGTTTTATATTCTGCTCAATTACTGAATTTAAAGGGTTGCTTTGCACAAGTATTCATCCAGAAAATGTGTCGCCGATGTCAGAATATAAATCTAATCTACCAAAGGTTTTAAAGGTGTGTGTGTGTCTGGGTCAATTCTTTAGCTGTGGCCCATCAGAACCACCTTCTTTCTTTAAGAAACAAGGCTGTTGTCAGAGACCAGAGAATCTGGGCGTTCGGCTCTTAGTACTTTTCGAATCTCTGCGATTTGATGTTTCTGCCCTGCCTCCATGTTTTGTACTCTCAGATATCGGCCCTGTTTTAATCTTTCTTTGTGTTCACGTTCAGCTGCTGCGGCCGTGCAGTTACGGTCACGCTAAAGCTGCAGCCAACCTTCGTTTGCTGATATAAATGAGGGAAATATTGTCTGCACTGATCTCAAGATGGTTTCACAATGGAAATGTCTGTGTCCTAGCATGCTAGCGTAGCTTAATGTACAGTAGTTCTTGTTAATTTTATTGCAGCTCAACATCTTGCCTTAAGAGGCAGTAGTGAGTCAGTATATCCAATTGTGTTGCTGAATTATAGACCGTATATAAAAGATGGGTGTAGTCTTCTGGTCTGAAAATGACTCCTTACTCCTCCCCCAGCCCCACTCTCTTATCCAAATATGGTTTCTTCTGGCTCCAAAAACTCAAGATGGAGACGTCCTGTTAGCCAAACTCCAGACTTCACAAAACAATGGGTGACACCACATCTTCCACATAAAGGGCCATCAAAGTACGATAAATCAGGAAAATAAACAAGTTCCTGTGTATGTAATCCCTGTATTTCGATGTAAAATCACATATTTGGGGACACTAACTCATGAGGTCCTCCATCAGAGACAGCTATAGACTGCCCCTTTAAAGAAAGCCCTCTTTAGCAGCGAGGAGGAGGCCATAGGGACTCAATACAAGCCTGGATGTGCAACGTGTCGCCCGAAAAAAAGAGGTGATGAGAGAAAATAAAGTGTGTGACAGCGTAGCGTCACTTTAGCGTGTGTGCGTGTGTTTAGCGAGGAGGAAGAGGGTACAAACAGCATGTTTCTATGAAAGAGCAGCACGAGCGGAGGGTTCACCAAGAGGCCAAAACATTTCAACTTTCACTGATCTCCGCTCTGGAGCGCCTTAATAATTCATCATACGCAGAAAAATATAGTTATTTACATTAGCTGCCACCTTCTCTCCACTCTGTGTGCATCTTTTTGGATGAGACAGCTATTATTAAGGAAATCAGAGCAGCTACTGACCTGAGACACGCTCGTGTGTGTGTGTGTGTGGTGTGTGTGTGTGTGTGTGTGTGTGTGTGTGTGTGTGTGTGCAGCCACTCACCATTTGATTTCTCGCTGTCGGCAGGCTTCATCTGAATAGGATGGTGCATCTGTGGAGACAGAAAGGATGGAGAGAATGTAGGTGAGGCTCTTAGGGCAGGTGTGTCGTCAGGTCACACATTCGTCCAATCATCACTCAGACGTTAAGCTGCAGCCGCTCAGATGAAGGTCTTCACGCCGCCGCTGGAGTCTCCATTGATTTTTCTTGGCCCAGACTGACGCAATATGCAGCACAACGATGGAGAGCTCTGTGGTCATGTTTAACCCAACAGCAGAGGTGTTTTTCAGTGTTCCTCCTCCTCCATCCCTCCTCTATCGCGTTCCTCTTTTCAGCACGTGATGTTTTCTGATCCGGCTGTTTCTTCGGAACACGGAGGCTCCGCTTCATCCTTGCTCTCTCTGTCCAGGTGGATCGCTTCTTTTATCTTCTTCACCATCTCCATGTCCTGTTCCTTCACTTTCTCCTCAAACTCTGCAGTGAATTTGGAGATCATCTCCTGGTTTGTTCAAAGCTGTAGCTGTATCTTCTCGTCTTTCCCAATAGCACGAAATGAAATAGTTGAAGGGAGAAGATCTCGCTCCCAACCTTCTGCTAGACATCAAAGAACCTGAGACCAAAGCGTTGTGTTTCTTGATCTGAGATCACAGAGATCTCAATCCTAAAGTTCAAAGGAGGAAGCTCCTTCATTTGCATGATGCAAACAAAACAAATCCAAAAACAACTTCCTACAGGTTCTTTGCCACCATTCTTAGAACGGTACACTCACGACGTGTCCACGCCGCAATATTCAATATGAAAGATTTCAAAATGCTTCAAGGCCTCTCAGTTGTCAGAAGTTCTCACTTACTTTTATATATATATAAAAAAACCTGTCATATTTCCGTCGTTCTGGTCTCGTGTCTCCTGAAATGTTGAGAAACTGCCTGAAAGTCTTCATACCGTCTGGTTTTGTGTTTCAGCCAATCAACAGAGGGGACAAACAAAGACGACCCATATGGGTTCGAGAGATGGAGTCATTTACTGGTTTTTACATCTGACACGAGCAGCTGCTTCCTGTCAACGGGACCACTGACGCGTGGCGGCCACCGGAGATTGGACCCCCTCACACTGAGGTGGGGGACAGGAATTGTTTTATGATCCGTATCTTTGTCTGATCAGATCACAAACTTGATCTTCCATCTACTAAAGGAAGCAGGAACGTTCAGAGGAACGCTGGTTTTCTTTCACGTCCCCCCTGAAGACCCAGAATAACCTCAGCGGCTCCAACCGGGAGGATCGGTGACGGGTGCCACATTGTCTCCGGGCTGCCGTGGAAACCTCACGACAATGAGAAGCACCAACTTCCTGGTGCTGACGTTCTACGGGACTTTAAAGAAGACAACGCCTCTGGCAGAAAACAGTCGGTCCAGCTGTTGCCACAAAAGCATCGAGGAGAACCCAAGAGAGCTGTGGCAGCAGATGAATGACCACCGGCTTGTTCAGCTCTCAGAGGGTCTCCTCTAACAAGCATCGACTTTCTCTGACCAACAGCAGCATCTGAAGGAAGCCTCCTGACCTCCACCTGGACCTTCTGGATCCAGTGAAACCTGCTCCGACGGTCCAGCAGGTGTGACTGACACCAACCCTCTGTGATTTACTGGTTCCTGTGATGACTCGGGGAAGCGTTTACGGAGCTGAATGATGGATGAGGGCAGATCTTCTGTAGAAAACACTTCACAGACCAGAAGGCTTTGCCCCCCCCCTCCTTCTGTCATCTGTCCCTTTTTTATTCTCTCCATCTCTTTCTTTTATGGGAGATTATGTGGCTGTTTGATCTGCGGAGAGACGAATGACAGTGATTCTCCAAATCTAGTATCAATCACACTCAGAGTCAAATACGACCCTGAGTGTGTGTGCGTGCGCGCGTATGTGCCCCGTCTTACCCATAATACCCCGGGGCTCAGTCACGCTGTGACAGAAGGCTTTGATCTTCCAATTCTATCACACACCTTTATCCCGACTCTCTCCCGCTCTCTTCCTTATTGTCTTTACTCCCCCAACACACACACACACACACACACACACACACACACACACACACACACACACACACACACACACACACCCTAATCTCTTGGAAAATCAAGATGATATTTAAATTTTTCAATTCTTCAACTATTCTGATTTCTTGATGTGAAGTGAGGCTAAAGAAGAAGAACAGGAAGAAAAATGTCTGAATAGACTTTCTTACACCACCTGCAGGGCAATCCCACACACACACACACACACACACACACACACACACACACACACACACACACACACACACACACACGCACACAGGTACAGTCTTTTCCAGGCGTCTCCTTCCTGAATTTTACCCAAAATGCCCCCACGTGCGGCGCCTCTGCTGTTGCCGTGTTTGATCCTGGCGGGCTCCTGCTGTGACCTACAATCCCAGCCTCTCCTCGGCTATCCCACAGTTCCACGCTGTAGATTTTTCTCCTGCCTGGCAGACGCGAAGCCACAGTCCGCATTATGTGCTCAGTGGGATCCCGGCAACACTGCTGGGCCCGGGCTCGTAAAGGCAGGCTCGACCCCGAACACTCTAGCCGTGCGCGCCTGTTTTCAGCCATACAAACGGACTCGCCAAGTGGGCACGGTCGACTTCCTGTTTACGTGTCGCCTCTTTGTGTCAAGCAAATCCCACCAAGGTAGGCTGAGCGGCAGAGATCTGAGATCTGTGCTCCAGAATCGAAAGATCTTAACCCTGAAACAGCTGAACTGTCTGAGTCACCTGAGGTGCCAGCAATGCTAATGCTAACGGGCTGCCGTGTCGTCCCTCTCTGTAAGAATTACACGGCTAAAAACAACAACTTTTTTTGTCACTAATCGGCAATAATTCAGTTATATTTATCAGCTTGATATGAAATTGTTTAATTTATCGGGATTTATAGTTTACCAGGCTGCTGCACACGGGGCAGAGTAAGTGTGTTTATTCATGTCTAAACGACATTCAACTTGATGACTTAATTGATCCTACAGGGAGGGAAATTGTATTATTTCCCCCTCCTAATTCACCGGATTGTAATTTCTTTATTACATTCTTAGAGGTTGGATGATCTGACACAATTGTTTCTATTGCTAGAAAGCTAAAAGATTGTTTTCTTTTGTTTATTACATTTCTTCAACGCAGACTAACAAGAAACAAGCGGCGGCTGATGCTTCATTAGTCAAACATTCACCTGTTCATAAATGAACGCGTGTTTGACAGCTGGATTAGCGTTTTAACAATTTTCAGCGAGACAAACGATTTAATACCAGAAAAAAAAGCTACAAGGGATAAAGTATGCAAATTTGGTTTAATTTAAGAGAAACAGTTTCATTGTTAGCATCATTTTATGTAGCCTAAGAGGTTAATTTGCGCAGTAAACATGGTGTGAAGCCAAAACCACAGACTAAAACTCAGTGGATTAGGGGTTGTCTTCACTGGCATTAAACTTTTCACACTGTAATTTCACCTTCAATTAACATGAGTAGAGAGGCAGAGCTTATCTGTTAGCATGACAAGTCGCTATTGTGGCTACACAAGGACAACCTGTCACCGTGGGAGCTACATCACACCAGAGGGAGCTATAAAAATGTCCCTTTAATCACTGTTCTGTGAGGGAAGGTGTCTATGTGGCGTGCTAGCTGACACCTGCTAACCTCACTTTTTCCCTTGCAGGTTTTTCATCTTTATGTCCTCATCATGCACGGAGACCCCCGGTGACCTCCCCAGGAGTCCGGAGATCGATGTGCCAACTCCCACTGGGCTGGTCGTTAAACATTCCAGGCTGGAGTATCGGGTGCAAGTAATGCTACACCTCCTAAATGTTAACTGCTGCTGCCAGGTTAACCCCTGCTGCCTCCCGTCACCCAGAGCTGTCTTCCAGATATGCCCCGATTCTTAAAAAGGTCAGAGGTCACCTCGTCCTGGAGCCAGAAGGCGAGGCTGGGGCTCACACGTGGTGTGTGCTGTGTAAGGAGTGTGTATTCGTGGGTGTGCTTTTGTGTGTGTACATTTAGTACCAAAATACTCAAAGCGGGGCCATTTTGGCTGGTCACCACAACTTCAAAGGACTGGTTTTAACATTGATTTAGGTTTGGGGTAGGGAGCTGTGTTATGTATCATGTCCATAAAAAGATACGAGGATGTGTCTTAATGTGTGTGTGTGTCCTCTCTTCCCTGACTGAAGGTGTGAAGGTGAGCGGTGGGGTCAAAGTCAGACAGATGGCCCTCACAGTCGGGATTCAATATGGGCGACCCAGAGCGTCCAGAGAACTACAGAAGCACGCGTAATCGCGAGTATCTGCAGGAATTCTTGGACATTAAGACTAAAGCTGCTTCAACAAAGCACAATTGAGAGCAGGCGAGCCACCGTTTGCTCTTAGATTTGAAGCCAGGATCAGCATTTTTATCTTTATTATTTGCTCAATTCTTTCGTGAGCATTGTCAAAAAGAAAATTTTCTTAGTGTTGTGAAGAGCGATCAAAATTAAATAGAAACACATTTATTAAACACACTTTCTGTGCATTACCTGTGTGGGGGGTGGGGGCGTGGCCATGGGCCCTAATCTCAGCCTTCAGGTTAACTTCTGCCAAAATGAACTGTGAACGTCGTGTATCAGTGTGATTCCAGTGTGAGCTGATATCACACTGGTACTAATTATTTAATTGAATCAACAATAAACAAATGAATCAACAATAAAAATAATTAATAGTGTAAATAAAAGTGTGAAGCGAATGCTGCTGCTATGTTTCTTTTATTTCATGCTTTTATTATTTTATTTCAAACACAAAAGCTGATTTATTTACACATTAAATTAGCCTCTTGTCTACATCATTTACGGTAGCATGAACCCCCCTCCCCCCTACGGCACTGGCAGCCCCTCCCCCAGCTCAGGGTTGACAGCGTGGTAAAGCATGATTGACAGCTGAGCTTTACTGCCGATGATGCGAGGTTGTGTCAGGGCGACAGGAAGTCGATATCGCACAGCGAACGAGAAAGGCACAACGTGTCCGTTTACATTCCTTTGTTTACCCTTTCTCATATATGTCGGCCGTCAAAACCTGTCTGGTTCCGTTGTTTGAGTCGTTAAATTAAAACTCAGACACTTCATTTAAAGAGTGACTTTAATTCTCCTCTTAGACAGCGACAATAAATCAAATTGTCCTTTACAATATCCCTCGCCTTAGCAGCGCTTAGCACACAGTTAGCCCACATTATCCCCACTTCATTTAGCTCGGTAAACAATTAACCCAGCACGTCCGTGAGCTGCATGATTGAGGGATTTGGCATTAGCTATGCTGTGTCGCAACTCCACGCTAACTACTCTAAGTGTTTAACATAGTTGGCCAGCATTTACAGCCCCCCCCCCTTCCCAAAAGAATCAATATGCTTAGACGTGGCCGCTGACTTGATGAGGAGAGAGGGGTTAGGGGAGTTAATTTGAAACAAGCGATTCATATTTCTTTTGTTAAATAAGAGCAAACACACACGGGCGAGCGCGTGCGCAGAGGCGGCGCCGGCGCATCGATGAGGTTTGCTTTTCTTTCAGCCCTGTTTGCGATCGCATTCGGGTTTCACTACAGCAATTACAGCCTTTAATTGAATTGATTTTGATAATGAGCTTCTGTAATGACACTGCTGCGGGAGCGCTTTCGTGTGCGCCGCTTGCAAAGAGCGAGCTACTGTTGTTTTACAAATGATCGGCGAGGAGCCGCCTAAGACACGTGCGCGCACGCGCGGCTTTAATGGCGGGTCGCTCGTCTCGGTTCTGTTTTCTGAAACGCTTGTCGGAGGTCTAACCTTTCAGCTGGTTGCATAATGTTCTCCAGGCTACGCATGAATTTTTGATGAAACGCGGTTTAGCGCGCGATAAATTTAATATCCGCCGTTTCCAAGCGTAGCAACACCTACAGCAACCCCCCGGGAGTCCTCTGGCCGTCCCATCGGTCAGGGCTGGACTCATCGGCTGCTGCACGCTGGGTCTTTGTGAAGGAGCAGCCGGATGTGTAATGGGCTCGTAACCCGACAAACAACGTGTGTCGACTTCCCGGCTGCGGACGAGCACTTCGCTAATACGCTGTTGGATGCCGGAGGGTCGGCTCTGGTGTCGGCTGATAAATGGACCCTTTTAAAGTGGCACGTTTCACTGAGCTGAGCGGTTTAATTGAAGCATCTGTTGGTCTCAGCCAGGCCGACAGCTTGGAGGTGAGGAGACAACAATGAGGAGCAGAATATTAGTCTGCCCAGGTCAACTTCACGGTAGCATAGCGCCGTGTTCCTGGGCCGTGGCCGCACGTGGCTTCATCGAAACCCAAATACTCCACCGGAACTGTTCTCTTGGACTATTTAAACTCCGCATAAGGGTACCTAGACGTTGATGCACTTATGAAAAAAAGATGAAAACCAAAGCAAAGATTGTTGCTGCTTTTCTGGGTAGATGTGACAACTGTCAGAAAAAGACTAAAGTTACTTTGATTCCTTTGATTTGCAGCAGATTGACTTTAATCAACGTAGGACCTTTCAAAAGAACGTCTTCCTGCAACTCTAGAGGATTCAAAGCACCGCCCTGACTTGTACCGAGGTGCCGACGGTCGCCAGGACAACCCTGGACCACATCGGCTGGACACTTGCCGTCCCCCCCCGCCCCGTCTCAGAGACGTTTCATGTTGCCTTCAGGACCACGGGGGCTTCAGAAATGAAAGAACATAATTTCTCACATGACTGGGGAAGATAATGCGCTTCATCACTTCCACCCGGCACTTCTGTCCGCGCCGCTTCCACCATCTTGACATAATAAATGACCGATTAGACAAGCGGCAACTTTGGATTGCAAATTGCCGCTTTTAAACCTTAGCGTTGCGCGGGTTCACTCTTTCTTTCATGATGGCCCTTTGATGTGCCTTTGGGCTTTGGCGAACGCACACGGCGTTGCCTGCGTTCCCGGCAGTGGAGCTTCGCTAATTATCTCGCCGGCAGAAAGGTGAGGCATGATGGGAAAGTGTGTTTTTGTGTGTGGGGTCTTGTTGCAACAGTAGGTTTTAATGAGCCCCGCGCTCCTTATCAAGCCTCAACAAAAACACTCTAATCCGCCCACATGGAGGACGGGGTTTGACTGATCACGTCTGAAGCGCCCCCCCCCCCCCCCCCCCCCCCCCCCCCCCCCCCGACACGCTCGTCGCCCGCCCCCGCTCTCCTCCTCCCTTCCCCTCAGACTGGTGTCAGAATGAAATATCCTTGAGAGAAACTGTGAATCAAAGGGCTTTTCATCCTTTTTTCACAAAGAGATGGAGGGGAGAGAGATGTTAGAGAGATTCAGCCGGACAAAAATAAGAGCGAGGGGGAGGAGGGAGGGATGGAGTGAGGGAGGGAGGGCAAGAGGTAGGGAGAGGGAGAGAAGAAAGAAAAACAAGGATAAAGGACTGAACTTCTCCACGCTGGAGGGCACTCCAGAGGACACGTCCTAGATTAGCGCGCCTTCCCTTCATCACACATCCCTCCATCCTTTGCATGACTTCAGATGGAGAACAGGGGCCCCGGGGCCCATCGAAAGGAGGGAGACACGGGGCATTTAGACATCTGTCAGCCACTAATGAAAGAGTTCAATTTAGTGGAAAATCTCAAACAACCTCGTCTAACTGGCGGGTTGACAGACTTTAGCTCGCTGTGCTGGCGTGTTGCTGCCGTTACCATGGGCAGAGCATTACGCCGTCCTGCGGGGTACGAGCGCTGACGTGTGTCAGTCGGGGCTTCTTCCCTCGTCGACGACATTACGTAACTTGATTGGGAACATTTTTTTCCCGGCACTTGAGGCGATTGCCCTGTTTCCCCAAACCACCAGGGGGCGAAGTAGAGCCCTCTCTTTATTTTCACTCACTATTTCACAGCGGACTCAATAAACATCTTCAGTACACGACTCAGGCAAACATCATGTGGTAAGATAATACTTCTACTCAACGATAAACAGCCCCAGCCGGGCCCCTGAGAGTCCAGCAGAGGGCCGCGTGCATGGATGTTTCTCTGTTAGACACGACAGAACACGAGAAAAACAAAGAGAAAGAGAATAAGTGCAACACAATAAAGGCACAGTGCGCTGGGAGCTGCGCAGGAGTGGTGGAGCGGTCCGGGCCGCCGAGCTGGAGGCTTACGGCTTTAAAAGGCTCCAGGAGCGTCGGGGCATGTTTTTCCACGATAGGTGGGTTACTGTAGGGGTCTGGCGTGCATCGGCGTGCACGTTCAGAAGTGTGCCGAGACCCTGCGAGCGCTGTTAGAGCTGAAGAGATAAACGCTCCGCAGGCAACACGCGCACACTGTCTCCACCCACCCGGAGCTTCATTAGCGGGTCATTAGAAAGAACTCCGGTTACAGCTGTTGTTCTTGGGCACAAACAGGCTCGCGCTCGCTGCACTTTTGGTCCGTGTGGTGCGGCTGACTCATTATTTTGGTTTTGTTTCGGTGAAACAGAAATCTGGGAAGTTATTCGGTTTCTTTGTCTTCCCGTCAAATGAATCTGCCTGCTGGTGGCGAGCTTCGCTAGCGCTGCCATTACTGAGGAGCTTCAGAAGTATGTGGAGATTAATGATGGGTATGGGGGGGGGCTGTAACAGTGGGGGGTGGGGCAGAATGGACTGCAGCAGGGGGCGTTTTAGGAGATAAGAGCGTTTGGCTTCAAAAAAAGGGGACAAAGTCCGAAAAACTGCAGCGTCACCTCAGAAATGCTAACATGTTAGCTAGGAGAGGCAGAGGAAGACGTCAGCTGTTTGAGGCTAACGTGGGCTAATCTCATAGCGTGCGGTTCCACCCTCCGACTAGAAGGAGTGTATTCTTTACAGGCATTCATGGTCGTGATGCTGCTTCCAATCTGGAGTCTCGGAATCACGCGCACATTCCTACCAGCTGAAAAGCCTGAAAACAACAGCCTGTTCAAAATTAGGTTTGGGAGTTCGAATCGGCGCAGATTATTGCCAGCGCGGAAGCCCAAGTGTTTACTTAAAGCTCCCCGACAGGCCGAGCTGGTGATTTGGACCTCTCCCTACGTGACAGTGGAGTAATTGCCGTTAAGCATTATTGCTGCTGCCAGCTTTAAAAAGTCCATCCCAACGCGATCGTTTTAGAAGAAAATGAAAAAAAAAAAAAAAAAAGGCGCCGAAACAAAACAACACTCCCACATTCGCTTGATGCGCCGTCCTAAATAAGAGGTTCAATTCCTCATTTCCAGAAGCATCATGGCTGCCAGCACCTGTTCTTTTCTCTGATTTGGCCCCGGCCGAGCTTCCCGCTCTGCCCGCATCACTTCCAGTTAAGGCTTTGGGTTCGGAGGGAGGGGCTGAGTGCCAGTACAAACATGGTTCCGCCGGCTTTTACAAGCCAGGAGAGTGGGGAAGTTAATAAGCAGGTATTGGTTTTTAACTGCGGCCCACTTATTGCTTTGCCCTCAAGCGTGCTGGAGTGCTGCGCTCCACCTTTTACTGTCCATCTGCCCGCCGCTCTGATAACCTCCCGCTGCAACTCTCTCGCTCGGCATCAGCTCTCCTTTTGTCTCTCCCCGCTCCGCAATTAATTTGCCATCCATTTTTTTCTCGACGTCTCCTGCTCCTGCCTTTTTATCGACGTATCCCGCCGCGGTCGCGCCGCGCCGTGAAATTCCGAGCTAATCCCGCGCGAATCTCTCCGTGATCCGACGCTTTGCCGTCGTTAGTTCCGATTTTGCGTCGTAGCGCCGGCGTCTCTCGTATTCACGCCTCCTCTTGGCTACTCAGACTTGGGCGCCATCGGAGCTGGACTTTTATTAAAACCTGAAGGCTGACGGTGGCGTCCAGCTCTGACACCAACATGATGCGGGTTTAATTGCCTGCGTATTCCGGTTTTGATCGGTGTTGCGTGGACACTTTTAATTTACGCAGCTATTAGAAGCATTTTGGCACAAAAAAACCCAAACGTGGAGCGACGGGACCCAATCCGCCCGGCGCGATGACATAAATCCCGGACGTGGCGGGTTTTTCTGAGCTTATCCAGAACCGGATTTATTCGCATGCGGGCGAGCCGCCGCCAAATTTGTTGGTATGTAACTTCAAAAAGCTTCACACGTAAGAGCCAGACAGAGATGCCGCAGGACAGAGAAGGAGGGGGGGTCCAGACGGAACCGAGAGGGAGCGTGTTGTAGTGTAGGAGAAGGCGATTTCATGTTAGCCTAATCCTGAAAGTGCTGCAGTGTGTCCTCCCCAGGGCTGCTTCACACCTCCAACAAGGGATAAGTGACTAACTCTCACGGCGGAGGGAAACGGCAGATTTGAGGTTCTTATTCCACCAACAATTAACACGGGCGCTCCTGCAAAACAACGGGCCGCCATCCGGAACCGGAGGAGCTCTGGCGCGACTCACAAATGCCGACCCGCTGCGTCCACGGGGGAGGGGCCGCGGGCGCTCCGCTGATGTGATTCCGCCGAGGTGGGGCAGGCGAGGAGACGGGCAGAGGGAAGAGCCAATTGCCGACGGCGGCGGGGATCAGGGGGGCCGCTAACTCTCCGCACGGGGCCGGCGAGAGCAGGAGCGGGCGGGTTCCATCTCGCTTCCTCTATTGCTCTCCCGGGCCTCGGCGAACGGAGCAGACGGCGTGAAAGAAAAGCCCCGCCGCGGCGGCGCACGCCATTGTTGCCGAGAGCATCCACACACAGGGAACAGTGGCACCTTTAGAGGGGGGGTGTGGTGCCTGTATTCAGGGTCTTCAGCGTGTACACAACCCTGATCAGATACACAACCCTGGCCCCCCACCTGAGCTCCAGCTGCCTGAGAACACTTGATATTAATGGTTGCGGAATCAGCCTCCGATTGGCTGATTCAACCGACTGTCGGACTGAACGTGCCACTTTTGTTTTTTTTGTTGCTATTTTTCCTTTTTTTTTTTTTTTTTACCTCCAGCCTTTTTCAAAGGGTTTGTGTTGTTCCACTATTCGCCACGTCCTTGGAACGTCCCTGCAGCAGCAGGAGAAAAAAATGCGCTCGTGTCCCGGGCAAAACCGAAACCGCCAAACACCTGGAAGTGGGCTGGGCGGCGCGGCGCCAGTAGAAGCGTGCACGGGGAAGGGGGAGTTGGGGCGAAGGTGCGCCGTTTCTGACGCCGGCTGGTTCGGGGCGGGGCCGCCTCGGGGAGCTGCTGTAAGTGTGTGATTAGAAGAGACGAAGGGAAGAATCAAGGACTCACTCACCCCTGTTAAGGTCTTTATGTTGTGCAGTGCGTTCTGGGCTTCAAGGGCAGCTTTCCGCGTGTAAAACGTGACAAAACAGCAGCCTGGGAACGAGAGGGAGAGAGGGGGAGAGAGAGGGGGAGAGAGAGGGAGAGGTGAGGATGTACATAAGGAGCAACAAAGAGCATTTTCTCTGTTCATCTGTCAGCATCACCTGTCGACTCTGGCAGACACTGAGTGAATGCTAAAGACGGGAACATCCTCGCACAGAGGAAGAGAGCGCTTTTGGACTCCTTTCAACAACGAGGGCCCGAGCCCCGAGGTAGCAGGCACGCACGCGCGCACGTGCGCGCCGACACACACAATAGAGAGGGACGTCGCGGCCGAGACAGAGGTTGCCTCTTCATTAATTCCAGCTCAATCGAGGGGAACCTGCGCTCCCCGCTCTGCCCAGGAAAACAACAAAAGCATCATTTATTTACTGTTGGTCCCCCCCCTGGGAGGGGGGGGGCGAGGCCTCCGCCTGTCTATCAGTGGGCGCTGCAGGATCACGCCCGGCAATTCGCTGGTCAAGAGACATTAGCGTTGGCGTCGAAAAGCGCGCGATGTCTTCACGACCAAAGTCGGCGTCTGGGATCAGAGACATCAATTGGACATGTTTTAAAGTCCAACGTGAGAGATTTGGTGGCACCTAGTGGTGAGAAAAGGCGCAACAACACATGTCCTCAGCCCTGTTGGGGAGCCTACAGTGGCTGGAGGGGGACAAAATGAATATTCCCAAATATCTTAGAGCTAAGTAAAGGAAAGTGCCGCATTTATTATGTTAAGAACAGCGTAGCTCTAAAAGCAAGTCCAATTATAGATATTCAGGTATTTCCCCCACTCCAGCTGCCTCATCCTGTCAGAACCGACACCTGCCTGGTTTCTGCAGTCCAAACAACATTTCTGCCCATCAGCAACAGGTCTGAAATATTTATGTTACACCGAAAATAAACTGAAACCGGCGCGTCCCTCCCCGGTTTGAGCTTGAGTTTGTTTCACCCTTTAAGGCTGCCATTTAGCCCAGAGACGGAAGTCAACCCTTTCTGTTTGTTTCCGTGTGTTATTTCTTTGTCTGTGTGTGTGTGTGTGTGTGTGTGTGCGGGCAGTTTACATCTGCTCCCGCATCCTCGCCACTGCCTTTACGGCGCAAATCAGACCCATTGGCACCACGGCACGCCGGCTCCGTTGGCCGTATCGCCGGCACCGGGGCTTATGACACTCGCCCTGCAGTGTATCTTGGTGAAATCCAACAGTGAGCATCTGGAGCAGATTTAGCATCCAGATCCCAGGGTCCCTTTGATGGGGTTGGGCGTGTAATGGATCTGAATTCCCGCCGTGTCCTCTGGGCGCTGCGGCTGTTGAAGAGTTGGCCCTTAGCCTAGTATCAGCAACGTGATTGGTGTTGTGATTAAAGCGCTGCAGTGTATGTGTATTAGCAGGGATAACTAGCAACTTAGCATTTTCCTCACCAACCCTCAGGCAGGTGTGGGGGTCATTTAGCTAAACTCTTAACCTTTGCTATCAGTTTATATTCGCCACCCAGGTTTTCATGGCTAGTTAATCGCAACGGCAAAGGGGGGATTAGTTATGACTATCAGTGACAGAAACTTTATTCTGATCCATGTAGGTCACCAAACTGGTGCAGTTTCACTCTCTTTGTGGCTTCCAGCAGACCTCAGCTCATCTTATCCTGATTAACACGACAGCGTCAGAGCAAGAAATTCCTCTTTGCATCAGCATTTACTTGCAATAATAAATGAAAATTGATAGCTAAGCTTCCTACACTGTTGCTGGATAGAAAACATTGCTGCACACGAGTTAAACCGTGTTAGCATCCCTCCAGCGCCGGTGTTTTAGCTTTAGCCTCTCGTGAGGGATTAGCAATTCTGATAACTCTGTCAGAGGGTTATCTGCTGGTGCTGCACGGTGAATTGTGATTCAGGGCTTCTTTAACATCTGTATATGGGAGGGCTAGCTTTCTGTGCTAGCATTAGCGATTCCGACTGTGTGCAACGTGCCGGGGGAGGGGCTTTGCTGTTAGCTGCCGCGTTGGGATTCCCACAGCGTAGCTGGGCCTCAGAGTGTGTGACGGATCGTCCCAGGTGGTGAGCTGTCAAGACCGGGATCAAAGAGCAGTGGAGTGGGACCCCCTCCACACACACACACACACACACACACACACACACACACACACACATTTCCACCTGTTTAAGAGTCCTCACGTTTGCCTCTCGCACACAAAGATGAACGCGCGCATTCTTTCAAGCGTGCGTCTGGATGCACGATTGCTTTATGTGGAGAGAAACGCGTCGCTACGACAACCTTGAAGCAAGCGGAGGGAAGGGTGCTGCGGAATAAGCCTTTTTACGCGCTGTTCTTGCGCGTGCGTCTGAGCACAAACATTTACCTGAAGGCCAGAGCCGCTCAGAGAGGCTCCAGACTCCACTGATAGGCACACAGGCCGGGGAGGCAATGAAATCTATTAGACGAGCCGGGGAAGAGGCGGATCGAAGGGATGGGGGACGGACAGATGGAGCGTTTGCAGGACAGAAGAAGAGTTGCTGTGAGTGGAATAGTGAGCAGAGGAGGGAGATGCCTGTTCATAAATACTTCATGGCTGCTGAGGGAGGCCTTTGACTGAGGGAGGACCTGCAGCTCTCACACCTCTGTTAACAGATCCTCAACCCCAGCCTGACCAAAGGTCAACCCTGGGCCACGCTGTTCATGCTGATGGAGGGTTGGGGGGGGGGGGTCTGAGAGA
This sequence comes from Takifugu flavidus, assembly GCF_003711565.1. NCBI lineage: Eukaryota > Metazoa > Chordata > Actinopteri > Tetraodontiformes > Tetraodontidae > Takifugu > Takifugu flavidus. Next base: position 7,550,673 of record NC_079541.1, on the reverse strand, counting down.
GCCTGGCTAGGTTTGGGACCCTGGGTTGATGTTCCGTGTTGATTTTTTGGATTGAAAACAGGCTGTTCTGCGGTTTTACATCCTTGTAATGAATGCGTGTTTTTATTTCATGCAATTATAGGATGGAACAGCAGAGCCGCTCCCGCCACAGAGCAGGTGGAGGGGTCATCTCGGTTTAAGCAGCAATTAATGTGCATAAACGATTTTCATTAGCCCGGGGTTCAGCGTGCTGACTTTCTCCGTGGCTCCAAACTCTTCACTGAATCCTTTTCTTTTCTTTTTACTAATTTAATTAAATATATTATTGAATATTAAAGTCACGTTTGACTGGAAACACAATTCTAGTTGTCAAATGACATATTTCACTGTTTTATTTCCCCTCCCATCATCTCAGAGTAACATTGAATGTCTGACTGCTGGATTTAAAGAAATAAATAGTCATCGACAGTAAATCTGTTTGGAAACGCTGGACATCAGCGGTCAGAGGCCACTGGAGGCAGCATTGAGGACGGACTTGCTGCAATGCAGCCCGCCAGCAGGGGGCAGGAGGGAGTTGTTTACCCTCCACACAACCTTCATTTCAGGTCTGCAAACATCAGTCTTATAAAACCATTTAAAATAAAAATATAGTGAAAGAACTCGTGAATGCGAAGGTGTGATCGAAGCCTCTGGGGGCGCTTTGATGAAGATCGCGCCGACGACAGGGGGGAAACGATGGCGGCAGCTTCGTCCGCCCCGGAAAAACGCAGGTTTGATGGGAGGCTGGTTAAGTATCAAAGGAAATGGACGCTGGAGCGTCTCCACGGAGGCGAAGAAGATGAGGATGGAAGGCTGAGGAAGAGGAAGAGGTGCCCTGTGGTCTGTCGGAGCGGAGCTTCGGTTTATTAACAGAGGTAAAAATGTATCAGCTTCAGCCTTTAGCCCGTCCACCTGAGGCTGCCGCAGCTCTCACACGCTCTCCTCCTTTATCCCTCCATCTCTGCACTTCCCCTGCACACTCCTTCTGACCCCCCCGCAGGGTTCCACTCAACCGCTGACCCACATTAGCTGCACTCTGCCGCAATTACCGCTCGCCCGGGCCTCTGAGTGGGATAGGTAGCGTGTATATGTCGCCCCCCCCCCCCACGACCCCGTGCTGTTCCTCTCTCTGCTGTGAAAATGCCCTTTAATGCGTATAATTTATGTGTGTCAAAGAGCCGCTGAGTGACAGCACGTAGGTGGAGGTGGTGGAGGTGGTGGAGGTGGGTGGGTGGGTTGGGGGGGGGGAATTGACAGGGAGCACATTCTGAACTTGACAGCACAATAAAACGCAGATTGTCAGATGGGGAAAATGGGGAGTGGATGAGTGGCTGGCTTCAAACAATGCGGCGTCTCTGACGGGCGTTTGGCTGAGGCTCTAATCCTGACGGCGCAGGAAGCGCTCCAGCCCGCAGCACTTCACAAATCTATACAATCCGCCGCGTACTTCGGTGGAAAAGCACCAACGACGTTCCGCTTCCAAATCCTCCCTCACCGCAAACGTGACCGGAGCACTTCGCGGGAATCAAAGCCGCTTTTCTGGATGACCCCCCCCCCCCCCCCCCCCCCAAAGTCCTCGGATGGAAGGGACGGTTAAAAAGGAAAAAACCCTTCTTTTCTATCACTGAAGCGTGCAGATGTAGGAGTCAGCCATTAAAATCCACCTGCAGCGGCTCTCTAATTGGGCCACGCTAGCATGCTAAAAAACCAACACCTAGTTAAGGCGGTATAATTGGGCCGCTCGGCTTCAGGAAAGAATTTGTTTCCGTCTCAGGTTTACTCCATCCTGACTGAATCCATTAGAGGAGATAATTGGAAAGCCAAATGGCTGCGCCGCCACAGCTGAGCTACAGGACGCAGTTGGCTCGCACATTTAAAAACGCGGCTCCGGACGGAGCGGCGGGGAGATTTTCACCCGCGTGCCGATCAAAAATGGGATTGCGCGCGTGTTTGCTTCCTAAATCCGTTTCTGGATTTGTGTTTTCTTTGCAGATTTCCAGGTTAGGGAGGATTTAACAGGGAATCATTGCGACTTTGGTTGTCGAGGAGGATCGCCGGAAGGAGCAAACAGCCTCTGTCCCTGCTGATTATTTGTGGTTCCGAAGACATCGGTTGTCAATCATCGCCGGGTGTGTGTCAGCGGGCTGCCCATCTCCTCAGATTCGCAGGTCTGATTTTCCAGCGGGCGGCTCTTTTATCTCGCCGGCGCTCAGGATCAGTAATTGCTAGCGTGTCGCACACGGGTGACATTTATATTGGACCTTTAAAACAACAACGTTCTTGTTGTCGTTTTTCATTTTCTGTCGGAGGCCGATTTTACCTTCTTTTTATTCTGTGGACGTCGCTGTTCTAAAAGAAACGAGATGCTAATGAAGACGTCCTCCAGGTGACTCACCTGCACTCCCTCATACCTGTTACAGGATTCAGGTGACCTAGCATCTCCTGTTCACCCCCTCGCTTTCTCTCATTCCTTTATCTGCTCCTCCACCTCTATAGTTCTTCCTCATAGAATGTCACATGACCTGTTCTCCCCCTCCACACATACACACACCCACACTCATGTGCTCATCAACCCTAAAAAACCCTTAAGAGAACAATAAAAACCCAAACTGGAAAGGCAATTTTACAGAAAATCCGCCTGTGTGGTGCACAAAACTAGTAAAACATCGGACGTTTCTCTGTCATTGTGTCTTCTTTGACCTGTAATTAGGTTGTAACATATTCATGGTCGTCTCATTCCAGACTGATTGCCTTTTAAGTGAACAAGTCGCGGCAAATGAGGCTTCCTGGTGAAACAAAAGGAGGATATTTATCGACTTAGATACCTTTAATGTTTAGTGGCTGTAAAATCATTAAAAGAGCCGGTGAATAAAAGAAAAAAAGGGTAATTATGGATTAAATCATCAAAGCGGGTCTTTAATGTTTGACACTTCGGCTCACTGAAGCGTAAAGTTTACCTGGAAACCTGCAAGAACTTTTTCTGCTTTCTTTTTGGCCTCATTATTTTTAAAAATAAGAGATGAGCAGGAAACATATGGAGGGTTTACGTCCTTAACGGGAGTTTTCAAATGAATCCCGATAAAAGCAGAAGATAAAGGTGCCGCTGATGTTCACCGAGTTGCATCAATTACCGAGGAAGAAAAATAACAAGTGGAGGTTCGATGTGAGAAAACGCTCAGCACTCATCCTTAAAACAACACGGGCAGTCGGAGCCCATCGAAGGCTACGGTTCCTTATAAAGCTCTCCACCTCGCCACACGGGAGAGACATGCAGACACTCAGAGTAGGCGTTTACGCTCGGACGTCACATGGAAACGCAGACGAGCGACACTTGTCGCACAACAGGAAAACAACTCGTTTCAAGGAGATTGAAGACGGCACTGTGGAGGGCGCTGAAGGACACCACTGCCTTTATTCCTGCCTCTTCAGGAAGCAAAGGCAGATGGCTTCACGTCCTCCAAGAAGCTAAAACAGGCTAAATAACTGTCAATTCTGTAAAGAAAAACACCATCAGAGAGGTTCCTAGATAGCTCCTACCTTAGCCTAAAACTTCCTAGCAAGGAATCTTGCCTTAAGAGTGATTCGGGGACTTTTTAAGAGCATCTCAGGTTGAACCCATTGCTAGGTGACGCAGGTTTCTAAAAGCTGTGTCTGGCTGTCACAAACAGGAAAAACACAAAACAAAGCAAAAACAAATGTGCTCCTCGTGATGAACAGACAGCAAATATCAAGCATCTTATAATGGAAATTAATAATTGTGACAGCGCTTCAGCATGTTTGACTGCATCTCCTTCACATGCTCATTATTGACTTGTTTGTTGTTATGTTTACCTGCCATCCTGGTGATTTCACTCCTTAATCTATTTGATATGAATGGTGGACGCAGCAATTACTTTGATTACTGAAAAAGTGGTTGGATTTGGCAGAATGACCCCAAAATAATGAAGGAAATGGGAGGGGGAAAAAATAAAGAAGCCGCTGTTATCACCGAGGAGGAGGAGGAGGAGGAGGAGAACAACACAGGGAAACTGGTTCCCAGCTTAGCATCGCGGCACAAGGGGCCAGGCAGACGTGGGAGCCTGTTGCCGGGCAAATCAAAGCGTCGCTCCTTTAACGCACGAGCTGGTCCCTGCGACCCATTCCTGCGAAGTTCTTCTCGAACTTCTCGAGTCGCAGGCTAACGTTTAGGCTGCGGCTGCTGACGTGGGAACATCAACCGTGGTGTGAACGTTACAGACGTTGACGTGTTTGGGCGGTGGATCACCAGCCGCCGCAGGTGTAGAGGCTTGTTTTTAGCGTTCTGGGGAAGCGCTATCCCGTAGCCAGAGATGTTGTGATGACCGTCTCAAAAGTTATTGCGTTACTACGCTGGGTGGGAAAAGGTAGCGGATCCCTGATGAGATCACCCGGGAGCGTCTTATTAACTCGTCCCTCTATATACAGAGAACTTCTCTCCTTCCTCTTTGTTGTTCTCTCTCTGCTTCAGACCCTCGTAGGCTCCCTAAAAGTTCACATTAGAAGCTCTCTTAAGGCCAAAGAAGCTTTAAGAATAACCTACCAAGGGAAAATTCTCGGAGAGCTACCTTTAGTCTTCGGATCCTTTGTGAATATGTTACCTCATTGTTGACTAACTTAGGATGTTGGAGGTCCGTTAAACTACTGTGATTCTTAGGACTTGAGAAGGTTGATAAATAGCTTTTATTCTTAAGTTTGAGAGTAGGACTGAGGCTCCAAAAGTCTCAGCACTTAAGACTAAAATGGCACTTTATAAACAAAAGTCTGTCACTAGTTTTTTTTATTTTTTATTATAAAAATATCATGTTTCACCACAGCAAAACAAACCAGTTAAACCCTCATGACGAAGGAAATAAAACCCGGTGTGAGGACGCGAAACGTCAAAAGTCTCAAACTGAACTATCCCCCTTCGGCTTTCTGAAAATTGCCGTCTGCTGCATTGGCGGGTCTGAAAAGTTGCGGGAAAATTGCAACCTTTGCTAACTCCTGGGCAGTCGCCTACTGCGAATCCAACATTCAAGTCCTCAGAATTTAACCTGCCTCTTTGGTGTCGAAACCCTGCCAGGGGGACGATGTCAAATTTCCTCTGGGGCGTCTCTGAGGAGGTAAACCAGCGGCATTCAGTCGTTAACAGTGTGGATTTATGGCTGTTGAAATGTCACCAGGTGAGAAGATCACCGATGCCTTGATGTGATTCACTTTCTTCAGCCAGATCCATATTTCCCCGCGTGACACTTTGCTTTTCCAGTCAGACAGAATCTCGCTCCGCGCCTCCTCTTTCCTCCCACTCTCGACGTCTCGCCGCTAGTGTCATCAGCCTCCACTTCGCTTGATGCCTGTTAATACGCCGCGGCGATTGTCTGCTCCTTCGTTTGCCGCTGTCTCTATTGTTTGCTCTCACACTTGACAAATTCATCAGAGGGAAAAGAAAGGGAACGGGAGGGAAATCGCTGAAAATCATGCGGTTTCGCACAATTGGCTGCGAGACTCTGCCTGGCAGTCTTTGTCTTCCAGTGGTGCGCGAAATGTGTGTTTGCTCATGCGATTTTGCACATATATCACTTCTTCTGCCATTAACTACTCAGGAGGGCGCACTCGTGGCGCGGCGGCGGATTTACACGAACAGCCTTTCTGTACTCGGCTGTAAAAACGTCCAAAAATATCAATCTGGTCCGGAAGGTGGCTCCCAACAGAACCACCGACCGATATGCATTCACCAAAACTCACCAACAAAGCAGCCAACAGGTGGCGACAAAGCACGGGACGTACCTTTGCTCTGTGGAGGGTTCTGGCTGCGGTCTCGGAGTATGTTGATCTGATAGACCGCGCCGTAGGGCTCAAACAGCTCCTTCAGCTCCTTCTCCGACCAGGAGCGCGGGATCTGGCCCACGAACATCTTGATGGCGTCTGGGTCCGGCTGGTCGGAATGCTCCAGCGCCCCGTTCATCTTCCCGGCCGTGCCGTTGCTGTTGAGGGAAAGAGAGAGGGGACGTCAGATCAACCGAGCCGCCGCCGCCGCCGCGATGAGCTACCGATCGCTAAACGATAGCTGAAATCAAGTGTCATCGAAGGATACACTCGTGCTTTCTGTCAGGGTCTCTGTAGTTTTTCATGGAAATGTCATTAGTGCCTTGACCAGAGTCAAAATGAATCAATAAAAACTGATTTCATCATTTGAATAACACCTTTGCAGCGAATGGAAAGCAGCACCTTCACAAGCTGGTTGAGAATCAGATCTGCTATTATCTGTCAAAGTAAAAGAGCCAAACTGATTTATTCTGAAAAATCACTGGGAGGAACTGCCGGCGTTCCGTGGAATCCGCTCCGGAACCCGGCTTTGTGATGGTGCATCTATCACTGGACTTTAAAGTGGCCCCGACCCTTTTGGAGACACTTATTCCTTCATTTTCACAGAGGAATTAAAACCCGGCAAATGTGGACACGCGTGGCTTTTAGAGGAGAGGAGGAAATTACCGCGCAGGGACATGAAAGGAGGGTTATCACCTCTGCCAAAATATTAGGAAGCAATATTCACCAAAACCCACAAGCCGGCGCGGAACGCACAATTACTGCCAAACATTCGGAACAGATTTTCCATCAGATAGGACCTGCATCGAACTGATAACGTTTAGCTTAGCACAAAGAACACAAGCACGGGTTCTTATTTTCGGCGCCGTGGCCTCTGAAGCAGCCGTCGCGCCACCAAAGAGGCACCGCGGCGGCTCCCAACGCTCGCGGGTTTACTCGATGACGGCAACCGGAGGTGAGGGGGCGGGGCCACGGCTCACCTGAGCGGCTCTGTCGGGCTAGGAAGCGGCTAGCTGACGGAACGTCAGCGTGACTCAGCTATGCGGTAAAGCTAACCCGGAACACAAAGAGACGGAGGCGATGTGCGTCAGCCTCTATTGTAAAATCTGGAGTCGAGGCTTCGAGTGGAGCCGAGAGCGGGGCTGAATATAAGGGATGAAGAGCTGACATCGCCGTCAGCGAGGCCCGTGGTCCGCTGAAGATGGCTGGGAACCAATTTAATGAAACCAAATTCAATAGCTTTGCTGTTTTTATTGCTCCACTTTCCCTTTTGTGATTCTAGGCAGGAGGGAGAAAGAGAATTATCTTAAGAGGAAAAAACAAAACAAAGCCAAATCCCAGAGCTTGGTTAGCTGACAACACTAATACCAGCCTATAAAGCTCAGCAAGAGAGAGGAGAGGAGAGGAGGGGAGGGAGGTAAGGAGATATGGAGGGAGGGAGGGAGGGAGGGAGAAAAAAGGATCCAGACCTTTGAACGCGGGCCATCCATCTTTTGCAGAAAGAGCCGAGGCGCTCGGCAGACACGCCCAAATCTTAAAGGACTTAAAGGACATGTCAAATGAAACAGCAGAACCAGAGAAGGAATCAACGAGCCGAGCTGGCGCTAACAGTCCTCGGGGCAGCGACCGCTCCTCGCTAAGCTGTCCAATAAATCGCAGGGAGCCCCCGAGGGCGGCGGGAAGGGAAGGGTGGCGAGGACTTACTGCCCCTATCACCGGCGGCCGTTTAGAGCATAAATGGACCGGCGGCGGAATGCGGCGAGCCTCGGCGGCGGCTGATGCGTGAGTGGAGGATAAAGAAAGAATAACCCAAGACAATCGCTCATTGTTGGCTGTTTATGGGATGCCTGCAGGGCCCGCTCCAGTCCCAGCACATACAATAGCCAGTGTCACCGGCGCGCCTCCCTCCTCCAGGACGCTGTCCGGGACTGAGCTCCATTCACGCCGCCTGCTCAGACAATGAGCGGCTTCATGCCGCGGCGAAAAGGTGCCCGATCCTGCGGGAGTGATCTGGAGCGGGATGTGTTTGCCCTCCAGGTGTTTGGAAGGAGGCGAGGCTGCTCGCTACAAAGGAATGTCTGGCTGCGTCCCCGTGGCCAAGACTGACAAGGTGTTACTGTGAGCAGGCTGAGCTTCACTGAGTGTGTGTGTGTGTGTGTGTGTGGGGCTCAGTAGGAGAATGTCCTGGGGCTCGGATTAAGTCGCTGAGTGGATCCGCTCCTTCCACGGACTCTCCTCCCCTCTTTTCCCTCCTTCTTTTCCCCCCCCTCTCCATTTGCACCAGTTGTTTGCCCTAATGGCTTAACTATCGCCTCCATCACTCTGGCGGCGCCGCGGCTCGGGCCTGAGAACTGAGCGACGATCCGCGCGGCTCATCTCCCGCTAAACTGATCCGGGCCACGGCTGCCGGTTACTAACGGCCAAATGTTTTAACCGATCGATAGTCAGATCTCCACTGTGCTCACGCTGCTGTTTGACGTCTCCGCCACTCCGCTGATCAGCTTTCTCACATCTAGAGGAGAAAATCAATCCTGCTTCAGGAGGTAAATAAGCCACAGCGCCGGCCCGACTGCCTTCACCCTGCACGTGTGCTGACATCTTCTTGTGTGTGAAACTATCACTTGATTCTGACTCGATCTGAGGTTTTTGAGTGACAAAAAAAAAAAAAAAAATCTTTTTTAAAAAAAAAAAAAATCTTTCTTTAACAGACATGGGCCCTGCTTGGCTTAAAATAGCATAAAATAATAGAAAATAATAGAAAGTAGAGCGTTTCTGTGATTTCCAGTGCATTTAATGCAACCAGAACAGTGCGAACAGGAAGTCCGCCGCTCGAATCATGCTGTGTGATGTCAACAGTCCACTGTGGGCTGCAGAAAAAGTGTGTCCACAACGCTGCAGTGCGCTTTATACACACTATTGTCCACTCTCTCCAGCCACACGTTCAGTTTCCTGCTCAAATCTGTGGTTTTGCAGCCTTTTCAGGGTTTTTTCCCCTCTGAGGTGTAGTCAGGTTACTGGGCGAAGGCGAACCGTCTGCAGCGTCTGAGACACCTGGCGTCCACGGCCATGCTGCTTTGTATCGTTTTCACAAGCAACAGCACCTGGACGAGCGAGACGAGCCGTCGTACTCGTGTGTGAGGGGGCTGTCAGGCAGTGAAGGGAATACAGTTGCCATAAAATTTAATATAAAGTGTTTCAAGATACGGGATGATTCTGTTTTTCAGGGAACGGCCGGCATCGTCCCCTGTCTCGCTGTGCTTTAGCCCAGCATAAATAAACAAAAGGAATAGGAAATTGAAACAATTTCTTGCAATGACGTTAACTGACGTTAGCTTAATACAGCTAATAGCCAAGCTAATACTAGGCTAACTGACTCCCAGAGCATCTAATAATCATTTAAAAGAAATAAATAGATAAAATCACAACAACACACAGTGGACTGAGTCAGAGGACACCGCATCTTTCTTTGGCTGGGTGTTAACGGTCCCGGAGAGGAACTAATGTAGTTGACAAGTGGAGTGAGAGACATCGGTTCCCCCTGAGGGCAGAGGGGGGCAACCAAGGCCAGATACACACGTTAACACACTCAGACATGGCCACTCAAGTATATGCACATTTTCACACCCAGATAATAACAGCGTCTTCGCTTTAAGATGTAGTTTGTTCTGTTCCCGTGTCGACACAAAACCGTAGAACGACCGGAGAGCTTCGGTGCAGCTTCGGTGCAGCTTTATTCCAGCATTAACGTGATTTGGATCAGGCGTCTGAATCGGGAATGTCATCACAGTCGGTGGCTCGTGTTGACAGGGTAGAAAATCGTGAAAAGGTGCCTAAGCGGGCCAGGACGCGCGTGTGTTCGCGCATGAAAACCAGAGGCAGAGACGCGAGGAACAACAGGCGCGATTCATTTTGCCCAAGCTGAATCTTCGCCGCCGCTGTGTCAAATTGTAAATGAGATTAGCAACTTTACCACAACGCACTGTAACCCCTCCCCCCCCCCCCCATCCTGTGAATCCAATCCCGTAACTGATTTAGTGACGAGGAGACAAGGTGGATTAGTGAGTCAAAGTAAATAAGAGGCGTTCTGTATTGACTGGTTTATTTGGAACTCTTTTCCTTAGCCGAGTTACAGCGAGGTAAACCGGCTCTCAGGAGGAAGGGGAAGGGGGGTCCATCTGAGTGTGCCTGTGATTCACTTGAACTTTACAGTCAAAAACTCCGCCCACCTTGATGCTGGCAGGTAAAATTCCACACAATTTTACCCAGAATGAATGCGTTTTCCGTTTCTGTTTCTGCATCCAAAATTCGCCAAAAGATTCTCTGGAAACATTTAGGAAACCTTATTTTTATGGGTAGAGGCTACAGGACTGTCTCTGCATGCGCTTGTGAGTCTCTATGTATTCATTCGTGGTTGTCATGGCGATATAGCAGCTCACACAACGCAGGGAAACGATCAGATAAATGTCAATGTAGCTAATGAAGCTGCACCGATGCCCCGGTGCTCAGCTAGCTCTGCGCTAACGAGGTACCACAGCCGCCGCCTGCTAATGAGGAGACACACAAGTACCTACGCCGACACACACGCGCGTGCACGGACGTGCAAACACCCCACACGCAGATAAAAGCAAAACAGGTCTCATTTTGGTTTCTCGCATCTCATATTTTCATGCGTCTATAAAAAAAAAAACTGCGGCGGAGCTCCCACAGTTTCCACACAAATGAACCCCGCTTGTTTGATGCCGAGCACGCTGGCCTGTGCACTGTCGGCAAATCAAGTCGTCTTGACACGTATGCTTAAATCATGCTGGAAATTAAGGACTCGGAGGAACCTTGCTGAGCAGCTCTCCCACGCCTGTTGTGAACCGCAGCAGCTGCGATAGAAGAGAAGGCATCTCTGCGTTAAACCTCTAAAGAACGACCTGTGTGGAAAACACACATCTAATCAGGCGTTAGCTAACGCTCACGGTGAATCAGCCGCGTCGGAGCTGAACTTGCGCTTCCCAGTTTCCCCCAGACTGAAGCCTGCGAGCTAGCTGCATTAGTCACTGAGCCACCTCCTCGCGCACATGCGGCACGCTCGGATTTCGTGTTCTTCCGAGAGCATCAAAGGAACAGCAAGGTGAAGAAAGGCGGAGGACGAGATCCACTTAGAGTATATCACGCTGACAGTAGCGCTAAACTCCAAACAGTGGGAGAACAACATCCACGGCTGTTCTCACGTGTGCCTGAGCGGCTAACAAGCGCGAATGCTCAATGTATAGACGCTTCTCCACTCTCACAGTGGGTAAAATTCCAGGATATTTATCCTGGATTTCCCAGGCAGCCGCTGTTGAGGTTTACAGTTAACATCCCCCAGCGATGCCTGGATCAGTGATGTTCAGGATGGGATTGAACAATTACATTTACTGGTTAAACAAAAAAACCCCAAAACGTAGAGAGGTGTGTAAAATAAGTCCCTGTGTTCGTGCACATGCGTCGCACGAGGCCTGACGGCAGTTTAATCCCCGGATCCAGGCAGCGGCGCAGCATAATTCCACCTCCCTCCCCTCTTCCTCAGCCGCCTGCCTGCTCGTTGCTAAGAGAAGAGCCGTGTCGCGGCGGCCCGGGAGGTCAGAGGCGCGGCGTTTTTAACGTCCTACGGGGTGTCGCAGGCTATTTTTGGGATTGTTGGAGCCAAAACGTTTGATTCGGTAGAAGGAACTGCGGCTTTGCTCGCGCAATTATCTGAGTTTCTAGCGACAAAGGAAGTAAAAACAGAGCTGTTGTGTTATTTGCCATCAAAAGTTGATTATAGTCTTTGAACATTTGTATTTTAAGCCCCAGTTAGTACTGGTTATCCCTCCTTTAGCCCCTCTCGCCGCCTCCAACGCCTCCCTCCTGTTTCGTGCGCTCATGTTTCCCGGCGTAATGAGGAACAGCTTGTTTGTGGCGTAAATACGCGCACGTGGCCGCGTGTCCTCGTTTGCGCTGGTGAGATGGCAGCGGCTCTGATTGTCTGGCATGGCGCTGGATCGACTTTCTGCCAAAAGTCATCATCTGACTCGCCGACGGGGATGATGGCCCATTTGACTAATGCATCTCTGACAAAACGGGCCAACGACGCCGGTCCAACCGATGGAGGAAGGACCGGGTAGCGGCAGACGGGGGACCGGATCCCATCAGACTGGTACCACCACAGTTCAGTTGCTCCAGATTTGAGACGTCGGACGAACATATGAGCAGAAACGGCGCCTTGATGCTCGGTTCTGGACTGTTAACCCTCAGTATTGTGCACCTGTGCGTCGTGTTCCGTCTCCACGGTTGCCTCGACAACAACCCCTTTGCTCTCCAAACGCACAATCACGCACATCGGCCGTGACGCCTCCGGAGGGGGGCGGCTGAACAGGGGACGGCGGGGTAGAGGCACAAAATTTGTACAATCAAAGCGCAGGAGAGAGATAAAAGACAAAGAGAGCGGAGATGCAGCCAGTTGCCAGGGGACAAAACACCACACAAGTGCATTTGTTGTACCAGCCTGGGCACAATTACGACCCGCGGCGCGCACGGCCCGCGTGCCGTTAGCAGCACAAAGGTTGCACATCGCTTCCATTAGCATGAGGGGAAGTTGCTGTTTTTTATATATATGTCAGAGACATCAGGGGTGCTGCCAAACGGGCGCTCCTGCTGCGTGGACAGGCAGAAACCTCCTCTGACACCTTAATAAAGCACCATTACTGCTCCTGACACACACGTGCACGATCTGGAGGGGGCAGGGGGAGTTGTTGGAGCTGGAGAACGAGTGGAAAAGGACGCCGAGAAGGAGAGAAGAGAGTCAGGAGGAGGCCGGGGAGCGCTTGTTGGGACGGTCGCTTCCCTCGCAGATGGTTTCAGGGCGGTAAAAAAAAGGAACCCGCTTGACCGTCTACAGAGCAACGACCCGGAACGCGACCCAGAGGCCACCTCCGGGGTCGCTCTGCCGTGATCCGCGCCGGAGCAGCTCCGCTCCGACCGGTCGGTCGGCTCCCCCACGCCGCCGTTTCTTCATTTTCTGGCCTTCAGCTCCCAAAAGTGGCGCTTTGAAAAAGTTCGTTCCCTCAGTCACACAGGCTGATTTTTAACACCCCCCCCCCCACACCCAACCCCCAACCCCCACCCTCCGGCATCCCTCTGCCATTATCTGATTCTTCGAGCATGCTGTCAGCACGGGAGAGGAAATCACTCGCACATTGTGGCTCCGCAATTCCGAAGAATTACAACGATTCGCACCCTCTGCCAGGTTTGGGGCAGGACCTGGGGGGGGAAGGGGGGCGCTGAAGGATCCCTGACACACAGAGAACTGTGGGGAGGGCTCTTATCTTCGGACTAAAAGCCCGCTCCAGTGTAATTATGCCTGTAATGTTGTACAGGAGGAGGGTAAGGGGTGGGGGCAGGAGAGATGGTGATAGCATTAAGGGATATTAGGGCGGGTAGGGTGTTCGTTTTCATTAGGTTTTATGGGTTGGAAAAATGTTGTCATGCATACCAATTAGCAGTAGAACAGATGGCTCAGTATGGTTGTAGGTTCACACACACACGCACGCACGCACACACACGTCTGCATGGGAGCCTCACAGATCCACGCCGGCGTGAGGTCAGTCATCCGGAGGTGAGGAGCCAGAACGCTTCCTCTTTATCTTCCTTCCATTTTCAGGACTTTCTGCCTTCCAGCCCGGGTCGCGACCTCTGAAGCGCCATCAAAACCTGGATGGGTCTGTTCAGCGGGCTCTCTGGGGGGAGGGGGGCCATATGCTGACATATGCTGACGGAGGGCGCAGACAAGTGGCCTGGTTATGCACGTGAGCGTGCACACGGGCCCGTCTGTCTCTCGCGTCTCGTCCTGTCAAATCCACGCGAAGCTTTGACCCCGGCGGGCCTGTGAGGGTGAGACGCAACACGTCCTGGAGCAAAGGCCCATTTAGGGCCGAGGCTAACGTTCGGGACTTTTACCCTCAGGGATCCGCGGCAACAGCGCTGTAAAAAACGGAGCTTTAAAAGAATCATCGAGGAGACAATAACGTGTTCTACGATCACAAGCTTGAAGGCAAGCGCGCGTTTCAAACAACCTGCTGGATTACGTCAATTTTATGGTCTTCTAATAACACGAGCAGAGCTGCATCGATCCGTTCTACAGAGGTTATGTGATGGAAAGTGCATAAAAGTCATTATATGACTCAATGCTGGGTCAATATTCAGTCATCAGAGGGCAGGAAAACAGGCAAGCTGACAGCCAGCAGCTTCTCCCGAATCGCCACAGATTCCGGGACATGCTGACGTTCTCCAGACCATAAACACGGAGGGCAGATTCAGCTTGAGTCTGGACTGTGTTAGCCAAGCAGTTTAGCCCCTGCTCTTTAGCTGCAGCGTTAGCTAGAGGAGCGGCAGGTTAAGCTCAGCTAACCTGGGATTCCTCCTCTAACCTAGAACAACAGTCGGGTCTCGGCTAGCATGGTGCTACAGCACCGAGGCTGCTTTATTTAGGGTCGCGCTGTTACTCTTCTTTGCCTTTATTCCGACCCGTCAGGGCTTCAGGTCGGGCTGCTAATGGTGGGGTATTTCTGTGCCCAGGCAGACCTACACTCAAGCTCCTGATGGTACGAGAGGCCGCCCCGCTCTTCATCGCCCTGTTGCTCCTCGACTTTTTCGGCTCCTGCCGGTTCCGAATGGGGCTTGAACGCCGGCTGATTGGGACTGTTTTGCATCCCGCGCGGCTCCGCCTCCTTCTGGCCCGAATCGACAACAAACCCAAAAATATCATCAGCGCTCGGTCAAAGTTTTCACTCGCCGTTTGAAACGTTGCTGTTTGTCCGCCGGGACAGTTTAGGATCTGACAGCCCGTTTCATTCTGAGCGGATGCCGCTGCGTGTTTGCGCGCTAGCCACGCGAGGGAAGGCGCGCAGCAGCGCCGTTCCAGCGCCTAAACGCCGGTAATATAACTGGAGAACAAATCTGGCATCGGGAAAAGACGCGGAAATTCCGTTTGTGGACTCCTCAGTCGCAGCTGTTATTGTTCTGCCAACAAGATTTGGCGAAGCGGCGTAACTGCGGAGTTGTTTTATCGGGCCTAATCTCCCACACTCGTCTTTATCTCTTCATTCTGACGATGTCATCGCCGTCGGAATAAGCTGCTTTTACCTGTTAAACTGCTCGCGCAAATTAGTTTTTGCCAGCTAATCTACTGCAGATCCTCTGTTACCGGGTTAAGTGTTTCACCTGCCTTTGATTTGAAAAAGGTGCCGCACTTCAGCGGGAACATGTTGCTGAAATCGAGACGATCTGAAGACGCCGAGTAAATAACGACAGGTGAAAAAACTGGTGAACGGAGCCTTTTCACCTGTTCTTTGCCGGATTTTCACACCCTTGACTGAAGAAGACCGAAGACTTTTCTTTGCGTTCAAATAAATATTCGGTGTTTTAGAACCTGTAGCTGAAAAACAGGGACGACGGAGACGGCCGCGCTGGTGCGACATAGACGCCGGGTCGAGGAGACGTTAAAAGACGGTGGAAGTGAAGGAAAGAACGAGAGAAAGAGCCGAGGCCCTAAAAACGTTACAAGGTGTCAAGGTGACAAACCTGCGAGGCCACAAAGGGACCAACTACGACATAGGTGTCAAACTCTGGCCCGTGGGCCAAATTTGGCCCGCAATGTAGTAATATTTGGCCCGCGAAGCCATACCAATTGACTATTAGAGCTGGCCTGCTGGTATTTTATTAAATATAAATATAAATATAAATATATATATATATCAAAAGGTTCCCTGTTATAGCTGGAGGAAGATTTTTTTTCGATAAATATCAATGTTGGCCCGTGATTTTGTTCCAGTTTTGAATTTTGGCCCACTTGGTATTTGAGTTTGACACCTCTGCTCTACGATGATTCACTCAGGAATACAAAAAAGAATATTCACTTTAGCTTGCGTGTTTGTGTGAGAGAGAGATGATGTCAGAGCAATTAAAGAACACATGAATCATAACTGGAGAAGTAACGACCTCGGAGCACCAAAGAGGAGCCTTAATTATCCCGTCATAGCTGAACTTTTACACTATTACACATTATTACTCTTCCGGAGGTGTTATGGGAGACTCTGTCGTGCTCCACGCTAACATTACTGGGCTGTAAATTGCTCTCATTTTATAGCTTCTTGCCTATTTGTCAGCTGAGTCGCTTGTGAAACAGTGGGCGGGGCTTGCCGAAGAGCGCTGATTCTGAGCGTTTTAAAGCGAGGGGTCGTCTTTACTCCTGACGCTGCCCTCTCACAGCCAGTTCGCCTTCGCCGAACAACAAACCAGCCGCGTTTCGCTTCCTCGCCCTCGCTGGGCGGAACGATTCCGACACGTGTTTCGCTGCGTTCTTGTGTGTGCGTCTGAACAAAGAGAGCATTCCCTCTGCTGCAGATCGATACCCCGGATCCATTCTGGTTTGTTAAGAGTAATGGGCATGGATTTGTAAAGAGGAGCGGGAGGCTAACGGCCACTGATTTAAACGGGCCCATTTACGCCTCTGATGCCGCTAACGCCCCCCCCCCACACACACACAGACACACACCTCCTAAACTGCCCGTGCTGCTTTCACAGCCCCGCTCACGGCAGATGTGTTACCACCATTATGTAATTGGCATAATGGTCCTTACTGGAGAAGCAGACGCTACATTCAGGGCGCTTGAGCAGGCGAACGATGGAACGCACGAGTGGAACTTCCAAAGAGGAATGACCTGGGCCCAGGTGAGAACGAGGGATAATGAAAGAGGAGGAGGAGAAGAAGGAGTCTGCAGAGCTGACAGGGAGACGGAAAGATGGCGAGATTGATGGCGTGTAATGACGAGGCGGATGGAGGACGAGACGAGAGAGACGCGCGCGTCAAAGGCCATTACTCATCTGCAGCGCCTGTGCCGCTACAGATGCCACCCAAGGGTGCTGCGTCTACCACCCTCCGCCCTCGGTTTCTTTCACCTTGTTTCCCCGCCGCCCGGTTCATCCCACACTCCATCTGTGCCTCCATCGCGCCTGCTGTCATCCTTCAGTCTCTCAACGTCACGTCCCTGTCTGCGACCGAGGAACCGGGGAACTTTTTTCTGGCCCGAAAGAAGCGAGATTCTTGGTGTAGCTTGTTAAATAAATAAAGACGCCGTTTTAACAGATCAATAATCGGAACCCTCGGATGCTAACGATGAGACAAACAGCAGCAGAAACAGATAAATGGAGAATTTTTCCTTTTAAAGGTTCTGAGCTTTAGAATACTTGATAAAAGGCGTAATAATAAAAATGAAGCACTGATATTATTATAATTAATGAACGAGTCATTACGAGGACAAACAGAACTGGCAAAATAATCACCCTGACTCATTTTACTGCCGGTTTCGATTAGAAAGACACAAACAGGCGGGATGTGTCTCCTTCGTCACTTAACTTAAATAACTGAACGCGT
The DNA here is from genome assembly GCF_003711565.1 of Takifugu flavidus. Lineage (NCBI taxonomy): Eukaryota > Metazoa > Chordata > Actinopteri > Tetraodontiformes > Tetraodontidae > Takifugu > Takifugu flavidus. The sequence goes on along the minus strand of NC_079541.1, from coordinate 7,533,392 downwards.
CAGGTTGATCTGTTGATCAATTTCCCGCCAATCAGACCCCCCCCCCCCCACCCGAGACACGTGCAGGACGGTTGTTAATGAGAAACAATCAAAAAGCAGTTGTATAAAAATCCATAAAAAATCCACTGCCAACTTCCTCTCTCTCTCTTTTTTTTTACCAGCTTACTCTCAACTAAGCTGTATTCACGAAACATCTGCTTAACATCCTGCACACACGCCGCTTACTACAATGAGCCCATATGCAGAGCGGCGGTGTGGAGTCTCTCCCTGCGGAGGCTTCAGATGCATCATGCTTAATCAGAGAGGGAGGCTCAGCTCAGACCGCCAGCTAGTGCGGCATGCTAATCCTCCGCCAATAAAGACGCTAAGCTAAGTGCAGGCTGACAGTTAGGTGCCGAGAATGGACTAGGAGGCTAATGCTAATGACAATGTCACTGCTCCTTCCTGCCCTTTAGCATCTCTCTCTCTCTCTCACACACACACACATGCGCACACATTTGTAAGAAATGTTGTTTTTGTTTACCAGCTGAGGTGAAATGACGTCACGGACTTCTCACGAAACGAGAAATCCTCTGAAACTTCTCATTAGCGCGCCTCTCTTCGGTCTTGCGTTTCGACGTTAAGCTGCTCACACAGCGGACTGATCTGAGAGCGGTTCTGGCCCCGGCTGTGTTTAAACAGGGTTGAGAGCAGGTAAACACAAGCATCCATCCATAAGTGTCAGAACAGCTGTGCGCCTGGCAAAAGATTTGGAGAGAAAACCGCCAGCCTCAGAGGGATCGTAGCGGCGAGGCCGATACGCGCTAACTGGCTGCGGTTTCCTGAAAGCTGCCCCAGAGGAAGACAATAATGTCTGCCGGTCAGAAAAGCACTTATATAAGCTGCCTGCCAATCTCAGCCAACCACAGCTGCCATAATGCCCGCCATTGAGCCCACTCACCGTCACTCACATTTCCCCACCACACCCACCGCCTGACAACCTGCAAAACGTCTTGTGGCTCCCAGCCAGCCCAGCTAATTACAGCCGCCGCTGCCAAACGCACGCCGCTAACCTTCCCGAGACAGCAAGCCGGAGACGAAGGCTTCCACCGCGGCTCCACAGAAACACCAAACTCGTCCCCGTCCTCACATCAGTGGCCTTCTCCCCCCCCCACGACTCGCTGGATCCCATTAACGGGATGTCACTGCTAATATTTGGGACGTTAACTTGCGGCTCCCCCGACGTCGCTTTGATCGGAATAGAGTGTGACAACTTTAATGACTACAGAAAACAGGCAAAAACAAACCAGAAGACCTGCTGCTCAATCATGGTGGGGTGGTCTGCAGCTGTGTGTGTGTGGTGGGGGTGTGTGTGTGTGTGTGTGGGGGGGTGGCTTTTGAAGTGCAAAACAAACAACAAAAGGATGCTTTTTATGTGCCGCCGCCATCATTACGCCAGGCGAGGTGAGTCAGAGGTCTAATTAGGCTGGAATTGCATGAAGTGGTTTGTGCGCTCGCACCTATACTGGGAATAAGAGGCTGTTTCAAAGGCAGGATTTATGTTTGGCGCTAGCCAGCTAACCCGTGCTGTGATTGCACAGTATATTTCCTTAAGCTGGGCTGAAGACAGGAATAAAAATATTTTCAAAACAAAGCAACAAGGAGACGGACTATATCATCAGTTAACTCAACATTCAAGCGTTGGAACAAAGACGGCGCCCCCTACAGGGCTGAAATAGACCTGGTATCCTAAGATAAGCCTCCACTCGTCCCGCGCGTGGTCGGAGTTTAACGCTAATGTCCGAACGATAATGACGCGATTATTTGCTGGTGATTTTATTGTTTTTGGTAGGAGCTGGAGTCCAACTCCTTCTAAACTAGCATAAATCAACCAGGAACCAGTGACAGTGAGCTGAACAGGAAGTGCCGTCCTGTAACGCCGTCCATGAAACAAGGCTGGAATAAGGCCAGCCTGTTCTGGTTAAAATGTCTGCTTAAAGCGTTTGAAGATCAATTAACTGGCAAACGGGCGATAAATTGGGGTTAAATCGGACGCATTTAGAGCGAAGCATTCAAGGATGCGTTCACCTTCTCGTTCCAATCGTCTGCCACCTCCCACCCGCTGCCTCTCTTAACGCTAACCTGTCATCTTCTGCACCGGGTTATTTGGTAAGAAATCCTGTCAGCGCCCACCAGCTCTCGCCTCTAAATGACAGAGGCAAGCGCCTCGTGCGAGCGGCGGCTGCGGCCGCTAAAAGCAAGTCATTTTCTCCCGCTAATGTCAAGTGGGAACAGGTCGGAACAGGCGGGAGTTGGTGCCGATGCCGCTTCTGGTGGGGGCGGGAGCTAATAAGGCTGCGTTCCTTCCCTCGGACTGATCCCAACGGTGCCGTCTGACCTTCAGCAGCTAATTAGCATCCTGTCACCTGGGGTGGGCGGGGCTGAATGTGGATCTCCGTGCTGCATGATGACGCTCACGGAGGTTTGCTCGTTACGATAGAACTACGGAGCCGATCGCTACGAGACGATCGGCCACTGACAGAAAATCATTCTACGGCTGACTGATTGGACCGTGAGGAGAAGGAAGCTCCGCCCCCAGCGCCAGTGGAGTATTTGCTGAAATGTTGGGGTTTAATTAACTGCAAGCACTCCATTGAACGGGTCATCTGGGCCGATCCACCGCGGTGTACTGCTGGGCTGCTGCGGAGCCGGACTGGGACCAGCAGAGCTGTCAGTATTCCACCGGTGTCACCGTGAGGCTGCGGGGGCCACACGCTCGCTGCTGATTAAAGACCTCTTTTAACCCTTCCATCTCCACGCCGCTTCGCTCCCTCCTGGAAGACGCGGTTCACGTACGCGTGCGTTCATTACATGTCGCTTAGGTTTGATTTAAAAAACACTCATAAGAAACTAGAATCTGCTGAGTGTGATGTAATAAACGGGCTAACGGCTAACGGCTAACAGTGTGGGGTCTTTAACCTGCACCGGCCAACCAGATGCACGTGTGGATGAAAGCGAGCGTGGCCTCGCTCTATGAATCATTCGCGTGATTTGAGCAGCTCAAAAGGAATATTAGAGCTGCTGCTCGGAGCGCCGCGGCACAACAGAGGGCTCGTCGTGATTTACGTCTCCTGCCTTTATCCTATTTGAGGATGGCTGCAGGTTACACACGTTTATTATTCCACAAAACAAACCGACATTTGTCACGGAGGAGGGGGGGCGGAGGCGGAACGCTGCGGCGCCGAAGCTCAGAATCCAGTGACGTGTGATGTGGCAGGAGCGTCGGCGTTGAATCAGCGGCGAAGTTCCGGCGCCTGTCTTCCAGCCGGGAGTGAGACGGCGCCCCCGCAGGCCTCCCAGGAGCCGCTGGATTATTCACCGCCGCCAGGACGCGTCTGAAGACGACACACCTGATCACCTCTGAAGTAGATCCTCCTACTGAGGCAATAACTCCGGAGCGCGGGCCGTTATTGAGCTTCTTATGACCGACCGCTCCGACGGATCTGGCTGCTTTTCTTTATTAAATCAGGGAAGACTGGAAACGTCCGTCAGCTGCCCACGCTCGTTTAAATTTCAGGTTCAATTGGAGTCAAATGCTGGCCAAAGACTTTCAGAACAACGGGGACGACACAACGTCAAAATAAAAAGCGAACGCCAACTCGCTCAGAAAACAAAAGCGGACCCGACCTCAACCTTTTACAAACCACAAAGACTTTTACCTTTTAGATGGTTTCTCTGCTTTTACCGACACCACGAGGCGCCCAAACACCTGGGTTAAATACACCTGACCTCATGCTGCTGCCATCAGAAAGAACACACAAAGAGACACACACACACACACAGTTTTAAAAGCAGTGATTGCTGTAATTGTGCAATGGAGAGAAAAAGACAACAGAGAGAATAAAAGAATTGGGGATGAAAGACTTGATGGATGGTCTGTTTTCCAGGTCACTTAAGGGTCTCCGCCCTCCGCCACCACCGATGTGCCACACAAACTCCCCAGGGTCACTATTAGTAGTATGTATACACACACACACACACACACACACACACACACGTGTGCAGTGAACTATCACTGAGCACAAGAGAAGCAGCTCACACTACAATGGGCAACATCGATTTTACAATATAAACTAATGAAGCAGACCAAACTCAATACAAAGCAGCACAAACACACACACACACACACGCACAAACGTTTGTGCTTCTACCTCTGTGAGGATTACCCAGCTCCCTACCCAGAGCGCTACAGACTCCCTAACCCTAACGTTAGCCTAAAACCAATTCAATCTTTAAATGCCTGAATGTCTTCACATAAATATGTCCTCAGTTTGATAGTGAAACGTCTCACACACACACACATACAGCCAGGCCCTAATGTGTGTTAACACGTTTGCTTGTGCAGGAACGTTTGCATGTTTTAGCTGCAACTTGAGTGTAATTGATTTGTGTTTCATTAATGCACACACTTCACATCAGCAATTACTCTGTGTGTGTGTGTGTGTGTGTGTGTGTGTGTGTGTGTGTGGTGTGTGTGTGTGTGTGCGTGTGTTTGTGTTCCCTCGAGGCACTGTCTCTGCTCTCTCCTCCTCCTCTATTTCCTTGGTGACAGCTGTCATCCTGTCAGGCCTATTGCGGGCCATTCTCCACACGCACAGGCAGGCAGGCACGCACGCACACACACACACACACAACACACACACACACACCCACCCAACTCCCAAGAACAGAGAGGCTCAACTCTGAGCGTTGACAGATCTTTCGTGTCGGGAGAATAAATTTGACTTTCTGATATTCGGCTGTTTTCTGTCAATCAGACCAAATTGTTGTTATTATCTCATATATGAAACAGAATAATATAATGTTAGCTTAGCATCGTAGAATAACGAAAGGAGCAGTTAATGCTAACAGGGTCTGTTGTCGTTTGTTTTTTCATATCTTTCATGTTAATCTGACAAAAATGAAATCAAACAGATCTTCGTTTTACTCTAATCACATCATTTGTTTTTCCTTTTCTTTATTCGGAGCCGAATATTCTGGTTTTGCTTTCAAAGCTGGCGTTCTAGTGACTCGCCAGAATCATGTTCAGGGTTCTTCAACCCAGACTTTAAATGTGTCGTGCTGATGCAACCCTCGTCTGAGATTCTACACCAGGCGGGCAGGAACCTGCTGCTCAGACACATTCCAGTCATGTCCACATCTACTGCAGCATGCCAAATGCACCAGAGCGGCTGCTCCCGGCCCTCTGACCCGCCGCTGCATTACTGCTTCTAAAATCAGACTTCCCCGGAAAAACTCCCTGTTTCGGATCCATGTCGAATCTCCTGGGAAGAACCGGACCTGACCTGGTGCGATGTTGATTCCACCCTCTTTCTCTCTAACAGAAGGGAGCTGGAGCAGCACTCAGGACAGGGTTTGGGAATCAGCTGGTCCAATATTAGGAGTATTTTGGGATGCTGCCGCTGAAAGTGGCTCCTCTCCAACAGAAGACGGGTTTTATCCTGAGTATCTGCAAATTAGTGATGTTCAGACTTTGATTTCAGCGCTATTGTGTTTATTTCGCCTCCACTTTGGATCCTTTATTTGATATTCATGCATGAGAACCAACAAGAATCTCACACCCACACACACACACACGGAGCCAGAGACTGTTGGGTAAATGGCAACTGCTTGGAAAACGTAATTGCTTGAACTTTAGAGAAGCGACTGCTGGCTTTTGAAATACCCAAGGGAGCCATCAGACCAGTGTTTTAGAGTGCACACACACACACACACACACACACACACACACACACACGCACGCACACGCTGAGCCGCTGTAACTGTTGCCTCTGCACCGACCGAGGACGGAGCGATGGCCGAGCATGTGGAAGAAGCGGAACTTTCCTCTGCTCCTCTCAGAATCGTCCTCAAACCGAATTACACGATTAAAGGAGAAATGTTTTAAAACGGATCTGGATTCAAATGGAATATCAGCCTCCAACCTGAGCAGGCTGATAAAGAGAACCAAACACTCAGTGTCAGGCAAAACTGACGCGGTCTGCGATCTAAACGCTCCTAAAATTGCAAAGCAGTCGTCTTGTAATAACTAACCGTATCACACGTGTGGATTAAAACAGGCTAATCTGGAAATCCCATCAGAACATGCAGCCGAACACCCTCCCGGACAGATTAATCCTCCCCCTGCTCCGCCGCCATTCGGAAGAACGAGCAGGCTGATTAGACGTGGGGATGCGATTGGATTCCACACTCGTAACTGTGCGGAGTGTATGCGTGCATGTGTGTGTGTGTGTGTGTGTGTGGTGTGTGTGTGTGTGTGTGTGTGAGAAAGCCTCGGGCTGTCCCCTCAGCTCTACTTCTGTATCGACCTGCAGTGGAAAACAGGCCTGTACATGTAGGCCAGAGAGTCGATGGGGACATCAGAATGAGGGCAGTCGTCCAAAACAGCAACACAATGTACCCAGAGGCCAGCAGACACACACACACACACACCACACACACACACACACTCACACACACGCGCACACGCTGAGCCGCTGTAACTGTTGCATCTGCACCGACCGAGGATGGAGCGATGGCCGAGCATGTGGAAGAAGCGGAACTTTCCTCTGCTCCTCTCAGAATCGTCCTCAAACCAAATTACACGATTAAAGGAGAAATGTTTTAAAACGGATTTGGATTCAAATGGAATATCAGCCTCCAACCTGAGCAGGCTGATAAAGAGAACCAAACACTCAGTGTCAGGCAAAACTGACGATCTTCGATCTAAACGCTCCTAAAATTGCAAAGCAGTCGTCTTGTAATAACTAACCGTATCACACGTGTGGATTAAAACAGGCTAATCTGGAAATCCCATCAGAACATGCAGCCGAACACCCTCCCGGACAGATTAATCCTTCTCCTGCTCCGCCGCCATTCGGAAGAACGAGCAGGCTGATTAGACGTGGGGATGCGATTGGATTCCACACTCGTAACTGTGCGGAGTGTATGCGTGCATGTGTGTGTGTGTGTGTGTGTGTGTGTGGTGTGGTGTGTGTGTGAGAAAGCCTCGGGCTGTCCCCTCAGCTCTACTTCTGTATCGACCTGCAGTGGAAAACAGGCCTGTACATGTAGGCCAGAGAGTCGATGGGGACATCAGAATGAGGGCAGTCGTCCAAAACAGCAACACAATGTACCCAGAGGCCAGCAGACACACACACACACACACACCACACACACACACACACTCACCACACGCACACACACACACACACACACACCAGTAAACAAAGGCCCGGTCGTTTTCAAATAACCTGTGTCTGATCCGGCTAATCGCGCCTAATCTGGAACAGTTACTTGATAAGCCCGGTTCTGAGCCTCTGTGGACCCGTTATCGCTGCACCTCTGTAGAATCGCGTCGGGGGGGCATTCTGATATTTTACATTCCTCATTTCTGATTCATTTCCGCCGTGGACGGAATTTGACAGGACGCCTTAAGCTACTTTTTCAGCTGCATCTCCATAAACAGCAGGCGCTAAAGGAACCTTCTGGGGCTGAGACGGGTCACCCCGACGCCCATGGACCTCTGGACCGACCGTGGATGAGGACGGAAGGTGACCCGTGCAGGGGGCGACGCTTGGATCGCCCCATGATTCCTTCCTGACAATCTCGCCCAGAGGCAGAAGGCCGGACTTGCGCCGGCAACCACTGGAAAAACTAGATCCGTATTGATTTGGCGGCATCTTGGGTCGGCTTTTTCTGCACGTTGGTCTTGGAGAGGACTCAAACCCGCCACCCGAAGGCTCCGTGTTCAATCACTCAGCTCCGGGGCGGGCGGGCGGGCGGCGGCGCCGCCTCCACATCGCCTGACAGATTCCTCCATCACTGTGACAGCACTAATATGTGGAAACAAACGCGCGTCTGTGGGTTTAGCTCAGGTCTTATCGGGCCGCAGCTCCGATAACTGTGAGCAGCACTTTAAATCCTGGCGTCTCCCGCAAAGAGGAGAACTTTTCCGGCTATTCCGGGCCTGTTTTTCGGCGCGGAAGCCACCGATCGCTTCCTTCAAGTGTGTGTGGACGGGAAGGGGGGAACGAAGCCGCTCGGCTCGTTTGTGCAAACATCTTCGGCTGTAATCTTTTAATTTGAGCGCTGGAATTAATGATTCGAAGCGGGGCAGCGGAGCGGCGAAGGTGCCGATTCCTGCGGCGCCCCTGCGACGCGGCGGCGCCGCCCGACCTTTGAAGACGACTTCAGACGGCCGTCCTCAGTTGTATAAATGAGGCTGACTTGAGGGGGCAGCCTTGATCACATCCAAAACACTCGGGGAGATCACACGAGCTAAGCAGCTGGAGTGGGAAATGGACTTTTTTAAAATAGATCTGTGCTGAGGGGAAATGAGCCAAACAGTGGAGGCCGCCACACTTTTAAGCTTTCTGCCCGCTCATTAATGTCTTTCCAGTGGCGCCGTCAGCCATCGGGGGTCACGTGATCGGCCCTGTTCGCTGTCCTCCTCTCCCCGTCCCCCACTTCCTTAAGAGGCCAATTCCTCCTCTTCCCCCGCCTCGTGGCGCATGATTACAGCGAGCGCACGCACGCCAACATCTGTCTGAAGGGAGCTCAAGTCCCTGAATGCATCAGATGTTTGGGTTTCATCTCCATCCGCCCGTTCCCTCACAAGCGAAAAGGCCACCGCGAATCGATGTCTCGAAAGAGGCGTCCGGGGGGGGACGGCGGGAGAGGACGGCAACGACTTTGAAAGGAGGTTTTTGATGGTGGCGAGCGGGTGGTCATGTGATCAGTTACCATTCCTGTTTAATTCCTCGTTAATGGAGGAGGAGTGGATGATTACTGGAAGCGTCCCTGAAGGTGTGGACTGGTTCTGGGAGGGTTCGACTGGTCATTGGGTGGTGTTACTGACCCTGCCAGCCCCCCCCCACCCCCACCCAGGCTCGTGGCCATCCGGCCTCTGCGCAATCTTGAAGTGTGATAAGTTTTTCCATGAAATTGGCCAATTTGGAGGAAATTGAATATCAGCACAAAATAGCAGCAGTCAGCAGCTTCAGCCCGAAATGCTTGGCACCGGTTTGTGCCGCTAAAAGTCCGCCGAACCCCCCCCCCGGCAGCGTAAGGTAAACGGGGAGGGGAGAGCGAGATGAGGCCAATTGGATTTCAGTGGGATGTTGGAGCGGAGGCGCTGAAAGATGGAGGGAAATCTGCAGCATTAAGCGGGGGGGACGAATTAAAACCGTGGGCTGAATGGATGGATGGGACGAAGGGCAGATAAATGACAGTTTAAACGGATGATTGGTGCCATCCGTGAGCACCGTGCGTGCGTGTGTGCGTGCGCTGCAGATTAGATCACTGTTATGACTGCACGAGCCCTCAGGACACGGCGGATAAGCATCAGCAGATAACCTACACATTTATTCCCACCTCTGCAGCGTCCTCACTTCCTGCTCCATCTTCCGCCCGCCGCTCCCTGCTCCGGCGCCACTTCCACAGCTCCCACCTTCGCCCGTTCTTCCCCACTTTTCAATCGCTCCCCCCCCTCCCTCTTCCTTTCTAACGACATCTAAGAGTCCCGGGGCGCTGCACTAGATCACGCTTCTCAATAAACCCGTCAAGTCCCCCCCCCCCGTGTCCCCTCAGCCTTCCAAAACACAATAACAGCAACTCTGAGTGCCCCTCCCAACAATGCAGCCATCGATCACTTTGCTATCTGGAACACACACATCTATCACTGGCGCACAGTTTACTGTCGACACGCCGCCCGCTAATGTTGTGTGTCGCACCCCCCCGAACTGGCAGCTCCCGCAGACATTCTGCCTGCTCCCCGCACCGCCGGCACCTTTGGAACCCAGGCCGAGGCGTGTGCGGAGAGTTTCCAGAGCATGGAGATGTGCGTTTTGTTCATGCTAATCCGACGGCGGGCGGCCATCGCCTCCGCCATTTCCGCCGCTGTTGCGTCACTGAGCTGCGTTTTGCTTTTGACTTTTGCTCTGTGTCGGGTGGAGACGAGCGGCGGCTATCTGACGTCCTGTTTGTGCCCCCCCCCCCACCTTCCTGTTTGCATTACAATTCATTCACTGTGCGATTCAAGGTTAGAGCCGACAGCCCCGCATCTGTGAATGGGCCTGTGTGTGTGCGCAGGTGTGCGCACGTGTTCGTGGCGCCCATACAAAACAGATGGGGATGGAGTGGAAATAAAGAGACGCACACGGAGCGGAGAGGTTTATGGGGGGGGGTTGAGGCTGCCGCTGAGGCTGGCTGAAAGACCCAGATTAATCATTCGTTCACGGCTGGAGGGTGGATCCATTCTTAGATCCCATTATAAAGTCAGGCCAGAGGGTCTGCAGGGTAATGGGTAGTTGGAATAGTTATTTCCATCCTTGGTGTCAATATTTCAACCCCGACCATTGTGGCTAACAGCGAAGGTTTTGACTCGAACCGTCGGGACAAACGAATGGCCGCGATCGCCGCGCGGGTGATGCTAACGTTTTTCGCGCTTCAAATCAAAGCCCTTCACTGGCCGAAGGTGATCAAATCAAGAAAGAAGCGAGGATGTGCCGGAAGCCGGAGAAGCCTGCGCTGGAGAGGCCTCGGTACTCGCAGTTCTCACAGGTCGTTGGCGCTAAATTTAAGTCTTGTGACTTAGACGAGGATGAAACGGGACACTGATGTGAAGTTCACACCGCACGACTGTCATAGTCACCAGATCGCCGTGTGGATCCGATTACATAGCGGGCTGCCTTGTGACTACAGCAGTCAGGACTGATTGATGAGGGGGGGGGGGGGCAGCCTACCTGATCCTGCCAGAGGAAACTCCTCTCTCGTCTGGTTTTCATCTCCATTTAAGAGACATCGGAACTGAACAAACCCAGCAAATGTGGACAGAACAGCAGAGCGACACACACGGCCTTCAAAGGGCAGTCCGGCTCCCTGTGGTCGCAAAGCTAACTGTTGGTGGTCGAACAGACGTTTCGACCGAATTTCACAAGTGGGATCATCTGTCCCGACCATAAACCCCATCAGGGCCCGAGAGCCTGAAGGTCTGTCAAGTCCAGGCCTCTGTCCCGCCCACAGCTGAGGACGCCTTTAAGGAACGGCGCTCTTTGTTGAAAATCGCAGTTTTTCCTGCGCTGTGACCTGATTCAAAATTCCGAATAAATCAGCCACGGCGTTGTTGTCGCGAAAGCGAAGTTGGGCCGAATCAAGGACTGCTTTAAAGAGCCGCAGCAGCTGCTGAAGTGTCTGGAATGGAAAGCAGCCTGTGATTTGTGCTGCAGGAGCTGCTCCGCACGCCGGTGGCAGGTGGAGCTGCCCTTTCTCTGACCTTTGACTGCCGTCCGAGCCGTCCGAGCCGTCTGATATCAGCCGATTGCGCTCGTGCAAGCTAACCAGCCGAGCCGCGGCTGCTCGGTACGTGGTGAAAGAGAAGTTTGATGAGATGGAACTAAAAGTTTTTGGCCAAGTGTTTTAATGTTAGCTAGCTTTATTTTATAGCGTCTCCCCTGACGGATTCAAATGTTTTAGCTAACTGGATTTTGTGGTGTTTTGTCATCATTTTATTGCTTCTGTTCCCAAAATGACGATGAGCGCTTGCTCCACGTCCTGTTTGAATCCAACCGTTATTGCCAATAACTAGCTCCGTATTTCCAGGAAGTGATCCCGGTTCCATTCCAAGTATTCTGAAGAGCAGGTACGTCTGCCCCGCTCTGTGATTCTGACGACTCTCTCAGCTGAGGAAGAGCCCCCGGTCCACAAATGTTGCTCCTAATCCAAATTCCTCTTCGTCTCCGCAATAATGAGCTCCTCTCAGGCTCGAGAGTTGACAGAGGTAAAGCATTTAGCACGCTTGAATGGAGAATGAGGCAAGAGAGTGGGAGTGTGCAGAGAAAAGGGAGAAGATACAGGCCAAAGAGGGATAATGCAATGGCACGGGGGGGGGGGGGGGGTGAGGGAGAGGGGGAGGAACATGTAGGAGAGGTGGGGGGGGGGGTCTACTGAGACGTGCATGAGGTAAGCTCTCCCTCTGGCAAGACAGAGTACAGATGCAAGGGAAGAGAACGAGGGGGAGAGGAGGTGAAGAAGAGTGATACAGATAAAACCAGGAGGGGAAGTGATATCATCATTGTTTCCTCTCAGGATCCAGTTATTTTTCTGCCCGCCGCTACAGCCCAGAGACATCATGTGGACGACGTGTCCGCCTGCGCGTGTCACGTGAGGCGCATTCTGCGTATTCACGTGGGTGGTGTTTGCACGAGTGTGTGTGGGGTACTGAACGAGTGTGCGCGCTTTATCTGCTCCAAGGCCGAGCGATGAAATGCAAAAAACACACACATCCTTGTGCTTCTATCTATGTGAGGACCTTCAGAGACATAATACGCTCCCCAGCTCGTTACTCTCACAACTAACCCCCCGACCCCGACCCCGACCCTGACCCTGACCTAAACACACACCCAGTTTTAACACCAAGTCTTAACCCTCAAACGTCCCTCTGAATTTGTGAGAATCAGACAAAACGTTCTCTCCATCCAAAACTGTCCTTGCTACGAGAACACGCATCCTCGTGTTTTTCATAAATCGAGCTGCTCTGAGAGTGTTTGTTGAGCGCAGTTTCATTGTCTGTGTGCGTGTTAAATAACGAAAAAAGGTCAAATGAAACCGTCTAAAAATGGGAGACGGATGAAAAGACTGGAGGAGGAGAGGTGACAGAGGTGTCGCTGGAGAAAAAGCAAGATTCCCAGAACTGCTAACGAGCAGCATATTATCAGCTGATGGCGGTCACGACACAGCCAATATGTCAATCAGGCAATAACCTGGCGGGGACAAATAAATATTAGCATGAACATTTACATTCCAACGAGCACCGTTAGCATGTGTAACTGTGACCTCACTCAGCTTTAATTCAAGTCGTTTTGCTACAGCATTTTCTAATTGGTGTCAATAAATTACAAACTTCGGGATAAACACAGATTTCCTTCAATATCAGCTTTCATCTCGAACAAATTCTGTTAGCGGAGACAAACCGATGACCCTCGATGACTCGACGTCTACGGCCCAAAAACAACAGAACTGATCTGGGACTATAAACTGGCTTCTAGGGGCAAAACAACAAAGCTGTGTGTTTTCGGGGTGTAACACAGCAAAGAATGATATTAGTATAGTTTTTAACCCTGTAATGCCTCCATTAGTGTGTGTGCAACCGCATTCCACATCCACGCACACACACACACACACAGCTGTGACACATGACCACCTACATACAGCGGCGTCAGCCACAGACAACTGCTCCGGAGCTCCAGCAGACATTCATCATCATGACAGATACACACACACACACACACACACACACACACACACACACACACACACGTGTGCCCAGATTTACTGCGGAAAAATAGATTAAAACTACAGATAATTCATTCCCCTGTCTGTAAATCAGATTGAAGACATTTTAACGTAACGTAATAGCGTCATTAATTGTTAAATCATCACCTTAGTTCAAATGAACATATGTGAAATAAAAACATAATTGGCTGTCATCTGCGTAGCTATGGCAACAATGTTTGTTTTATGTCAGCTAAATTAAACGAACACCTGTGTTGAGTGAATAGCGATAATAGAAATGTTTAGAACCCTTCTACGAGTTCAAATTTCTCTTGTCTTGCTAGGATGTTTACAACGATGGCGTCGAGTTTTAAGCCCCGCCCCCTCTAGATCACTGCAGTCCATCCGTCCCAGCCTCTCGGCTAAACACTGGCGCTTGTGCACATTTCTCACGAGAACCCGTGCTTTCTGTCACACGACCCCTTTCAGCTGTTGGTTCCATGATTTATGCTCTCCCAGTCCTGGAAGAGGTCCAGGACGGGGAAGCGGGGGTTAGTAAAGATGGGCCGCGGCTCGGATTCGCCCCGTTACCCCTCTTAGAATCTCGTCCTCGAAGACGGCGTGTACCCACTTGGCAAGAGCGTGACATTTTGGAGCTTTACTGTGAGGCTGCCTGATGTCCACCACCGCACACAGAGTTCTAGTTGGAGCTTTGGAGGGAAAATGTTGCACTTTTACTTTGATCCTTTGATGTCATATCGTAGATCTTTGGCATTAATTACTGCATCCGATTTACTGATGGTGAAGTTCGAAAAAAATGAACTTCATCCTTAAGGAAATTGATTCAAAACAGGCTTGAAGAATTGGGGGGGGGGGGGGGGGTGTGTGACCCCAGCTAATTCCACAGGGCTCCAATTCCCTTCTCTCCTTTCTCTGCTTTCGTGTTTTCAGCTATGATGGGACCGGATAGCAGAGACATTAAGCTGTTAGTTTCGCTTAGATCTCCTCCGATCTCGGCCAACATTCATCGCGACCGCTCCTGTCGGGGTCCGTCAGCGTCAAACGCGCGCAAAGAGGCCCCGGAAAAGGGGAAGGCGGCCCGTTCCAGGTGGCGCCGAGGAGTGAATTTCAAACGCAGATCGTGTGGAGGGAAGTCAAAGGGGTGAATGCAAATGTGTTTTACGCAGCAGCTGGGAAAAAGAAATGGAAAGATCACCTGGAGCACTTCTCACAAGCTAAGCAGCCCGACTGGAGAGGCGTGTTCAGGTAAATATAAAGTGTCATCTCCCTAAGCGCCGTCTGGCTCAACCTGTCCGCCTCCTTGCGGGCTGTGGGAGCGGCTGGTGGAAGGCCTGGCGATGAGAGGAGCAGGGACAGGCGGCGGAGGTGTGACAGCATGGGAGCGCCGGCGCCGCTGCGCACGTGAGCGGAGCGGCAGACACTGATTAATGAGAAAGTCCTCTGGTCACCAGAGCATCGGGGTAATAGACTACAGAGAGAGTCAATGGAGGGAGGCTCCGCGGGGCAAAGAGCACGCCACCGCTTCACGCCACGGTGGAGGAAACAGGAAGTCCGGGACTCCAGGAGTTTTATTCATGTCAAACGCTTCCTGTCCCGCAGCGATACAGAGAAGAGTCAGGTCAAACACGCTCGCGGTGTTAGCACAATACATCCGATGTGTTATTACTGCTGCTAGATTGGTCCTGGACTTTGGTGGGGGGGGGGGGGGGGGGGGTGCGACACCTTTCTTTGTGAATGGATGAACCGACGATGGAGGATGAATAAGAGACGCCATTCAGCAACACATAGGCTGGATCAAAGGGAATTTAAAGGTCCAAAGCTATTAGCATGCTAGCTCAGATAATCAAAAGTGGTTCTGGATGACAGTTACAGGAACCTTTAAGTGGTTCAAGGAGAACTTCCAGGACTTCAGTTCAACAATATTTGACAAATATTATATTAAAATTTCCTTCAGCCTGCTCCCCCCCCCCCACCACCACCACACACGCGCACGCAGAGTCTTATAGGCTCTATTCTTCCCTACATTGCATCGGCAGAAGTTGCACGCAACATCTGAGCAGCAGGATTCACCATGCGTGAAAAACCATCTATAAAAAGATTAGAAGAACTACAGCACATTTTCTCTGCTGGAGAGGAGAAAAAGAACACGATCCATCAACAAGGCGGCTCTGTGAGCCGAGAGGACAGAAGTGGGACATGCACCGTGGAGGGAAAAGCGCATGACCGTGATGTCGGGATGAAAACCTCCCTTTGTCCCCGCGCTACAAATTCCAGAGTTTAACTGAATTACAGCAAATCCAATTGGGTCGGCGGGACGGGACTCATCCGCGCATTCCTGTCCCCCGAACAGTCCCTGTCCTGTTTCCTATTCTCTCTCCGCGCAAATGCGCTCGGATGACTGAGTTAAATTAGTCTCATGAGACCGAGATGCCTCCTGCCTCCCGTCCACTGCTGCGCTTTTCTTTTTCACGCGCGCGCACACGCACACACACACACACACACACACACACACACACACACACATTCGGGCTGCACAGTCCCGAACCCGCCGAGACCCGCGGATTTCTGAATGCGCGGCTGCCGCAGATCAACGCAACTTCCCCGCCTCGGCGAGCGGGGGGATCCGCAGGAAACCTGGCGCGCATGCACGCCGGGCTCCGGAAAGACCACATCTTCTTCGCAGCAGCGTTAATTCCTCATAATGGCGTTCATTCATCGCCTCCCTGTCCGCCGCCGAGAACGTCCGCGGGCGCTCCTGCCCCCCGCACTATTTACCGACGCATATTCACAACAAACCATAACTAACACAATTTCACACACACACACACACACACACACACACACAACACACACACACACCACACACACACACCACACACACACACACACCACGCACAAGTGTTAATTGTGACCCCATTCCAATCGCGCATTCGCGGGGCAACATTACCAGACCGGACAGCAGAGTGGGCAAAAAGAAAAATCACAGCAAACAATTGGGACGAAATGAAATAAAATTCCAAAAAAAAGAAAGAAGAAGAAAGAACGCGCAAAGGAGAAAGAGAAGCAACTCACATTCTGTCCCCGGGAACAAGCAGGCGGCTCTCCACCATCATATCGGGCAGAAAATCCAGATTGTAGGATGAAGTCATGTTGCCTGCCTGCCCTGTGGCTGTCTGTGTGGTTGCGCGTACTGTACCGCGTGTGTGTGCGTGCGTGCGCGCGCGCGGCGTGTATGTGTGCGCCGCCGCCTGATAAATAAAGGCGCGTCTCTCTCGCCCCAAAACTGCGCCTGGCCGCGGAGACGGAGAGGGACAGGTGCAGGAGCCGAGGCCTCCCCAAAGGCAGCGTAGCCAGCCGCACACACTTTGTCCGCATCCAGCAGTTGTCACATTCTCCTCTTGCGCTCCCCCATCCGTTTCCACCCCCCCCTCTCTCTCTCTCTCGCTCGCTCTCTTCCTCTCTGCCCTTTTCTGCTTTTCTTGCACCGGGTCCTGTCGGGAAAATCCGCTCCGCAACAGCGCGACCGCCGGACCGAGCAGGTGCCGAGAGTCGGAGGCGTGGCGCGCCGCGCTGCAGCCGATCTTGGAACCGCTCGGGCTCCTTTAACCAGCGCGTCCTTTAACCGTGAGGCGTCATCCCGGGCGCGCAACTCTCCCATCTGCAGTCTTCATCGCCAGAGCTGAGGCGGAGGCAAGCAGCGGGCGCACCTTCGCGCTCACGCTCCTTCCATACGGAATCAGAACCCAGCGCGTTGAATAAATATTTGATCCTTACAGTTGAACCTTTTTAATTTATAAATGAGGGACTCGCCAGAGGGGATACTTTTAAATGCATCTTTAAGCACCGTTATTTTGGTCTCCTGTCATTATTTATAGAACTTTTAGCATGTGCTGTTTCATCGTATGCACAGTCGACCAGGTCATGGTAATACGTGGAAAATGAGGGAGGGATATTTAATATCCTCAGGAATTAAAGATTGAGCCAATAATAAACCCGCCGATCTCAATAAAAGAGAATCTTCCAGAAACTTCACGTTGTTTTTGGAATTTTTGTGTATTTCTCAGCGTATTTACTGCAGTGTTTATCTGGAGTGATCAACTTTGCAGACTCTGACGCGTTCCCTCAACCCAACTGGAGCGCGCGTCCCGTTCCCGAGCTGACAGAACTCAATATCACACGCGCGCGTGCCAGCGTGGTGACTTAATGAGAGCAGGGAGGTGATTTACATTCAAATAAGTCGGCCATATTTGGAGAGGAGCAATTACGGATAAGTTGGTAATAATGAAGCAGCCTGTAATTTACTGCAAACTTGCTGACTCTTTTTAACGGCCCGTTAATTGTGCAGATCCAGTGTGCAGCCCCCCCAGAACCACAGCCGCTCTGAACGCACCCCTGAGCAGCGCGTCTACCAGGTTGCCCCATTTGCTCCCTCTTGCATCGGTGAAATAAGGGAGGGGGGGGCACTCAAGGAAAATAATGAGCCTCTCTAAGACTGAGAGGCGGCTCTCTGGGGGAAGAAAATGAGTATCTGGGTCAAAGGGAAAGACGGAAAAAAAAAAAAGTGCTTGTTGTGCACACATACCGCAGCGGATGGCGTGGGCGGGACGGGGCCCGCGGCTCTGCTCCGGGGTCGCCACGTATGTTTGCTTGCAATGGCTGAGGTCAGAGTATAGAAGGGAAATACAGATCCAACATCAGCGCCTGGGGGCTCTCCACATCCCAGGAGAGGGGACGACGAGGTTTCACTGCTTTTGACCCCTCTTCAGTGCGGGGGTTTGAGGATGAGGGGGGGGTTATTTAACCAACCGCTGCGTGGTAATTGGCCCAGTTCAGGCCTGAGCGGGCGCTCAAAGTTGCTGCCTTCGGATCGTGGGCCTGGACGTTCCCACGCGGCGGCGGGCACGGTAATGAGGAAATAACGCACCGCGATCACCTCTGCTAGCTTCCAACACTACACGCAACACGGATCTAATTTTGAAATTCTTTCGGCTAAAGTGAATTTCCGCTCAGAGCCTTGCTGAGGTGCTAAAATGTGGTTTGTATTGTTTGTTTAGGAGTTCCAGAGCTGTGGTGGGTAACTCAAGGATGGAAGGAGTTCCTCAGGGCCTCCAAGCGAGCCCTCGCGGGGTTGAACTTCGACAGAGCTGCCAATCGTCGCGCGGGAGATTTGAACGGTTTTCCGTGCCATGCGCGGTGACGGCAGACACACGTGCCCGTGTCGCCTGTCCCGCCACGTGCAGGCCTGTCCCAGAATGTCCCAGAGTGGATTCTCTCATGCGAACCAGTCACGGACCCTTTTCTGACGCGCTCCTCTCAAACCTCTGCTGACAGCCAACGCTGCTAAAGTCTAATCTGCGCTGCAGCTGATTAATATTGCAGTTGTGTTTGTGTACACGTGTGCTGTGATGTCAACACAACAGGAGGAAGGTAGGAATAATCCCTTTGAAAAGAACTGTACTAGAACAGCATACATCCACCTACATGGTGGACCTACATAGTGGATCTATATGGTGGCCCAACATGGTGGACCAGGTAACAGCACATGTCCCACATTGTGTTGCACCTTATTTTCCTCCGGTTGTTTTGGGTTTCCCAGGTTGCTGCCTTGCCCGCCCCCAGGACTCCATGCCCTCCCCAGTCCTCCCTGTGGCACGGTCTGTTTCAGTCTGCGCTTCTGTCCAGTTATCGTCTCCGGTCTGCCTTCATCTCTCTCCCCTTGGGCTGGGAGGCTCAGCTGCCCGAACAATACAAATCGATCATTTAGGAAGGAGAAGAGGAGGAGGAGGAGGAGGAGGAGGAGGAGGAGGAGGAGGAGGAGACAGGCTGCAGCGAGGAAGAACACAAAGAGGCCAAGAACAGGAGGCCTTCCAGAGCAAATGAAATAGAAACCACACTCCCAGCCATCGTCAAGGCCTCTCTAACCTTCCTGTTCACCTCTCGCCCACAGTAGAGGATTGTGGGTAGCTGATGGCTCAGTCTTTTCACACGTGAATATTTAATGAGGAGCTCATTAATAATTCAGAAGAGCAAGCAGCTGCATTTGAGCCTAAGTGGACATGTGAGGAGCTCAAACCCAGACAGACCCTGACGGCTACCTCAGAAACTGCAGGAGAAACCAGTCTGACCAGTCCAGTTTGGTAAACTTTCCAGACGTGTGTGTGTTTGCGTGAGATTGCACACCGATCCCAGAAGGGAAGGAGGAGTCAGAAATGGCCTTCCACTCGATCCCGCCTTTGCGATTCTGTCGAGCAGCGATCCTGAAAACCAAAATGGAGACGCGGCAGATGGAGCCTGCCTCATCGCTCCGGCTGCCACTCAGGCGCTCCATCTCCAACACGCATCTCCTCCATTCACACCTCTCCACCCCTCCCTCCTATCACTCGCTTCACTCTTCTCTCACGTTGAATGTTCACTGACCTGTTCTTTCCCTCATTCTGGTTATTCTGCACTAATCCAAACACGGGCAATCAGCAGTGGGACGCAGATACGTCACTCTACTACTATCCTTGAAGGCCTTTCAGTGGCTGATAGTAGAGGGATGGATTGGGCTCCTCCATCCTCCCACTGGGATCGAACTGGGCCCTAAACCAGTTTCAGACAGGAGTTCAGCATGGTTTGATCTGGGTTATTGCGCATGAGTCGTCCACATGGAGGCTAAAGAGCAGGAAAGCACGTTGTGGGGGCCTCTGCTGCTCAGAGAAAACCTGCAGGACGCGGATGCCCACGTGCACGTGGACATGGAGTCATACGTGCACGCATTCTGCTCCAGTCCAGCGCTGTCGAGCAAAACACCTCCTGATCTGATCGCTGACCCTGACATGCAAATGTCTGCTCCAGGGGTCCCAACATGGCTAATAGTTTCTCTGTCTTTTTCCTCTCTCTTTCTCTCTCTCTCTCTCTCACTCACACACACACACACCACACACACACACACACACACACATGCACACACCACACACACACACACGGCCCCTGCAGAGGCCTCACAGCAGCTGTCTGCTGTAGTTTGATGGTTTAACCAGACAGGACTGGACAAGGTTTGGTGGACCTGAAAAAGAAACAGACTTCAGCTGTCTCTGGGACGGTTCAGGCTCCAGGACCACGTCCTGCTCTTGCTGGACCTCCAGCCCTCTAAAATGGTTGCGGCCTGGCGCCAAAACGGCTCAGCATCGTTGCAAAGCCGGGGGACTGAAGACACTTTTTGGTCATGTGACTCTCGACTAATTCCAGTGACGTGAATCAACAAGTTTGGGTACTGAGCTAGCTTAGCATGCTGCAGCAGCGGAGCAGAACGGCTGCCTGCTAATCTGATGGCGTCCAAAATGGCCAGATGATCACAGGAATGGAAATCTGGACTGGAGCAACAGGAGAAACAAGGTTTTAGCTCCAGTGGGGGAAGTAAATATTTGTGTTCTGATGATGCTGCCTGACAATAAAGCAGTTGGGCTAAACTGTAAAGCAACCCCCCCCCCATCCCCAAAAGCTGCTGGTGTGATTCCTGCTCTCCATGCAGATGGAGGGCGTAGGGATATTCTGTGGCCACTCCGCCACGCTGTACGCCTCACCTGCAGTGCATCCGAGCGCGCTCCCACTGTAATTGGCCATCACATCGGTGACAGAGAGGTCCTCCATTCATCAACAGCCCCCCCCCCCCCCACGCCGCTTTTTTTCCTCGTCCAGTACGACCCTCTCTTTCCAATTTGCCCCCCTTCCCCCCACCATCACCCTCCCTGCGCAACATCCTCCCATCTCCTCCCTCTCTGCTCCTTTTCCTCATTAAAGTGGGACCCAGGCAGCGGCGGTCACTGCCTCTCATCTATTTTCATTTGAAACTGGTGCAGCTCCACTGATCCTCTGGGGCTGCAGGAGAGAGCAGGATGGTGTCATTCTGATAACAACACACACACACACACATGCGCACACACACACACACACACGCACACAAACACACACAGAGTGAGGAGAGTGGGCACAAACCCAGAAAAAAATGGGGTATCACATCACCAGCACATGCTGTGGGCACACATTAGTAGGTTGCACACATGCACGCACGCACGCACGCACGCACACCACACACACACAACACACACATACACACACACACCAGTGTATATGCATCAGCTTGCAAATAGATGCACTTTCACACCCATTTCAATTCATTTCACGCACATATTCACACATTTCATGTACCTGTGAGCTCCCGCCTCCGTCACATATGCGCCCCCCCCCCCCACCAGCCCGCTGCCTCCACCTTGATTGTGTGATTGTGTGAACGTGACGGTAGCGGGGTGCGAATCAGAGACGGGTAAACCGGCGCCCATTGTGATCTGGATGATTGGGAGTATTGATCCGAGCCTGTGGCCCTCCTGTGCGGTATCACCAAGGGTGACGCCCCCCCCCCTCCCCCTCCTCACTCCCAGCCCTCTTCTGCCGGGCCCAAACTTCCTGGACCAGCGTGTCCATGCGTCGTATTGGATTCGTGTCCGACACACCCGGCCTGACTCTCTGCGAGGGAAAAGGCAGATTAAATCACTGTCGCAGCCACGGCCGGCGCTCCCTCTCCGGCGCTCCCTCTCCGGCGTTCCCTCTCCGGCGCCGCAACGGCTGCTTTAGCAAATTCACGATGGCTGACAACTGAGGCCATTTCAACGGTCATTTCACCCAAATGGTAGAGAGAGGCGGCGACTCTAAACCTCCGCGCGTAATAGGTAATATGCGAATATCCTCCACACCATTAAGTAGGCACAATGTGTGGGGTGAGAGGGGACGCTTGGTTTACCTGCCAGCAAAGGCGAGGGGATGGGAAATGAAGGGGCGGAGCTTAGGAAGACTAATGTCAAGCCCCTGAGGCAGTTCTGCTGGGAAATGTGCTGATCATCTTTGGCTAAAATGACTTGGACGCACTTCCTCCGGTAGCATAAAAAGAAAAAAAAAAGCTCTGCACAACAAGACAGCGGCTGTTTTTCCCGTCGAATATTGAAATTCGGAAAAGCAGCAGCGGATTTCGCCAGCCGCTCTCACTGGGCCTGCAGAACAGGTGGATCCCATTTTGATGGCTTCTTTGTGGTTCTCACCAAAAAGCAACAAGCCAGAACCAGACACAGGTAGATCGGTGAGGACTTTCGAGCCCTTTCAGTGATTACTAATGAATCAGCAGAACATTTTAATTACTCAACCGGCAGCTGGTGGATTAAAGTCTAATTTAGTTCAATAATTCAGTCAAAACTGAATTTATAAAATAGGGTGAAGTTTATGAAGGAGCAGAGGGTGGAAGACAAATATGATTTATTTCGCCAGGATTCATGTCCTGCGCCGTTTATGCGTCCGAAACTCATCAAATAGGTTTCAAATCCGACCCAGACTCTATAGGTCCTCATCACACTGCCCGAAGGACCGGAGGGGGAACATCTGGATGTCTGAGCCAGGTGTGTAAAGAAACATCAACCGTCTCTGTCTGAAACCAGGGGACCAGTGTGGAGGCCCTCCAGTTAAACCATTGTAACCCCAGCCGGGGTTTGACTGGCAATAATGAAACAGCCCTCTGTGGCTGCATCACGCATTATTTACTTCTGCCATATTGAGCATTTCGGCGGCACATTTCGCTCCGATGCCGCCGCGTCGACAGCTACGGCCGCAGCGCCCGGCTAAACCTCCGGAAAATTTCCCCCGTGTTTGCCGCTCGCCCGGGCGCCGCTTGATGCTTCAAAGTCGTCGTTTTCATTGAAAAATTGCAAATGAAGCGCGCCCCTCGGAAGCGGTTTCATTTGTCAACCAATGAAGCGTTCGCAGATCCAGTCAGTAAATTACAGAGCAATAAATTACAACCCGCAAACATCGGTGGAATATGTTCACCCACGGCAAAACCCCGGCAAGACCGATTTCCATCGCCAGGAGCCGCCAAAAAGCTGCTGTTGGAAAAATGCAGACGTGGCTTTCCCTGGCGCCGCCTTTCATCCGTTCATGTCGGTTCGATCCGGCGCCTGCTGAAGTGCCCTTGAGTAAAACACTGAACCTTTCCCCTCAGACGTTCCAGCAGACGAAACCATCCTTCCCGGTTAATGAATAACTGCAACAGCCCGAAGAACAGTGTGAAAGGTTCCTCTGACATCTGGACAAAGGCTGCGGTTGGTTTCTGGAAGTTTCCGAGGACTTTCAAACTTTCAGATATCGGACTTTTATGAGCAGAAGCTTCGGAAACGGCACCAGAAGAACCAGCTATCGCAACTCTTGACACCGCGGAAAACGCTGCATATTCATACGCGCGTGGGCGGAATAATACAGAAATGTAAATCAGCTGAAGGCCAAACACAACAACGGCTCGATAAATACTGTATATAAATAAAGAATGCGAGTCGATTCGCGGTGTCAAAGGTGAGCGACACCCGGCTGCTCCACGTTCAATTGAAAAACTTCGTCAGTCTGATTCCAGAGCGTTCTCCTGGATTCCGCAGCGGAAGTAGGAGAGCGCAGACAGGAAGCTGAGGCAGGCGCTCCTGTGTGTGTGTGTATGTGTGTGTGTGTGTGTGTGTGTGTGTGTGTGATAAACACAAAGCTCTTCGTCCCTCTCTACTCTATGTTCTGTTTTTTTTGTCAACAAGCCTTCTCCCCATTGTTCATGTTTTCTCCAGCCCACAGAAAAGACCCCCACACCACCACCACCATCACCCCCCCCCCAAAACCTCCCTGGGTGAGGCAGCAGAGCGATGGAGGCCCCCGCTGGCTCGCCTCACTGAAGTAATCCCCTGTGACAGCTCGGCTCATGTTGTTATGTTGCGGGCCTATTTGAGGCTAACGCTACGGCTGTGGCGCGGCCCGGTCTGTGCCTGGACTGCCAGGAAGGCTGCCGGGCCTGGTGCAGACCGAGGGGGGGGGGGCACGACAGAGCAGCTGCGTTTCTGGTTCCGCTGGGCCGAATTAGTCTGGAGAGTCCGCGTCTCTGCATGGCGGTTTGCTGGCGACCCCAGAGAAACGACCCTGGAAGTCATTCCAACGCTAGGAGACGGTTTAAACCCAAAAACCTTTACGGAAAAGTCGCGATGACGGGATACAGTGTGAAGAATCCACCCAGACGGTTGGAATTTGTTCCTTGAGAGACTGAGCGCAGCTATTACACGTCCCGTCTTTGGGGCCGTTCTCCTCCTCTGGCTCCGCATTTCCAACCTGACAGAAATATGTTTGCTACGTTGTCATTACGAGGTTAAACCAACCCGAGCGTGAATTCTAAATGTCCTTTTATGTACGGCCACGCATCACTGGCTGTTCAGCTGGGATGCGGCGGCACCGCGGCTTTCACAAATATTGGAGTAAATGGTCGGACCAGGCCCGTCTGTTCTCCAGACACAAAGGCTTTTATTGAAAAAAATGAGCCATGATGAGCTGTAAATTCAGAGAAAACATCCGTGTCTGCTGCTTTCGCTCTCCTCGAAGCTCTCGGCTCCCGTTTCATCGAAGAAATAGGAATTAAAACCGGATATTTGACGGCGGTGCCGACGTGCTATTTACACATACGTCACCGAGAATTATTCCCGCCTTTTTTCGCATTCCGTTCTGTCTGGACATCTGTCTGGTTCCCCCGGAGACGGGACTGTCCGGGACCAGCGGATCATGTCCAGCACGAGGCAGCCCTGACAGGCGTGTCTCTGAGAGGAGGCCTCCCAGAGGAGGCGCTGCCGGATCCTGCTCCATATACCTGGCACATCGGAGCTTCTGCTCCCCACAGGAGGCTGGAGCCGAAGACACCGGCAGGGAGCTGCTGATTAAAAATTCATCTCTCTGTTTATTATGATTTATGCATGTTTCACCGAGCCAGGAACGGAACAGAGAGAACAGCTTCATTAGTGCACATTGTGTGTGTTCTAAGCCCTTCCTGTGTGTGTGTGTGTGTGTGTGTGTGTGTGTGTGTGTGTGTGTGTGTGTGGGGCTGGCTGGCAGGTGGGGGATAGTTAAAATTATGGATTATACGTGAGCTTCATTAGAATGTTTGGCATAGAGGGCAAAATCCTCTGTCTTCACAAACACCTGCATTTCGCTGAAAAACTACAGCAATAGAAATCCTAAATTATCCGCCACGCAAAGGCTGCCGCCATTAGGATGCAGCAGACATTTCTGCTAACTTCTAACTTAATTACCCATTTCCGCCTCTGTTGTTTACCACTCACATCGGATCGCCCTCTCACTGCCGCCTGTCTGGGCCAAAACTGATTGCAGGCAGGCAGCGACGACAAATATTGACACACAGCGAGCGTGCTAACAGAGAGAAGAGGCACAAAAAAATGCTAAACCTGAAGCCGTCAGCGCTCTGATGCGCTGATATGTGCTCCCTCTATTCACTGTAATGCACCAACCAGACGTCACAATTTAATAATGTCAATAAAGATCATGAGAGTGTTTCCTCCCCCACATTTTAATTAAAAAAAATTCCGAGGAAATTGAACAAAAGAATTTGTCAGCTAAAGCTAGCATCCCGCTTGTCCGCGCAAGGAGCACCAAGCAAAAGTTTAACTGGTGGAAAGTTAAGAATCCCAGATTGACGTGGAGCCACAGCAAACATCTGGCAAAGATTCCATTTCGGTCGGGGCCACGACCCGATTCCCAATGTCACGGGGAGACTGTCATGAGTAATTCCACATCATGATACTGCAGGAGCACAAAGATTTTTTATCACTGTCGCCCTGCGAATGGCCTCTCACCAGCTAACAGACCTTGATTACTACTTCTGGCTGTATAGCACGACAGATGTGTCACATGTGAAATGATGCTGGGTGACACAGCCTGTGTGTTTTGCCCTTTGGAAGTTTTGGCTGGAATCACGTGCCAGACAGACGCAGACATGCACAAGTTGCACGCAGTTCCCGGCCATCATCGTCCACCAAATGAGACTGCAGCTGTGGAGTCGCCCTCGTGATTTTCTCAAGTCTCCCATGCTAGCTTGAATGAGCTAGCTATAGCTAACATTCTGTGATCAAATTGCTCCCAGTGTGAGACAACATAGCGAGATAAAGTTTATATTGTTTTGTCCTACGCTGTATTTATTGACCTTTAGGCTAATCAGAGGCTCTAATGCACATGTTCAGAGCATCACCACTTGGGTAAATTTGCTATATAAAGCCTCTCCAAAATGGAGCTAAGCTAGATTCCTTCACTTTCCCATAGCAAGGTCCTCTCTGAATGCCCGTATCTGCCTCTCTTATCAAACCTGCTGTCCACATATAAGGCTACAGTTAGCCAACACCGGCCATCAGAGGACATATGGCAGCGTCTGGTCGAGACAGAAGCTCGGGGTTGTAGCCCGGGGGAACGGGCGCGACCTGGAGCCCTTGTTGGACAATGCGCCAAAATCACCCTTGTTATTCTTTCTGTTTTATGCCTTCTAAGCAGCCTTTGCCATTCATGCCGAGCAGTGACATCATCCCCAGCGAAGACGAGCATCTTTTATTGGTCAATTGTGGGAAAACTCCGCAGTCATCAGAAGTCACTCGAGGCCACGGCTCAAACCAAAATCCCCCTTCATGATTTGGGTTTGTAACGGCCACGGCGTTGCTTTCAGTAAATGCTCCCTCTCTCTCTCTCTCTCTCTCTCTCTGTCTTTATCGCTCTTCCTCTGTGTCTCTCGCTCTCTAACGCGCTCTGACAGCGAAAGGTCAATGCCCATTGGCTACATGGGGGGCACTGAGTGATGTAAGGGGGGTTGTCATGGTAACACGCGGTGCAAAGCAAGGACACAGGATGCTTGTTGTGCCAAACATGGAGGTTGGGACCTGGCTAGGATCAAAAGCCTCGCACCGGAGTTCCCCTGGCCTGGACTGAATGCCCCTTCAATTGACTGGCGGTTTACAATTTGGCTGAATGGGGGGGGGTGCCTTTCGGACCCCGGTGAAGTAGATCCAGGAGACAGTCGGCGTAAAGACAGTCGGCTGTGAGTAGCTCTGTTATGTCTGTGAGCCTGCATTCTGCTGAGCTTGGCTTCACACTAATAAAAGAGGGATTACCAAAGTCTGCAAGCTCCTCTCTGGCCCCTCTCCAGCCGAGCGCGGAGCGAGGGTTCGCCCCCTCTTCCCTTCTGCCATCCTCTGCTTTCTTGCTCTCCTCAACATGCTGCTCACGTTCATCCCATTCAAAAAAAAAAACCCACTCATCTGCCTCTCCTGCCTTCCTCTGTTCCAGTTCTCTCCACTCTGCCTCTAAGTACAAGAGGAGGGAAAAAAACCCTCCAAAACACAGATAAATTATTTAGATTTTGTTCCCCCCAAAGAAGAAGAAAAAAAAGGTTGACTCTGCACTTTGAAAGAAGTGGGGGAGGGGAGGGAGTTTGGGGGTGGAGGAATAAAAATTGCATTAGATACAAGATTCTGCAATCAGCCGGTGATATGAAGAATTAATCTTATCTTTACCGGCACACACGTCCGAGGAGGAGAGCGCCTCCAAAGGCGCCACGATGACAATTCGCCATCCCATTACGCCGCCATTCAGCCACCGTGACGGCCGACACCTCGCGATAAGCAGGCGTATTATTGTCGTTGACAATGTCATTATGGGACAGTAAACAAGTGCTGCAAAGGACAGCCGGGATGAACCGGGGGCGGGGCCAGAAGGTCGCCAAGACAATCTGTAATGGAGGGATCCTGGGCCTCCAGAGACAGATAAGAACTTTCTTCTTCCTTTTCTTCATCCGCCTCTTTTCCTCCCTCCCTCCCTAAAGTCAAGGACAGACGCACGCCTAGAACAAAGCCTCGGCGCCGCCGTGTAATCAGCTCCTCTGTACTTCAGCGGCCGCAATCTTCCCTGGAGGTCATCCGCAGGAAGGAGCTTAGGAGGCAGTCGGCCTCTGGATCATCGGCTATTAAGATGGGAAAGCGGGAAGGCGTTCACTGGATCTTGCCCGGTTCTCAACGCGCGTGAGAGGTGTGCGCTGACCAGGCACGCGCCATCTTTGGGCGGGCCCGAAAGAGCGTTTAAATTCCTGAGCCATTAGGTGAGGAGCTGAGCCTCCTTCAGTCTCCCGGGGGAACGTCGGGGTCGATATCAAGAGCTTTTTGTCCACTGTACTTAAACCTAAACCAGCAGTTATGATCCGGATCCCGGAGAACGCGTTCCCAGCTTTTTCTTCTTTTTCCGCCCTCCTGAACACACCAAATCTGTCATCGGACACGCTCGCCTCGGCTAGCGCTCGCTCCTGCGCGGCGATGGCGGAGGTGGCAGATACGGTCCGGCTCCATTTGCAGACATTAGCGGGGGGAGATTAATTTGTCCCCTTCCATTAGGTGGGGAAGCGGCAGTCGTGGCTGTGCAATTATCGCTCGACAAAAGGGAAAAAATATACATATAAACAAGAACACACGCCTCACGCAGCACGAGCACGCCGCTACAGGAGCCCGAGGAGGTCAGATGGGGCTCATTCGTTTAAAAAAAGGAAGCATTTTTGCGTTAAAAATCCGGCTTTTCAGCGGCAAAGTAAAGATGACGTGAGGCAGAGACAGAAGGGACGACGGGAGGAAGGATAGAGGTTGTTGTGTTCGGGCTTGTCGCCTTCCTGCCTCCTTTTGTGAAGATTTAGACTTCATTAGAATTATAATGAACAGCCGGGTTCTCGCCGAAATATTTTTGGCTCCTTGAAAGTAAACGAATGCACAAGCGAGTCAATTCAAATCTGCCCGTTCTGCCTGTTTTTCTGGGCCTCAGGGAACGCATAAAGCGCCGCGCTATAGGCGCCGCGTGCTAACGAGCTAAATGTAGCACCATTTGTCCTCAACGTGGTTACATCAACTTCATATCCATCGATGTGCTGCCGAGGAATTATTGACGGGTGGAGGGAAGCATCAGGGCATCGTGGCGCTAATGTTAAACACTACAGCAGAGTAGGATTTCTGTGTGTAAGCATGTATGTGTGAGTGTGTGTGTGTGTGTGTCATGCTCTGCCGGTGTGATGATGTTGCTGTGTAGTGAGACTCGCTAATTGGCTCACCTGTCTCTCAGCCATCTGGAGCCTCTCAAAAAAGAGGAAAAAAAACAGTCACACTGAGTTCCTCACACACACACACACACACACACACACACACACACACACACACACACACACACACACACACACACACACACGGAGCAAGCATATGTGACGAACTGCAGGAAAAGACAAATGTAAATGAAACAGAGATGGAGCAAATCTAAAGATCTCTCTCCGCGTCTCAGTCATGTTTTCCATCGGAAACAAACAAAAACGCCCGGCGCGACGTTCAGGAACGGACGCGATATCGATCATCCGCGGTGGGGGCTGGCAGGGGGAACGGGCTAACCGGCAATCGGGACACAATCGACAAATGCTGACCAAAGGTGAAAATGTGTTGATGTATGTGAGGAAAGCCTGCATTGTGAGGACGTCGCAGCCCCAGTTTCGCATCACTTCCTCACCTGTCAGGGAACATCAGGGAAAACACAGGAGTACCGAAAACGACCCTGGGGCATTCTGGGAGATGGTGGGGGTGTTGACCATTTACATGATACAAGCAAGTTACACATAAGTGTTAATCCTCAAAAAAAACCAATGTAAGACATGCATAATACAATATATGATCACACGCAATCATGCCCACATGCTGGTCCCACACATGAATGTCCCACACTCCCACAATGCATTGCAGCCTTCCATCCTTTACCAACAGGAGCCAACGAGCAGCAGTTTAGGACTGCTTGTTCCTCACTGTTTCACACAGCAAAAGTACTGTTGAGAGAGTCAAGTCTACACTTGTCAGGCGCTCACACACATCACCAGGAGCTGCGGCTGCCGCGGATGGTAAACATTTCCATGGTAACAGCCGGCTTAACCAATAAGAGACGTGTGTTCTGCATCTTTGCGTGCACTTCTGACTGAAGCAGGTGAAGTTGACGGGAAACGTAAAGCAGAGCGGACCTATTTAAAGACTAAAGAAATGTTCCTGTTCCTGGACCAACGGCAGTGATAAAGACGTGTGTGTGTGTGTGTGTGTGTGTGTTTCTCTCAGTACCCAATGTGTTCCAGGTCAGTGGTCTGAATCACATACAAAGAAAAAAGTCTCTCCTGAGCCACTGTAGGTTCACCTGCCACTGTGTGTGTGTGTGTGTGTGTGTGTGTGTGTGTGTGTGTGTGTGCTGTCCCTAAATTGAACTTGTGTCCCCCAGAGCCAGAACATGTTCCTGAGAGACAGACAGATTACCAAGAAGAGAAGGAACGGATACGAAAATGTCGGTCCGGCTCCCTGCAGACGACGACCACCCCCCCACCTCATCGGCCTGCTCCACCACCGCCCCCCCCCCCCCCCCGCCCCCTGCCCCCCCCCGCACATCCATGGCCCCCCCATCATTAACGCCTCTTCATAATTCATGGCTTCAAATGAAAAATGGATGAACAGTGAGCATGGCATCGACGCTGCTTCCTACAGTTGGAAACCCAAAGAGAATTCCAATGGCGGCGTTGCGGCTGCTGGGAGACGCTTTGAATCCCGGTGGCAGGAGGAGGAACCCGAAGTAGACGAGAGGAGAAGCTGCTATCTGAGCCGCGGACGAAGGTTCAAACACACAAACACCTACCTGTAGGGCTGCGGGAAGGGGGGGGGCGGGGGCTTCTGAGGTGTCCGTCGGTGGCTTCATACTGCCACAGAAATGTATCCCAGAATGCACCACCTTTGCTCCTCACGCTTGTGGTGGCCCTGATCGGCTGCGGTGTTCTTCTAATCTGATTGGCTTTAATGGTGATTTAATGGCATTCATCCGGAGCTCCTGATTGACAGCTGAGCCCTCCTTCCTGGCTAAGCAGCCGCGGTCGTACCGCTCCTAACGCGCTAACGGAGAGACCGACGGCTCCACCCAGACGGGTGATCCGCGCAGTGGCCGTGCGTTAATGTATGCTTATGTCCAAGGTTGTGGTGCGAACGGGCCAAAACGACAACAGAGCCGAAGCTCTCTCTCAGTCGGCTGCTCTCGTTGGACGTTCGCTCACTGGGGAACAAATTAAAGCTCCAACAGGCGCCTTTACCGCGGCTAACTGACACTCCAGACGGTACAGTCTGACTGTGGTGAGTCAGTTCCTTTCTCATGAATATTCAGATGTCGGAAGACTGGGGGGGGGGGGGGGGGGGGGGCAGAGATGGTGCGTCGAGCATCAGCCAGGGACGGCTGTTGTCATGTGGCAACCGGGGAGGCAATAACGGCCTCAGCGCTCCGGGACGCCACATTGTGCGAATCCCTGTAATTACCGTCTCTGCTGTGTGTGACTCGGTGAACAGGAAGTGTGTTAAGTATCTATGTATCTCCCTCTCACACACACACCTGGTTCCTTTACACCAAATAAAGGCCTTCTGAGGGCGGTGGTGTTTATTCCGCCTCTGAGCTGGAGGCTGTTACAGACGCCGGTCGATGCTGCTTTGTGTCAGGCCCCCCTCCTTTCCTCTGTTTTTGGGATTCGTGCTCGGGGGCGGCGTCCTCCCGCCGCCTCAGGAGGTCACGTCAGAGCCGATGGTGGGTTTAGCAGCACATAATGACCGATGCTGAGAGGCGTCCTCGGAGCGGCTCTCGCTAATTATCAGCTCTGTCTTCAAAGAACATTATCAGCACAAAGACCTGCAATTATGCACACACTTACACACACGCACACACACACATGCACACAGGCGCGATCCCTTTGCACCCTTTTATCGCCCGTTTCAAACATCGGCTCTTTCTCCTCTCAAACTACTCCTCTCATTGATTATGTATACAAATATGCAGTGACCTCTGACCTCTGCGTTTAACCCCTCCCCGAAGAGCTGCTTCAGCTCGCCACCTAAACCGGGTTTAAATCCCGACTTTAGTCACGCTAGGTCGGTCCGCTCGTGACCCGTCTCCGTAGCCTTCATTTCCTGTTGTCTGTTTACCCATCCCCAGCTTTCCAATCCAAACCCCACCCTTTCTTTCAGCTCCCATGTTTCCACTTCTCCAATCACTGTCTTCCATTCCCCGCTCTTAGTCTTCCTCCTCCTCTTCCTCCGATGAGCCCAAAACAGACGCCTAAATAATGAGCCGGGTGTCAGTCAAACCGCCAGAGAGCTTCATTAGAGGAGGAGAGCGCACAAGATCAAATTACATGCCCGGTTCTCTTTTGTGTGATTGTTAGAGAGCGTGTGTGTGTGTGTGTGTGGTGTGTGTGTGTGTGTGTGTGTGTGTGTGTGCACATGTGTGTCAGTGATGGCGAGGGAGGAAATAAACACGCGTTCCAGAATGACGCAGCTGTGCGGAGGATTACCATACAGCGCACACCGCCGCCGCACGCGCGCGCACGCGCCGCTGGTGCGGCAGACGCAGCCTCGCCTGTTCCCTCCAATCACAGGCGAAAACAAAAGCTCGCTATTTTGCCTAATTATTTGCCGCCGCCGTCTTCATCGCCGCTTCCCGTTTCTGATACGAGCTGATTTATTCATCGGCCCGATTCGCCCGCGAATCCGAGGGGCTGGAACTACGTTGGGACTTTTATCATTAAGAATCCCTCCGCTCCATTGTGAGCGGGAAAAAAGGGCCAAATGACTTATTTAGCGGTTAAATCGATAAAAGCAATAATAAATAAAAGATAAGTTACATTTAAAGAGCGGCTCACTTACTTAAGGGAGTTAGAGTGCAGTCCGGCAGGATGCAGCCCATTAAAATCACATATTCTTTATATCACATAGATACCATCACTAAACGCTTTGTTTACAGGCGGAGGCACTTTGTCTAATTGTGGAATTCATAGAAAAGAATCATTTTATGAGCTTTTCTTTCCATTTTGGGGCGGTTCGACAGCAGATTTTGGGCTGTTCATCAGTTGTGGAGATGGATGGGATTGAGGTCTTCCTGGGGAATTATGGGGGATTGCATACTGTTGTTCATCTCGACTGCTGATCCAAAATAGTCACTCGCGCACAAAAAACCCGCCTACATTTGTCCGACGTGGAATCTTATTTTCGAAGGCCCCCCGTCAGACGCCGCAGTCGGTGCTGCTAGCATTGTCTGCTGCTAGCGTTAGCTAAATCAACCTTTTATTTCACCCAAACTTTAAATCAAAGCACTGACTCCGGGTCAAATGGGAGGATTCATCTCCGGAGCCGTTCCGACACGTTCAGCTGTGATATGAAAGTCACAGCCGTGATGATCTGGCTCATAAAGCCTTATAGGTTCTTCTTAGGTCTTTACGGGGATGTTATTAATGTTAACCAACCAGGTGAGTAGGGGTTCCTGCCCTCATTTTCCTCTCTGCTACCTCTTCTCGCGCTGGAAGGAATGATGGAGGAGAGGGGGAGCGGTGATGGTTTTCAGGGCAGGATATTCATCCTTTTCCTGTTAGCTCTGTCTCTGATGAGAAATAGATTCTGCTATTTTAAGATCAGCCCTTATTTAAACCTTCTTCTTCCCTTCTCCTCTCCCCTCGCTTGATCTGTCGCCCTGTCGCCGAAGGGTTTAGTTTAATGACCCTCCCCATCCGTAGATCCTCATCTCGTCACATTTCTCCCTTCCACCTTCCCTTTTCTTTGTTTTATCATTTCTCTCTCTCCCCCCATCAGTGCTTCTTATTTCTCACCTGTCCTTGCATGTCACCCCGGAACAGCACTAAGGCTAGAACCTCTGTAGATTTGCTCGGTGTTTTTAGCCTGAAGAGATAACCTGAACGCCCCGTTGCCGACGAGGGGGAAAAAAAGCGAGTGATGTGGGAGCAGGAGAGCGGAATAATAAAAGAAGTAACAGTACCTTTGAATGGCTCCAGAGAGGTCGCTGGCGTCCTGCCTGCAAGACAAAAACAGAAGATCTGTTTGAAGTCGTGAACAAAAGGTCAACTTTAACAGCTCCTTCCTGTTAATCGTTATTCTTTCGGACTGTATGCTGATGACATTCTACTGTTTTTATTTTTTATAATCCTCGGTTTGAACTCTCCTTCCTTCTTGAAGTCACCACCTCTGCTCCGCTTAAAAACTTGTCTCCGGTCACCAAATACTGTTTCAATGCTAACACAAGCCGCCAGGTTCCCCGGACGCGTTCTCCCATTTTATCAAGTATGCATCGGACGCGACTGGCCAGCGACAACATCGGCAGGAGCGGAAGGTACGTACGGAACTGTACGGACATCGGACATCGAAGCCGTTACTCCTGAAGTCTGTACCTGCTTCTTGAATAAACGGCTAACGGGTTTTATCCTCTCATTTACTGACCTCTTCAATATTCAACCGCCTGGATGTTTCACATAGGTTGTTTACTTCCAGCCAGTGGTTCCGCACGTGTCCAGACATGACAGCTGTCCTGCTTGTTTCGGAGCGGATGATAATTACGATGGCGTTTTCATTACGCGGGTTAGCTTTAGCCAGACTAAAAACAGTTGGGCAGTAAAAAAGGAAATATTTTTTTCTGGAAATATGGAGCAAACCATCAAAACACTAGTGAGGCAAAACACACAAACACGGAGCCATCTAAATAGTAAATTGGTCTCGTCTGTGCTTGGGAACAGTCGAGAAATTTGCTTGTTCCGCTGGGATTTCTCCATAATTCCCTGCTGTTTCCTCCTTTTTTCTGCTTCCCTTTTTGTTTTATCCTCCACTC
Organism: Takifugu flavidus; assembly: GCF_003711565.1. Taxonomy (NCBI): domain Eukaryota; kingdom Metazoa; phylum Chordata; class Actinopteri; order Tetraodontiformes; family Tetraodontidae; genus Takifugu; species Takifugu flavidus. The sequence continues at coordinate 7,498,514 of NC_079541.1, read as the reverse complement.
CAATCCCCTCTCCTTCTACTGCATGTAAATAAATTGGTCCCCAGGCCCCAAGACTACACACTGTGTGTATCTGTGGGTGTGTGTAAAACACACATACAGGGATCCCTTCGTAGCTACATGGAATTAGCTCAAGTTAAAAAAAAAGAGCAAAAAAAACAACTTCCTTCTCCTCCTCAACATGCTGCCCAATCACATTCATCGTCACTCTTTGCATTTCAAAGACACACTCTTGTCTGTTTCATCTCCGACCACTCATCCTGTTATCCCACACACACACGCACACCCACCCACACACACACACACACTCTTAACAGCCACCTCCGCTTCAGTCCATTTTGCCGATGCCATGAATTATGAAAAGGGTAAATGGAGCATCAAACACACACACACACACACACACACACACACACACACACACACACACACACCACACACACACACACACACACACACACACACACTGTCAGTAGACACAAAAACTACCCAAACCATCTGTCATACTTATGATTAATCATACTTTCATACATGCATGCTAAATATCTTACATATCATCACTGTGGAGGCCCTCAGAGTTACAGTACAGTCAAATTAGTCTCAACGTTGATCAGATCGATCACAGCAAAAGGATCTTATGGGACGATCACATTTGGACTGTAAAGTAAAACGCTCAGAGTCGGAGTATCATTTGCCTCTTGTTAGCGCAAGTCGAGTTGAGTGGATCTGGGACACAACCGGGCTGGAAACAGACGGGAAATAGCATCCAGGTGGAAAGGATCCAGACTTATGCTTGACGATGGACCTTTTTTGGCAGCGTGTGTCTAAAAGCCCAGCACAGGCTCCTGCAGGCCTGGCGGAGACGTAAAACGGAGCTGAAGTGTGAGGGAATCCTCGGAGCCGTGGTGTAGGAGCAGGTGGCGGGACCCGACCGGTGCCCCGCCGGCGTACTTGGCCACACACTCGCACTGGTTCTACAAGGATGGAGACACAATGAGCCAGCTGTCATGGTTCGCCTGAATATTCCCAGTCTTCTCCCAGTCTGTCTCTCTGGTTTTGATAAATACAAACAGACACAGGAAGTGACACGCACCCTTCTGAGACTGGTGTTAAATTAGGACCAGTGGCACAAAAACAGGTGAACTGGGTCGTGAAATAGGTAAATGGTGTGGACGGAGACAGGCTTCATCCGAATCTACACTAGCCTGGCTAGCTAGCTGCCACTGCTAGCCTTGGTCACTGGGGGGGGGCTTGTAAAACTGACGGATCCAACGTTCGTTCTGACGGCTCCTCGCGGAACTAAGCGATATAAAGTTCTCTTTTTTTTATCAATCCATTTGTGCAATTTTTAACACTCCATTTTAACACCCTTCTACTTCTCACCTGCCGCCCGGCTTCACATAGCAGCCTCACAATCCCCCAACCAATCAACACATCCAGAAACGCCCGCGCCTCTTTTAACGCAGATAAATACGTTCACGCTCCCTCACTTACCCCCTCCCTAACCCCCACCCCTGAGACTTCCCGCCGCTTCCTCCATCTTATCTTCTCTCCAGGAGTGTGAGGCACAGATCCTGTTCCAGCTCTTCAGGTGATGCTCCCCCCCCCCCCCCCAACGGTTCTGAGGGCTTCACTGGTGGATCAGACCAATATGAAGGCTTCAGTGACGTGTGGAACTAGCCTAAAATAACCCTTCAGAAGCATTTTTAAGAAGATAAACCCACAGAATGAGGAGATTTAGTCACCGCGATGACAAATTATTCACACGCTTCATCGATAGTTTGTTACTTTATTTCATTTTATGTCACCGAGACGACTTTTGTTCTCCTAATCTAAACATTCCGGTCTGACAATTCTGATGATTTCTCCCAAATAAACTATTTTGTTAGCATGGCGACGGGGTCCTTTGGGTGCTATCACTCATCTGAAAGGTGTTTTACGCTTTATTTTATTTGAATTTGAATTCCACGGCGACGCAGAACAGCTGCTGCGATAAAAGCTATTTCTCCTTCTTTTTTTTTAGCGTTGGCATTTCGAAATGAACAATAAAACGTCACAATTGTTTTGAGAATCAGGCAGTAAAAAGCATTATTTTACAGTCTGTTCGATCAGCGCTTCAGATGGAACGACTCCAGTCTGATGCTGGCGTCGCTGCAATATGGCCATTACGCTGCAATAGGCGGCAGTAAAACCGTGCATGTGAGCGCTATAAAGAGCTGAACAAGCGCTCCAACAAGCTTCATTTACACGTCTGTGTGTGTGTGTGTGTGTGTGTGTGTGTGTGTGTGTGTGTGTTGGAGCTTGCATGTGTTTGTGACATATTGAGGACATTTAAGCACAGCGAGGGAACGACCTGAGCAGTAACGGCGTGGACAAAAGGGAGAAGTGGTAGTTGTGTGTTCGGCCTCATTTACCTCCTGAAAGGGTGTGTGTGGCACACTTACACATTTTGTGTGTGTGTGTGTGTGTGTGTGTTCATTCCCCTCCTTTTCTCCACCCCCATTTATTAACAGCCAACAGATCATCACCATTAGCCCAGAGCCCCTCACACAGGCAAATGAAGGCAGCATTAGGGCGGCCCCCGGCCCATCCCGCCCCCGTCACTGCACACAACATAAACGCAGAGGGTGGGGGGGGTACAACTCGTTAAAGTGAGACGCATGTGACACCCGTGCAAAGCCATTACAGTGAGTAAAATGGGACAATAGCGGGAGGGGGGGGATCATTAGGTGGGAAGTGAGGAATCTGACATCGTTCTAAGTTCAGTTCAGGGACCAAAAACAGCACAATGACTCTAAGTTCAAATAAAATCAGCCTGAAAACAGCCTGAAAGTCTCAATCCGGCTGGGGGTCGCACTCTGCCGGCACGTTAACTGTTAGCGGACAGCTGCAGCCTGACCCGATACTCGTGTAAAAAAAACTGCAGCGTTTATGATGGAAAACAGAAGAAAAACGCGTTAGCATGGAGTTTTGGAACAACTAGCAAATCCGACCTCTTGTTAGCTTGATATTAGCCTTCACGTTAGCAACTCACCACCAGACTAAAGAAAATGGTCATTCCCGCTATGAAAAGAAGCTAGTTGGGGCTTAAAATCCATTTAGCCTCATATTTAGCAGGTGAACACGTGGATACACCTATTTAAAATCGGCGTTCGGTGACGTTCACATGGCGAGCAGACCTGAGGTTTCCTTCATCATAGCGGAAATTCGCGACCGCCGATCAGAGCCGAACCTATAAAAACTCAGGTTGACCGCAGGGTGAAATAACCCGGGTGGAAATGCTAAAAACACTTTAGCATTACATGGAATAAAGTAATGTATAGTGTGGAGACGCTCTGCTCTGTGAAATATCCGAGGAATAAACTCCACTTCCTTGCTCCTAGTGGTCAGATGGACGCCAGCTTACGTTCCACCTCTAAACCAGCCGAACCAAGCGTTGTTGTCCGTGTGAGCGTGGAGCAGGAAATGGAATCAATACGGTGAATGCCAGCTCATCAGATCGGTCGGCGGCTCAGATCGCAAAAAATCTCAACCGCTAATCTCTTTAATAGTGTGATATTACTTTTTAATCCCGGTCTGATGCCTTTACTCTTTTCACTCGGGCAGTCTGTCGATGCCCGTCACAGCGTGTGGGGGGAAGGGGGGGGGCATATCAAAACAAAGTGGAAGTCAGGTGGATTAAAGCGAGCGCGAAGCAGACAGAAGGAAGGCGCTCGCAGCAGTAAAGGAAGAGGGATGGCGGGTTTATGGCGCGCCGCCGTTTCAAGTCTGGATTTACAGTGCGAGGGTGATGGACTGTGAGCGAGCGCGAGGCAATAAAGCGATGTCGATGAGGAGCGAGGACAAATTGATATGATCATAAGGCGTCGCATTAAAGACGAGCCCGCCATCTATCAGCGTGATAAAAGGCCTCCTTCGCGCTAACACCAACAGCGTCTGCATTGATCTCCATGCTTCACTCGGCCGACCACTAACCATTTATGATAACTATCATTATCCAGTTAGGAGGATGGAGACCGTCTATCAGCGCCGTCGCGCGCGGCGTTAAGGATAACGCGCCGCTAATTTGCGAAAAACCTGGCTGAGGCGGCGGACGAGTCTACCGATGACGCCTGAGAGGGGGGACGAGAGAGCGAAAGGAGCCTCGATGATGGTGGCAAAATGTGGTTTCAAATCACCTTTGAGCAAATCAGTGAATCAATATCAATTAGGCCCGAATGGACAACTGGCTTTGTTCTAACTAATGAAGTCTGCGGAGGATCCCGTCAGGCCCGACGGCCCAGCCCTGCTGCTCATTACCGCCCTGACGTCCCGGGAAAAAAGACACAGCCGACGTATGCAAACACAGGAGGCCCGACGTCTCCTCGCTCACACGCTCCGGCGTCAGCCGAGAAAATCTGCTCCGGCTGGCCGCCGATCGTTGACCTTTAGCGTGAGAGATATCGCGCGCGGGCTCCATATTGATCGACAAGATCTGAACGCAACGCGCTATCGATGCCGGCGCGGCTGTCTGGCGGGCTGCAAAATGTCATTACGAGCAATTACAATTTATCAACTAACAGGAAGTTTGCGCCGCGCGCGCGCACGTGCTGAATTGGCCATTTCCCCGCTCGCCGGCGGTGTCCCACACCAAAAGTTGCTGAAAGTTTGACCAGGTGTGCCGTTCCTGTAGCAGTTTAGATCTTGTTTTCACTGATCGACTCTCTCTCTCTCTCTCTCTGTGTCACACACACACACACGCGCGCGCACACACACTCACCAGCCCTGGCAGGCAGCATGTGGCGAGGCTGCTCAGGGTTGCCGTATCATTTTAAACATCCATCAGCGCTGCACCGATATCATATTAGCTCCTAATCTGCATACGGCGCCGACAGAATGACAAACGAGAGGGGGGCGAGAGAAGGCGCTCCCCTCCTCCCATCCATCGCAGCTCCTCCATGGCTGCCTCTTGCTCCTCTGCCCCCCCCCACCTTTTCTCCCCTCCCTCTCTTTATCCCTCCCTTCTAACCGCTAAAATTGGATCACGGGTGCTGACAGCGTGTGTGTGAATTGTTGCACTGTAATCACATCTTTTAAATGGGAGAAGGGATAAATCTGGGGGGGGGGGGCGACGTCCACTGGACTCACATTTAACACACACACACACACACACACATCTCCAGTTTAAACACTGAAATTATCGTTAAGTTCATCCTTAAAACGACAAACGTCCAATCAGCAGCAACCAAAAGAAGGATTCAAGGTCTGTGGCTCGCCGTCAAGCTCGCTCGCCCTGCCTGCCTCTCTCACAAGAGAGGGGGGGGGGAGCGTGACCCCCCCAGCCCACCGCCAAACACAGACATAACACTTTAGAGTCGAAAGGTGACATCATGGAGGGTCGGAACATTACTGAGGAACATGCTGGAACACAATGCCATGAAACCCAACGGGGGAGGGGGGAGAGAGAGGGGGAGAGAGGGGAGTTTGTGTTGGGGGGAGGGGGGCGAATGCAGGAATATCCTCAGATCTGAAGGCGAATCCCCCCTTGGTGGTGGTTCTGCCTGAGCGGCTGGTGCTGACACATGAATATTTCATGTTGTTGATGCTTAAATCCCATCATTTGTGATGGGGCGCGTGAGCGTGCACGGCGGCTCTCTGTGTGTAATCGTGCGTGCGCGTGAGCGTGTTGATCTATAATGCATAGTTTCTGTAAGTTCACTTGTGATACGGTCTGTGTTCCACTGCTGTGAGAGGCGTGGATGTATGTGTGTGTGTGTGTGTGTGTGTGTGTGTGTGTGCGCTTTGCAGCGCAGATCGGCCGCATTAGCTCATCCATATGCAACAGCGTGTGTGCTTGTGTGTGGGAGGTGTGGGGGTGTGTGTGTGTGGGGGGGACATGCACGTATGTCCGCGCTGATGCAGGAGGCCTCTCACAGCTCGGGATGGAGCCCGCTGAGCCAATTAGGTTCAGAAACTAGTTCACGGTCCCGTTTCTGGAACACAAAAGTGGAGCATAAAGACCTGGTTTGCACGGGCAGGGAGGTAATCTGGAACATCTGAGATGTCGCCGGTGAGGTCGGCCCCGCTGGTCTGTTATGCCGGCGGCGTAGTCGAGCTATGACGTGACCTCCAGTTCCCGCTTTCAGTTTGTCGGCTGTGATGCTAATGCTAACGCTAGACTGGCTCTCCGAGCTGGGAAAATGAACCCCTAATTTGCTGACTTTGCAGTACCTTTGCTCCAGCTAGCCACCTTTTAGAGCTCCGAGTGGACCCTGTCTCCACGCACACGCCACGGGAAATGAGAACAAATTGTCACTAAATAAATCAAGGTGGTAAATGTCTTTGTGGTCTGGAGGTTTATGTATTATTTATTATACTGGTCTGGTTTAATTTGCATCATTTGTGATGTTACCTAGCAGTTAGCGAGTCCATTTGATTTCATTAGTAGATTATGGCTTCATTAATGGATCCATTTATCTTCCACTTTCACTGGGCTCTGGTCTCTCTCAGAGAAGACCAGATCATTTCTCTTCCAGCTCAACCCTCAGGCTCAGCACTCCATCTCTCCTTCTCCCTCAGTCTCTCCTGCTTTCTCATCCCCCCCCCCTCCCCCCCGCAGGTGAGCAACACGCTCAAACCTCAAAAGGCTGGACTGACCAGCAAATATACAATTTCCTGGCTAAGAAATAACTAATCCGTCTGGAAGTAGCGGCTAAATGAATTCAGCTCCATGTTCTAAAGCTGTAGCAGGGAGGGCCTGGAACCCGGCGTTGTTCCGCCGCCGGGGAAAGTAAACAATTAGACACTGGGATGACTAATGAATTCTGTGATTAACGAGTGTGTCAGAGGTAAATCTCAACAAGACTGACACACCAGCACGTGTGTGAACCGGCTCCACGCTCGGCAGTGAGCTGCTCTTATCAACACGGCATTCAGGGCCGGATTGAAATGTTCCGCGCCTCCAAATTCCCTTTTTTCACCGCGAAACCGCCAAACATTTGTACCTTACCTGGGTAAGTGAAATAGCAGGAATATCCACTCCGATTGAGAGCGATAACGCACAAGCCTGTAGAGTGTGTGTGTGTGTGTGTGTGTGTATATACAGACATGAGCACCAGTGAGAATAAGAGTAGCTTGTAGAGTGAGTGTGTGTGTGTGTGTGTGTGTGTGTGTGTGTGTGTGGTGAGAGAGTCGAGATAAGACCAATCTGGTTTGTGTTACAGTGTCAGATAAAGACAGCAAGCGGTACGGGGGAGATAGTGGGAGAGGGTGGGGGGGGGGGGGGGGGGGGGGACGCTACTGTGAGTACAAGCTCGCTATACTTGCTAACATCTCACATTTACAATGATTTTGTTGACTAAAATATGCTGAATCCTGAAAAAAAAGCCAGTTGAAGACGGGACGCCGCTCTGGATGGAGTCAAAGCAAAAACCACACCTACAATAAATATTTCCCAAATACGATTTCTGCCCTCACGAGCTGAAAAGGTTTTGAGCGCTGGCTGCTAGACGTGTGTGTGTGTGTGTGTGTGTGTGTGTGTGCGCGCGCGGTGGAAAAGCGTTTGGACCGAATGACCTTCAGCACCAACACCCTCCGGCCCCCCCTGTGCCTGAACCTAGCTTAGCTTAGCATCCGACTGGCTGGCACATTGCACTAAATTACGCCGCATACAAAGAAACTTTCTAATCAAAGATCAAAGAAATGGTGAAGCAGGCCTGACAAGTATAGTGAGAGCATTCAGATGAGTGTGTGTCGGCGGGATTGACGGCCTGAGGCCACATTGTGGGCTGTAACGTGGGGGGGGGGGGGGGGGACAATGGGAAGAGGCAGGGGGTGCTGCTTCTGCCGATGTGTGTGAGGGTCCTGCAGTGGTGTAATGACTCCCCAAGGGATCAGGACCTGGTGCTGAGACTCTTCTATGACGCCCCACCGCCCGCTGACAGTGGGGGGGGGGGGCAGTAATTGGTGGACTGCCAATGGAATAAAGGCCGCCACCCAAAATTGAAGGTGGCATCAGAGATGTTCATTAGCCACATCCTACCTGCAACAAGCCACCCAACCATAGCACATGCAGGCGTCGGTGGTGGTGGGGGGGGGGGGGGGGAGGGCCAGACGGGCTTATTCAGTCTGACACGTCCAGTCACATCTCAGTAAACAAGCCGCCGGACCCCCGCACTCGAAAGCCGGAGCGGGAGTGACAGCTCCAAATCACACAGGACAGCTTGACTGACAGGTGGGTTCAGGCCGAGGGAGGGATGGAAATATAAAAAATAATAAGCTGTATATTACCCAGACAGGAGGGATGGGGGGGGGGGGGGAGAAAAAGGTTTCACTATACAGATGGTCAGGATCAAACACACTCCCGGTCCAGAGGTGTGAAGTTTTAATTCCAGCGAAGCTAATTGATCGTTAGTGTTAATATTTCAGATGGGCTTTAGAGTCGTTTGTATTTCATTTAATTCATTTCGCAGGGAAAATCTGCCAATTTGCCCTCTGCCCTGCCCCCGCCGACCATTTCAGGTAGACCGAACAGGAAGTTGTTTCAGCATTTGTGGAGAAACAGTTTGCGTGAAGCGGTGAAGGTCATCTGACTCAGCAGAAAAAAAAGAAATAATCCAGCCTTTTCCCAGATCTCTACTCTGTGAATGTCACAGAATTTAGTCTATTTTTCCTTTAAATATGATCTCTGAATTTACTGGGGTAGATTAGGACTGTACGGGGGGGCAGAAAATAGGGCAGAGGATGGAGAGAAGAGGTGAGAAATGGAGGGAGAGGGGTTAAACACAGGAGGATAGGAGAATGGGGATGAATTCAATATATTTTTAATCTAGCGGATGTAATCAGATTATGCGTCTGCCAGGAGCGACGGATCTCATAAGGAATAACCAGTTTCCGGGCAGGAAGGGGAAGCGGCGTGGCGAGGAGGGGCGGCGGAGACGTGCACTTTGGCTGGCCGATCTACATCGACACTGACAGATTCTAATAAATGTGCTGGGAGGTGCCCAGAGAAACACAATGCCGTGTAATCATTTTATCATGACAAACCGGAATTCCAATGCTGTCCCATGTGAGCCCAGGCGGGGAAAATTGAATTAACAGTGAATTGCTCATGCTTGGGGAATGGAGAAAAAGGGGGGGAATAAAAGAAACGAGAGGGAGATGAGTTAAAAAAAGAGGGAGGGGAAGAAGAGGGGAGGATTTGGCCTGCTTTAGTTTTGGCAGCGTGCGTGGACTCTTGGGGCCCCGGTGGTTTCATATAGCAGCTCTGCTTTCAGCCGCTAACAACGCTAACTCAAAGATCCCAGCATGACTTTATGGGGAATAAAACTCATTACACTCCAGTTAAATGAGACGGAGACGCCCGCAAGTATGGCACGCATCTGCTAACATATGTCCAACCACACATGCAGGTGTTAGCATAACGTTGAGCTCCCGAGATGACAGGGAGGCTTGTGGATCAGCGGCGGTTTGGTGACCGCGGAAGCCAAAATGATCCCTGTGGCTTTGGCCAGTTCACCTCAGCAGGCATTCAAACATCTACTTTTGTGGTACGGCGCGCTTCCAGTCATCCTTGAGGTGGTTGAATTAAGTGGACCAAGCTGCTTTAAAGATTTCCTTCCTGTAAATCTTGAGTGCGGCGTGTAAAGATCAACTCACCCAGGAACCAAAAAAAATCCATACATGTGTTTTAGATTTCCATCAGATGAGCCCGTGGAGGGTTTTGCACCAGCAGCTGTTACATAAACATCAGTGCTGCCTAAGAGGAGTCTGTGTATACCGTTTAGCTAGCGACTAAGTGGCGCGTACGTGGTGTTAATAAATGAATATGTTAATAAATGTTCTTAGACAGGCTTATGCTACGCTAGGTTTTTGTTATAAGGCTTATCTTCCAGGCTAATGTGCATAAAACTAAAAAGGACAGACTGATGCACTTTGCAAATGCTAGTGCGCTAACTGATGAATATGAGGTTCTGGAATGATTAAAGGCTGAAGCTAAAAGGGCACTTATTCTTGACTCTTGAATTTCTTTAATCTTAGCCTACACCTCATCTGAATTCTTAACTCCATTCTTAAATCCGAGCCCCTTGAGGAGGTTCAGTAAATGTCTCCACTTTGATGGAATTTGCAGTTTCTTTATCTCTGTGGAGGTTTTTGGTCCACTTGAGGAAAGGTATAAAAGATCACACACAGAACATAATCTGCCGCTGCTGTGACTTCAGATTAGGGCCTGTCAGGTTGATACGTACATGCGAACGCGCTAACGCGACCCAAACGGGATGTGCAAGCTAACATCGTCCCTCTAATTCTTCGGACGGTTATTTTTTTTCCCCTCCTCTCTGCTGTCACTCTGTTGCTCCGTAATCATCAATATTACAGCTTTGACCTGGGCCAATGAGGATGAGGCAGGGATTTGCATAATTAGCCCCACTTGGAGGACAAGTCCCACTCCAGACGCCGCGAGAGCGTCTCCAGTGGGCTCTGCTCACTTTCACACGGGAGACGGCGGAGTTAGATAACCGCGAGGACGAGCTGACAAAAGGGAGTGTTGTAGGTTTGATGATGGAGGAATGTTGCCCCGGGAAGGAAAGACGAGTTTAGGAACTTGGAGATGGGGGGGGGGGGAATCACAGGAGGTGCCTGAGAGTCAGAGCAAATCTGCTGATATGGCTTCAGTCACAGGAATAAAGTCAAAGAGATTATAAAAAACAATTATTCAGGCACAGGCCGCTAAGTTAGCAGCTAACCCAGTGAAGAAGAGCCATGGTAATGGAGTTAGCAACCGCAGGGGACAAGAACAGGGACAGGAAGCAGCTCTAATAGTCATAACATAGACCAGCAGTGGTTTGGCCACGCCCACTTTCTAAATTTAAATTACCATGACAACAGGGCACTGAGATTAATAAAGGTGCAGAAAAGATGCCGTGGTTGATGTTGCTGCCACACACACACACACACACACACACACACACACACACACACACACACACACACAGGTTCAAGTTAAACAAACATGCATGCATGTCTTTATTTGGACTGCAGGAAGAACCAGAGGAGCCTCAGACACATGGAGAGAACATGTAAACTCCACACAGGAAGAGCTGCAGCTGGGGATCCAAACCAGGACGTTCACACGGGGAGGCAGCGACTCCCTCTGAACTGGTGTTTCAACACATTTAAAGCGGCGCTTAAAGGGGTTCTCACCAGCGGATGAATGCAGCTGAATCTGCAGAAGAGGTCGATCTGAAATCCAATCCGAGGAACATAAATATCTAAAAGGACATTTGTGGACGCTCATTTCACCGAAAGCCGTTGCCTGGAAATGTGGGAAATGTCAGTTGTTTGACAAATGCTTCCCCCCTGACATTTGTCGCGTCACTGTTTCATTGATAAAAAAACCCCTCTGCCTTAAGCAAATGTTAAACTTTTGGATTGAAGTTCCTTTAAAGCCTCCACCGAGGCGTTAAAAGTCAATACGGAGCTGCCGGTGTTAAGAGTCCTGCTCACAAAGGCGACTATTGTCGCTGCGACAAAGCAGGGAAACGGTGGCGACTTTATCTCGGTGACGGCAGAATTATGTTCTCTTCAAAAAGCACCATTAATCCAGAAGTGTTGGATTGGTGGCAGAAGGACAAACATCAGATTTGCAAAGCAAAGAGAGGGATGACAGGATGGAGGGATGGGGCGGAGAGCAGATGTGCAGACAAACACCATTAAGGACGGCGGCGCCGCCGGGGCAGGCACGCGATGTGGTCGAACGCCTGTGGGCTTTATCACACCTCTCACCTGTGTTGCCCCGCCCCCACATTTACATCTTTAACCCCTCCCACACCATAACACATATTTGACCACACCCACGCTGGTTTACAGATATTTAACTCCGCCCACACAATAATATGACCACATACATTTATCCTCTCCCACACACATCGACACGCATTTGACCCCGCCCCAATGTTTACATACATTTAACCCCTCCCACATACATCGACACGCATTTGACCCCGCCCACATGTGTTCACATGTATTTGACCCTGCCCCAATGTTTACATACATTTGACCCCTCCCACATACATCGACATGCATTTGACCCCTCCCACATACATCGACACACATTTGACCCCGCCCACATGTGTTCACATGTATTTGACCCTGCTCACGCACACGTGTTTATATTTACGCCCTGCTCAGTGTTAACAGAAAAACGTCTTCTTGAAGTAATGTTAAGCTGAACCTGGTTTTATCATCACTGTTTGGGTTTCGCCATGGTTACGGCGAGTGACGCGCCAGCGGGCTCCGGCTGGGTGATAGCGTGCTCCAACGGTTAGATAAATGAAGCTGGGTGCTCTCTGAGAACGAGGAGACGGTTACGTAGGCTCAAGTCTGACATGTTTGATGCATGAGAACGCCGTTGTCTCATCACCGCGTGTCACCGAGGACGCCAGCGGCTGACGGAACGCTTTTCCACCGCGGAGAACCTTTCCATTCGGAGATATTTCCCAACACGGAACAGACCCCGGCTCAGGGATTGTTATGTTGTAGACGAGGGGGGTGGTGGGGTGGGGGTGGGGGCGCTGGAGTCATCAGGAAGCGGCGCCGTGCGTCCGAAGCAAACAGCCAAGCAACGAAGGTGTCAGCGGAGCGTCACTTCCCCTCTGCTCCAGCAGGGTTCAAGATCGGGAGAGCAGCAATTGACCCACGAAAACGTCTCCTCTGCTCCACAACATACTTGATTAGGGTCTGAGGACCGCCCCTCCCACACACACACACACACACACACACACACGCACACACATACACACACACGCGCGCGCAAATTTACATGCAGTGGTCAGACCGAATCAGGGAAAGTTTCAGTGTGTGTGTGTGTGGTGTGTGTGTGTGTGGGGGGGGGGGTATTGATTAACGAGCGCGGGCTCTTACAGCAGGGTCAGTGTGTTTAACAGTAATCTGTAGATTTATGATGCTGGACGCTCGTGGACATTTGAGACTTCACACCTGCTGGTCGGGGCCGGCTCCGGCTCCAGGACACATCCGGGCCAGCCTCCCCGTGGTTCAAGCTGTAATGTCGGCACCACGATGGAAGACGTGGATCCAATATCCTGCTGTTTTGTTTAAAATGTACCTCTTCCGGGACATTAAGGATCACTTTTTATCCCAGAATGCCCTGAAACGCCGGCCTCCATTACCTCCATAACCAGTTGCGTGACTCACTGGCTCCAGACTCTGGATGCCTTGGATGAAATGTGGAAGTGGAGCGTGAATGCTGGAGAACCGGACCTCTTCCCTCCGCATTTCTCTCCGCTTGAGTGGATTTTGTCGAATCAAACGGTGGAGGAGTGTAAAATGGTGACAGCTGGAGCTCACCTGTCAGATCCATAGAGGAAATCCAACCGGGCTCAGAACCAGGAGCTGGTAACTACGCTGCTAATAGGACATTTGATGGACTATATCGGCTGCGGATCAGCTCAGCGGTCACAGATCCAGTCTGACGGGTGACTCCATCACCGTGGATCCGTCTGTGAGATTATTGGCGATCAAATGGACAAACCTGACTTGAACCGGCCCACGTTAGCAGTGAGCTAATAGCTTTAGCCTCCTTCAGCTCTCTCCATCCCAGAGAGCTTTAATCTCCCAGCAGGCCTCAGGGCGACCTATCCATCACACATTTACATACATCTGCATATTTCCCATTAGGCTCCACTTGTTGCCTGTTCACAGCAAACTCAACAGTAATAGTCCTATCACCCCCCCCCCCCTCACCTCTCCATCCCCTGTTCCCTCTTAGCCATCTCTCTCTCTCTCTCCCTCGCTCTCTCTGATCAGACCTCCAATCTGATCAGAGAGACAAAGGCGGACGCTCCCCGTTAGCGCGGCGTGCTAGCTATAGCAAACCATCTGGGGCTACAGACAGCCTCCAGCCTGAGAGAACACAATAACAAGAGCGAATAAATGAATTCAGCGCACAATGACCAGGACTGAAACAGACTAATTAGATTAATTTGTGATCAACTATTCAATTAGAGCCATTCAGCTGCGGCGCTCAAGAGGTATGGAAACATGCAAATGAGATGTGTGAACACAAACTGGAGGCAGGGGAGCTGGCATGAATCCGTGGAAGACCGGTTGAAGGTTTGCTGGGTGTCGGGTCGCGAAGGCCAACATTTCAGGGGTGGGGGGGGTGAAAACCATCGCCTGGTGTGACTCCTCAAACCCAGAAGAGCTGAAGGCGGCGGCGTTCCTCAGGGCTGCTTCCTCACCTTTCTCACCAATCAGGCTCCCGTCTCAGAGTGTGAATGCGGACCAACCTTCAGCATGTAAATGTGCTTTTAATTGTGTTGGTTGTGGAAGCATCGTTAAGTACCGGCGGTAAAAATACATTTCTTAATGCGACTTAGTGATGCCCGGCAAATCTAAGACCATCAAGCGAATTAATGAGGGTGAGCGACGAGCACATTAAGAGCGGAGCTGGAGCGCAATCGTAAACAAATACATATCTCTCAACTAGACATCGGGGACGATATAAGAAATACAGTTTTGCGTCTGCAGACCCGCTAGGCTAGCGGCTCCTCCGCTCTCCTACACGTGCGAAGACGCAGAGATGCTTTTCCTTCAGCGTCCCACTGCTGCTGTGAGAAAGCTTTCAAAGTGGGGGGAGGACGGGGGAGGAGGGGACACGATGAGGAAGTGGACGACCAGAAACCTGGTTATTAAAAGCCGTCTTGCGAGGATAACTCTGCTGTTGTTAAGTACTCCTTCAATTATTAAAGGCATTGGCGCTTTCATCCGCCGGCGCGTTAATACGGCTCTAACGCACGCTCTTGCCCCTCTCCGGCACGCACGTGTGCGCAGTCCTGCAGGGGACATGTCGGCGCTGTGTAAAGGCATGAAGGGAGGGGCCGCAGAGAGTACAATAAGTGGAGAAAACACACTCAGGAAGAGGCTCGATTTTATTTTTCAGCAAAGCCAGCCGGCCTCTGGGGGGAGCTGCAGAGTTGCGCTAACAGCCGACATCGCTCACGTCAGGGGCATTTTTCTCGACTGTCAAGTGGCCGTCAAGCCCGGGCAATAAAAGAGAGGCGATAAGGAGAGAGATGTGAGATAGTTGGGACTGAGCCGTGGGCATTGAGAGAGGAGCAGAACGCTTTAAGGGTGTTATCCTGCCTCCAAATGTTCCCGCGCTTCCGATGAGATGGGCTCATAAGACAGATTAGCAGCGCAAATGTTGCTCGGGAAAAGCTGGCACTGGGAGGAATCCCAACACGCCGCCGTCGGATACGCCGGCATGCGTTGGAGAGGGATGGTGCCGGGCGGCTCCGCATTCTTCTGCGGCGCTGTCACGGGAGGAGACGTCTCCGAGCGTCGACGCGCGGGGCACCGCAGGGGTTCTCCGAAGTTTGAGGATCTGAGAAGGTCCGCGGGAGGAGGTCCTTCTCTTCATTCCTGATATTTGGGTTTTCCAAGCAACAGGTTCATTCCGAGCTGGCCGTGCTGAAGCTGATGTCCTCAAAGACGTAACAAAGGCAAGAAGGGATTACTACACTGATTCTAATTGTTAATTCTTATTCAAACTAATGATTTCAGACCGATGCCGTGGCCCTATTAGAGACACGGATGTCCAGGCATTGTCCCCATTGAAAGTTAGCAGTGGACAGAATGCTGGGCTGAGCGGGGCCCGCTGCTTATCGACCACGGACCGGGGCGAGATGGGACAAGAGGCACTGAGGCGTGCTGATGACCGTCCCCGGGGACGCCTGTCCAATTACAGCTTGAAATGAGCCGGGAGAGCAGCGAGATTGGGCTGGGCGATGATGAAAGGTGGGAGGCGGGAGGCTTAGAGCCGCAACGCAAGGGGGACAAAGGATATGAGTAGCACTTGAAATTAATGGGGCAGGGTGGAGCGGGACTCCCAGGGGCGAGCGGGGGGCCTGCCGACGGCATTAACTCTGCGCTCGTGAAGCCATTAGGGGGCAAGAGTCTCTGGACGGGCGGCCGACGATGGTTCCCCGTGCAGCTGATGGGCCGAGCTGGCGCTGGGAGCCGTTTGGAATGTGGAAGCGGGTGATGTACGGCGAGTTAACTGCGCGTGACGCCATTAGAGGAAGCCGCGCCACCCCCGCCGCGCGACAACAACTCGTGACATCTCCGAAACGCGAACGCACGAGAAATCCCGGATTGCCCGGGCCGCGCCATTCCGATCACGTAGGAGCTGACAGGGTGAAAGATTTCAGAAGAGATTTTAATAAGCGCTGGCGTTCAGAGGGTTTTCATTTGAAATGTCATATTTGGACGAGGCCGCTTCAAGAGCTATTAGCCAACAACGCCCCGCGTCTATAAAAGAGCTCTTCTGTGTGTGATTGCCATTTAATAGCCAGCCATACGTTCACGCTCCGGTCCTGCTTTAATGCCGCGCTGCTCCCGGGACCCGGTGAGCAGAGACAACTCGAGGCCTCCAACCATCTCGGCCAAATTACCGTCATCTTCCAAAGTGCGGCGTCGAGGGGCTGAGATGAAATGCTGACATAATGCTGCCGCGGCGGAGCTCATTGCCTGCGCGTGGCCACGAGAAACAACCACGAGATGTGACACAGACGGGAGTGATAACGCCGAGTCTCAACACACGGTAGAATTACAGCGATAAATCTGCTTTTATTGCACTTCCTCTGCATAGCTGTGCTCCTTTAACGCTGCTGTGTTGCCCGTAATTGTGGCACAATTTAACACGCTTGCACCAGTGCGGGCGATGTGTCCGAGTAACCACGGCAACGGACAGCAGGTTTATGCAGAAAAGATCAGAAAATGTTTTGTTTGAAACTACAGCGTCACGGTTCAGAGGAAGCCTCCGAGAAGGAAAGCGACAAATAAAACTAGCGCGTTCACGTCACGTTTGCTGGGTCGTTTTGGTCACTTTTTGATCTATTCCCATTATTTAACAGCTTTGATTTTAGATTTAATGCTCATTTAGGAGGAGACAACGGCGCAACGTGGCCATTTAATAAGCTTTGTTGTTGAGCAACTCCAACAAAGTTACAAATCATGGACGTGATGAGCCTGAGACGGGTTGATGGTCCGGGCTTGGTGCTTTCCTGGAGAGAATAAGTGATGATGTTTACTTTGGAATTTTATTTTTATACTCGCGCCATTTCGAGGAGGCCGATATGAAACTGCAGGGTGAGATGGGACTTCCTGTTTTATCTGCATGTTTCTGTCTTGGTATCTCTCTCTCTCTCTCTCACACACACACACGCACACACACAGACAGAGTGGAAAAAAGGTCTTTGTTGCCTTTATTTCTTGTAAACTCTGATATTTTAACAGCGACACTGTCTAATTGCACGGTGGAGGGTTTTCGAGAGCTGCTCCACTGAAAACTGGAGATTTGTCGTGGAAGACGTTAGCTAGCAGCAAACTGGTCGCATGTCGAGCGGTGAATGTGAACCGACGCAGTGTGAGCCACTTCTCCTGTTTCATCCAAAAATGCGAGTCTTGCTCAAGCGCTTGACTTGTTTTGCTAACGGCAACTTTTTCTGTTCCACATTTACGCTGCTCGTATGGAAGAGGTCGACGCGAGAGTGTGTTTGGGTCTGAGCGAAGAGTGGGGGGATAAATACATTCCATGCTGGACTCAGCAGTCTGTTTGTGGCCACGTGCTGCTGCCCTGATTTTAGCGTAAAGAACAGGTTACAGATGTGATTTTGCCTCTGCTGACCCTTCAGTCCTACCAGGCGAGGGAGGGGGGGGGGGGGGGGGGGGGTTCCATTCTTTCACACAGATGTAACAGCTCAGAATCTGGAGTGAATCAGCTCTGTTACATCACAAATATTCCCGATTTCTGGGCTCCACCCTGCAGAATCCTTCCTAAACTGCAGAAATTGGGCCAACTCGCTGGTGTCACGCACCGCCTGGAAGGGTCCTGTTTACATCACCATCCTGCTTTCCGTGAGTTATTCCTGCACTTGGTCCTCTTTTGTGGGTCGCCATCTGCACCCCCAGTCCTCCAGGAGCGGGACGAGCGTGTCGGACGAGTGTGTCGGAGCTTATACCTCTTTCTCTCTATTCACAGGCCAGCCATAATTCATTAGCTCTCCCTCTCATCCTCCCTCTCTCTGCGGTGTGACCAATGCTGGTTTCTGAGAGCCGGTTGCAGAATGAAGGTGCTGACAGTCGATACTTCGGACCAGCGTTCGGCAAATACCGCCATTTTCATGCCAGACCTCATTCAAGAAAAAAAAGCTTATTTTCAACCGTGAAGCAATGAAATTTCCCACTGAAGCCACGGACAGTTTTAGGAATACTGGAAAATTAGAGTCAGTCATTCTCCTTCTCATCTGTCAGCCTGTTAACAGGAATTCGCGATGCTGCTGTAATGTTCTGCTTCATCTGCATTGTTCTTTAATCGTCTCCGACTGGACGTCGACTTTAAGCGCAACTAAATCTGCTGCCCTCTTGTGGTGGGAGGTCACTTGGAATACGTTCCAAAATCCCATCGGGTTTTAGGAAGCTAATTTCTTCCGCCCGCCACCAGAGGGCGCTGCCTTGGGGGGGCATTTGGCGCAGTGACGCTAATGTTGCACCAAAAATGGTTCACCATTTATTAGCGACCCACTCCAAAACAAGATATTAAAGTTTTCTCGTAAGGCTGCAGCCTGCTAACACCAGATCTATTATCATTACCATGACAATTATCATTAACATATGAAGACAATAAAGGAGGAGACATTCAAACCGGGGAAAGACGGCTCCTCTCACCGCCTCCGGTGCTGCACAGCTTCAGTCTGACCCACTGATGTGAACCTTGCGAGTCCAAACACTCGCTGGGATTGGTCAGTTTTCATTTGGCCTCTGGTCATGCAGCGTGTGCATTTCTTTTGGTCTTTTTTGGCTCCACTTGGAGCATCCGTCAGTCTCACACTCTCAGGCGTGCACACACACACACACACACACACACACCACACACACACACACACACACAACACACACACACACACAGATTTAATTCCTTTTTTCTTATTTTCGCCAGGCAGAGTGCCAATGTTTTCCTTTCTTCACTGACTCTACCCCCTCCTGTCCCATCCCCTCCCCCCCTCCCCCCCTCCCCCCCTCCTCTCCCCCCAACCCACTGAGCTTTCTGTTTTAGTCGTGAGTTAAAGCTGTTTATATCACTTTTTCTCCTTCTACTCAACCCGTTTTCCTCCTCATGTTTTCCTTCCCTTTTGGTTACATGTGTGTTGAAGATCGGTGTGTGTGTGTGTGTGTGTGTGTGGGGGGGGGGGGGATAATGGCGGGGGAAGGAATCGGTTGGAAGGGAATCTGCAGCGAATAATGACCGAGGTGAAGGGATGAAAAGAGAGAAGGTGGAGGAGAGGGTCTCACAAAGCTTCTTAATGACTGACTGTCCTGAGAAAAAAGAATAAAGTACAGCACTCCAAGCACAACATTGATTAGCAACTAAAACGTGCGTGAATGTGTGTGAGTGTGTGTGTGTGAGTGTGTGTGTGTGTGTGTGTGTGTGTGTAATTGGAGAGATAGCTGGTGAAACAGAATAAGAGAGATAGAGCACTCTGCTCCAGGTGGTGCATTATTAAACAAATTTGTCACTTTGGGCCAATGGTATTAAAACTGTGTGTGCGCGCACGTGCGCACGTGTGTTTGTTTGTCTGTGTTTGAATGAGTAGTTTATTTAAAATGAAAAAAATAAATAGCAGAGCAAATCTGCATGAAGAAAGAAAGAATGTTGCTATGAGTGTGATGAACATTACTGATTCACTGAGTCAACACGTGTAGTCACGTCTATACTGGCAACATGCAATCACACGCGCACGTGCACACACATCGCCTTTTAAAATTCCTGCGTTGCCGCTAACATGAGCTCTAATTTGCAGAGGAAGTTAAAGGAAAGCAGCCAAGGCGTGACTGTGTTGTCACGATATCCCAGAATGCACCACAGAAATCAAAGCGCTAAACATCCATGTTAAGACAACAGCCAGAGCCAACAGCAGGTTAACTCCAGTCCAGACCCTTATTACTTCCTGCCATCAGTGGGCCCGTGGGCGTTGCTTTCGCTCCACTTGGAGACCAGATACACACTGATTACGAATGCTGTGTATTCAAACGCACCCTGGGAGGAGAAGATGGCGCAGCAGTGCCCCCCCAACAGTCAGGGTTTGGCTCTGATGGCATCGCTACGTGTTTCTTTGCCGTAGCTGCTCCACCGCAAACGTCTGCTTAGGTGCGCTTGCGTGTCTTCGTGACCGGGAAAGTTTGGCGTTAGCATCATCGGCCACGGAGGAGTGTTCAAATCCTTCACCATGAGAGGATGAATAAACACAGGCCCAGATCCTGAAGCATCACACGCAGCAGGAGCTCTGTGAGATTATAGGAACTGGAGCTGTATCTCCGTTTTTTTTCTAGGCTGTGAACACAACCTAACTAAAAATGACCCCGAATGTGTCGCCATCTTGTTTAGACGCAGCAGATTACGGTTATTCAGTTGCACAACTGAGCTGTAGAGGAAGTTTGCGGCGCTGAAAGGACTCAGCAGGCAGAAATAGCCACAACACTTTTGAGGAATGACTATTTGTTCCTGTTTGAAGGGTGAACGGCGACACTTCCCAAACATCATTGACTTTTCTACATGAGATACTCTAAGTTCCTCCTTTTTAAAAAAAAAAAGATGAAGCCAGCGATACGTGTTGTACGACCAGGAAGTTCCCATGAGAATAGTGATTAGATAAACTCAAAACACAACTCTATTTTAGCCTTAAAGGGGGAGCGGAGCTAGATTGTGTACAGCAGCCCACCACCAGAGGGCTCTGAACCTGCTTCAGTCTCTCTCCTTCTCATATCCCTGCTTTCTCATGCACTCCGGCCTGCATGTGTGTGATAATTCCTCCCCCGTCTCCGTCCGCTCCACCACTGTCGCTCAGACTTCCACATCTGTGACTGACGCCCCGGCCAAGCTTCCATCCAGGGCTTTCCTGGATGTCATTAGTGCGCAAACGTCCGAGATGTCCTCACAAACTTGACGTTTCTTCCCCCAGAATTGTCGCAAACACAAAATGAACACATGTTGAAATTCCTGAGTTGCATGTTTGTACTCTAAAACACTGGAAAAATCCCGAATGAAAGGCTGTTAGATAACACACACACACACACACGCACACACACGCACTGTCAGAGAGGATTTAAAGATTCAAACAGTGGTTTGTAATTAGGCAGATGGATTTATGCCTCTCCTCCTGGACACAAAGCCAGCAGACAAACTCTTTAAGTAGATTAATTAAAACCAACACAGCGGGGTCAAAGGTCAAGTCCCGCTCAGGCCAGGGGGCCTCCTCTCCTCTCGTTATCCCCGTCGGCACCTGTGCCTGAGCGCAACCATTGCGTGATTGGATGTTGCCGTGAACAGACTCCTTTTCGCATCGACTGGAGTTTGATGCTTCCCGTGTGTGCGTGCGCGTCTGCGAGGTGTAATCAGATGGAAAGAATGCGCACGCTGTTTCTCATTACAGAACAACGCCGCCGCGCGTTGGACCTGCGGCGTGCGCCGCGAGCCCCGGACGGATTAGCTGCACGTGTGGGGCTCCTCATCTGGACCTGGGCACGGACGTGCGCGTGTCTGCCTGATGAAGGATGAAGGCGGCACACCCTGAAGAATGCGCTCGCGTGTTGGCGGCTAAGCTGCTCCTGCGAACTTGTGCCTGCGCGGCTAACGTTGCTTCAACAAGCTGCCCCGGGGAGGTTTTACAGTCTTAACGATGCCGTTTGTTGTTGCCAGAAAACGTCCGCATTGCTGAAACAACAACCTTCTTATATATATTAAAAGCGTGTGTCTGTGCTTGTGTGTGCGTGTGCTGCGAAAGCGTGAGTGATGGGTCGGCCGGTAAGCTAGGCTTTATTAAGCTGTGGCGTGGCGGACAGCTGCTCCTCCTCTAATCCCGCAGAAGAAAGGTTTAATAAAAGAGGAGACGAGATGGACGGAAGGTAAATAAACATCACTCCTCCTCCTGCCCCCTCCTCACTGATCAGAACTCTAGAGTGTGTGAAACTCTCGGAACGGCCCTAAGATTAGCCCAGAGTGGCGTCTATAAGCTCTACCAGGAGATCTGTCCTTGTTCAGCAAATAGAGCACGGGAGCATCTGCAGAGGACGCTCCGCTGCAACTATTTCGGCGTGTTTCAGGTCGCTCGAGTGGCCTGATTCTCATGTGCGGGTGATCATCGCTGCCCTTCAGTGAGTGACATCATTTAGCCCGTCAGCGGTTTACTGAGGGACGTCTGTTCCACATTACTTCTCCAATTTTCTAGTTTGGATTTGTGGATAATGACGGTGGGCAGAGGACGGTGTTCAGATGATAAAAGAGGGGTGAGGCAGCATTAAGGGAATAATTTGAGGGTCTGGGGGCTTCTATCTCCTCTCTTCTGCCTGTAAAATAGAATTTGTGATAGTCCCCGCTGCTGAGCCCGTCGCGAGGATAATGACTTATTTATCGAAAGGCTTAAATATTCAGGGACGAGGCCCTTTTAAAATGCAGCTTTTTAAATTCATGGGATTTTTCTGCTGCGGTGTTTAATGACAGCGAATGTATTCATGATGATTTATGGCTCCGAGATGCCGTAAGTCTAATAGCTGTTCGACAAAGAGCAGAGCGCCGGCCCCAGGTGGGGCGAGGCGGCCGACCTTTCACCTTTGACCTTGAACGGAGGCTCAGAGCGTCAAACTTGCGTCAGCCTTTCCAGTGAAAAGTTGACGAGCAGAGCTGGAAAACACGCTTCAGCCCGGCGGAGACGCAACTGGATGATGTGTGAAGGCGCTGCGTTGCAGGCAGTCTGCCACCAGTAAACGCTTCAAGATAAATTCCTGGAGGGGCAGAGTTTTTCTGCATGGAGCCTCTGAACATTCGGAGGGATCCGACATGCGAAAGGGAGGAAGGAGGGGTAAAGGGGGCGGGTATGGGAGGAGGGGTGAGGGCGATTCATGTGGTTATTTGGACTGAGCCGAGCGCCGTCGACGTTTGGAGAGGTTGGCGGTGATCGCTGCGGGTTAATGAGATGCACGCGGACGCGGAGCAGTTCGCACGCGTGATTGATGACGGAGCGGCAGAGCGGCAAAGTGGAGCGACAGCTGCCCGTGCGCAATTACGCACCGCAGCCACAGCGCGCCGGAACTAGACGTTACACGGCACCCAGCTCCTTGTCAGTGTCCCGTTGGCCGTGAAAAAGAAATAAAGCAACTAAGTAAATAAAGACAACCCCAACCCCCGCTGTGCACCTCTCGCGCATTCTGTCTCCGCTAACACTCCGTTCACCAGTAACGAGTCACGGCCGGGGAACGCTTACCTTAACACGTTCCAGCTTTTCAGAGGGTCCAGGTCTGAAATTATAGAAACCATGGTGGAGATCTGGGCAGCACCGGGAGAGGGAGGGGTGCAGCAGAAAAAGGTCGAAAGAAAAAGCGACTCAAAGGCTGTAAACTCCGTCTGCGAATGGCAGCGATCTACGGATGCAACCCGTCCTGGCTGTTCGGTGGGTGATGAGCGCTGTCACAGCTCTGTCTCTCCCTCCCTCCCTTCCTCTCTCTCTCTCTCCCTCCCTTCCTCCGCCCCCTCGGGTACAAAGCCTGCGCTCTGCAGACGCGTCTCTCCGCTCCGCTCTTGCACAGGAGGCTGCAGCTGGAAACGCAGAAATGAACCCACTTTCCCGGGAAACTCGTTTATTTACTCCCTTTGCAGCGCGCCCGAGTTTTAGGGATGGATGCACACCGCAGAAAAGTGTCAGTTTGCCGGTTTGAATGTGACTTTTCCGGTTTGTTTAATAGTTTTAGCGGCGCGTTGCCGCTGCGAACAAACGAAACCTAAAAAAAACGAACGAGGCTCGCGTAAAGCTTCCTCAACCATGAATGAATGAATTAAATACTTCAAACAAGAATGGCAACAGATTTGAAACGGAAACTCTTAAACTCTCTAAATTCTGCACATTCTAGGACCATTAAAGCGACACAGATTTGGCAAGAAAAAGGATTTTTTCCCCCAATGATTTCTGTTAATCATTCGAGAAAAGCTTCATTTTCTCGTCCTGATCGGTTCTAATAAACTGGCAAAGACCATAAAGGTCCCAGATTAACGGCTGATCTGATGAATCGACTGCAGCTTTGGACCTTGCCGACTGTTGTCAGGCTGCACCGTCATCGCTGCAGAGCCTCTCGCTCTCAGCACCAGCTTCCTGTCTGACACCACCACATCCTGTTGATAACCGTCTTCCCCTCCCCTCCCCAACTCCACCCAACCCTCCGCAGCTCGTTCTTTATGACGGACGACGGGCCCACAGGTCAGAATGTGACCTTAGACATATAGATTTCCAACTGGAGGCGATGGCAGATGATTGTCTGGTAGGGCAGAAGTGGGAAGTTGCATCACCGGTGTTATTTTCAGCGTCCAGGCATTAGTCATCCACCACTTAGATAAGGATAATTTATAGGCAAAACTGATGCAGTTTCATCCTAAACTGGCTCCCATGCCTGACTGATCATCAGCTGAACTTGGAAACAGTTCTTTTTAATCTATATTAGCGAGTGAGGGGGGGAAAGGTAAGATGGAGGTAAATGGGAGGTTCAGCCTGAGCCGCCGTACCTCGCACACTTTAAATAGGCTGAATTGGACATCTGCTCGTGTGAGGAGGAGGATGAAGAGAGCTGACAGCATCTCTCTCCTCTTCCTCTGTCTATTTCTGTCTCTGGTAGAAACGCGGATGCTCGCGGAGATCAAACAGAGTCCTCTGCACACGTCTAAATTTCTGCATAATAATCACGCTGGCAGGCCTGGCGCCTCCAAGTAGGAGCATCTGCACAAGTTTTCAATGCCTACAGACCCCAGAGACCTCAGCGGGGGGACACCAGCCGCTGTAACATGAATAACGCTTGATTTAAATAGCCTGTTTGTCCGCGTGAGGGTTCTTGCTGCATCTTTTTTTCCGATTTTCTTCTGTCGGTTGTCGACTTTGTTCCGACCGGGACCGTTGCTCAGACCCTCTGCAAGAAGAGCAACACACAAGAGCAGGTTGGGCCACGTCTGACACGTAGCTCATTTCCTGCTATCTAGCAAAATGAAACCCAACCAGGACGAGTCTGTGGAACCCTGGGAAGCAGAAAAAAAGAATGACGCTTTGATTTTGGTCGGTCTGGTCTCAACACCGCCCCCCTTGATCAGTGGTGGAACTGCAATGTTTGTCTGTCCGCGAAGAGTGTTGATGAACTTTTCAACAGGCAAACAGATGCAAACGGATGCTATGCGGTGAGTCAGGAAACACACACTCCTCCAGCCGGTATGCAAATGATTATTCCAATCAGCTGCCGGATTCCGAGCACACACACACACACGCACACACGCTGTCCCATCAGAGCCACATTAGAGGATTTAGAAATAGTCCACTTTTATCAGGACACAGGTACACATATCAACGCGGATGGAAGCAAAACAAAACCAAATGATCCCCCCCCCCCCCCAGCTTTTATTCATCAGATCAGGCAGTTCTGAGGACGAGCCTTGAGGTTTAAGTCATCATGCATATGTGATGTGCATTTCAAATCCAAACAAATTCAGAGCATCTTAAAACCACCCACTGAATACAGATTCTCATTTTACCTCAATCCATTAAAAAAAAAGAGGTGGGGGGGATGGGGGGTGAAAAGAAAAGAAGAAAGGATGCGGATGAAATAAGTATTGGGGGATTATTTTATAAACAACTGAATTTTCCTTTCTGTGTAAGTCATTTGATCCTGTCAAATATGCCTAAAGCCATACGCCCACGCGCTCATTGTCTGAACAACGCTCAGTTTATGAGCCCCCCCCCCCACCACCTACACCACCACAACCACAGCCGCCTTCTCCAGCGCCCGAACCAGCCGTGCTATTGGCTGCTGGGCTCCGGTCTTCAGCAAAACCAAGAGAAAGCAAATGAGATTTAAATCAGAGGGCGCACAGGGCCTGAAAAGTGGCCCGGCCGGCTTGTTTGTTTTGTCCCGCGCGCAGTTAAATCGCAGAGGACCTTTGTTTTCTCGCGTTTACCTCAAGGACGGTCGACATCCACGCAAAAACAAACAGAAGAGCTCCCTCGCACATCTGGGAGTTTGTCAGATGCAAACAGAACCGCGCCGTTAATCGTGCAAGTCAAACTATATCTGAACGTCTCCATTTGAAATGATTAAGTGTGGATGATTTAGCAGCATCTAGTGGCGAGTTTCCAGATTGCAGCCGACGGCGAAGTAACTGGTTCAGATGCTTCTGGTCAAGTGTAGAAATGTAAAGAACTGAAGGGAGAAAAAGCTCAGAATGATTAATTTCAGGTGATTATAGAGTCGGGAAAACATAATTAATGTGTGATGAACAACACAGGGACAAATGGATTCAGCAGTTAATGGAGTTAACAGATGGACACTTTGGTGGTGTGCTAATGTTGCTCAGAGTGTTTAAACAAGCTGTTCCTGACAAAAGCTGTTCTACAAATGTCTCATTAAAACTGAGTAAATAAATGCATAAATATATTCTTCTTAATGGGGAAACCGGTCCAAAATACATGTGGATGTCGCTCACTGATCATCCAGCCCTCATTTTACAGATTAAAGAGAGGCTAGCACATTAGCATGCTAACTGCAGCGGCTCCACCTGCTCCTCCAAACATCTGTTCTCTCTATTCATTATGTTTCTAATCTAATCTAATCTGGTGTCATTTTAGACCATTTTAACCAACAAAAACCACATTTTTAAAGCGAATATATAAAACAGGTGGATGTGTTAAAAAGTGTGTGACTGCAGTAGGTCAGCAGGCAGGTGTGTGGCTGTTTCACCTGTAGTGTAATAAAGCCCCCCCAGTACGTCAGAAATACCACAATGTTCAGCCAAACCTGGAAATATTCTCTCTCCTCTGTTTTCTCTCTTTTTTTAGAGGCAGCTGACAAATGAAAGGCTCAGAGCAAAAGGAGAGGAAATGGAGAGAGGAAGAGAAAGCACTTGGCAGAGCGGCGTCCAGGCGAATCGGCCGAGAGAATGAGCGATTGCACCGGCGTGGGAGAGCGAGTGGGTGAGGGAGCAAGCCAGAGAGGAAGAAAAAGGAGAGAGGAGGTGGCGGAGGAGGTGGAGGTTATATTTAGAGCTGCTCCTAATCAACTTTTCCGTCAGTTGGGGTTTGTGGGGGCGAAAGAGAGAGAGACGCAGGTTGAACAGTTAAAATCAATATGCTGCCTACTCGCCGCCTCGCTCGATCGGAGAGGAAGTGAAAGCAGAAGGGAGAGAAGGAAAATGATGGAGGGACGGAAGAGATTGTAAAACAGGAAGAAAAGGGTGTCGTCATAGCACCTGTGAGTGTGAAGGAACCATCTGTGTTTTAAAGGAGCAGTAAGGTCCCGAGATGCCGACAGACTCAACAGGAATCGTGCTAAATTCAAATACTTTGAATCACTGACAACAGTAGTCCAGCCAGATTATTCTCGTTTCAAGCCAGTAAATAATGTTAATATGTTATTTTGTGTTTTTGTCTGTAGCTCCGCCCACCAGCACCATCAACCAATCAGGGAGTCAGGAGCGTCTCACATCCGGGTTGCCAGGTACGGCGGAGCGCCGAACGTTTCGGATCACTTAGAGCTTCAGAGATTTGAAAGATGGAGATGGGGGATATTTGAAGACTGATACAATGTTGTTCACCTGGACAGGTAAGACTCAGCAAAGTTTGGCTCTCTTCTATTCTAACTTCAAATATTCCCCGCAGTCGTATGACGTTATGTGTGTTTGTTCATTATACACCAGCACGTCTGCAGGTGGGTCATCCAATAGAGTAGCTAATACATTTTGGAGGAGTAAAAACAGCGACTCCTCATCACTAACTTATTAACAACAGCTGATCCTGAAGCTAACGCTACATCCTGTTATCATGGGGCCTGTCCATTTTCCAGTCAAGACCTATAAGCTAAAGAAAGCTGTGGTGAGGTGCGGGAGGATGTTGAGGTATCCACAGGAGTTCAGAGGCGTTTGAGTGCAGGATGGAGATGATCTCAGTGACCCTAAACTGCCCTAGCATGTAAAGTCCTGATGCTCAGCGGACCAGCCAAGAATATACCAGCCAGCTAGCTCTGACTCTTTGAATTGTTCGGAATGAGCTGGAGCCGCACTGAAAAATCCGAGAGCAGAAACATATGTGGAGCAGATCACACTTCTCCTTCCGTTCAAACACTTAACGAGGGAGATGAGCTCACGGATGGCTACCTGTTGGTGGCATGAGCCTTCATATCGAGGAGCGATGTGGAGACTCTCTACCAGCCACTGTATCACATCCTGGATGCACCCATCCATGTTTATGCACTTCTGAATTCGGATACCTGCCGACACGATACTATTCCGATACAAGAGCTCTGTTTGCTTTAATATTGTTATCATTGTGGTTGATCTTACGAGGCTATAATGAACTCCTCGTACAAGCATCCATACCTGTACGTACGTCTCCCAAGGCAACGTCAGGTTAGTATGAGGTCAGAAAAGTGATTCCTGACGGCTTTTTTCTGCATCGGGCTAAATATTTGTCAGGCTCTCTCAAGAGTTTGACAACGTTCTTAATATCGTACATTGCGACGGAGCTTCCACGAAACTAGAAGCAAGAAACTGGCTAAAGAAGTCGCGCCCAGCGCCAGAGAGACGCCCGCCAACGAGAAGCCGAAGACGACTTTGCTGCCAAAGAAGGAAGGCCGGTATGTAAATTTCTCGGTAAGATTAGTGACTCACCTGTGTTACATCAGATATCAACCCAAACCAGTGAAGAGGATTTAAAGAACCTGATTTACCTGAAGCTAGAGGAGGTTCAGTGGGACCTACAGATTTAGACTGACTTCAAAGGTTGATTGAATTTTTCTCCCTTAAGTTGTGATGCTTCCGAGCAACCACATAAATCTGTGCGTGTGTGTGTGCACGCACGTGTGTGTGTGTGTATCAATAGTTTTGACTTGAGATCAATAGTGTGTGGGCTATAATGAGGCTGAGGCGTAGGAATGATAGCAGCAAGAGCATTTAATAGAGGAGGGTCAAAGCTCATATACAGTAGCCGCGTCTTAAAGCGGCCTTCTTCTTGTTTTGGACGCCCCCTCCCCCCCCGCGTCTCTCATTAGCTGATGATCGATCCCCTCCATGTGCAGCCCACACAGAGAGAAAACGCAATTAGAGCATTGACCAAACGATTGTGTGAACTGGAGCTCGATGGGTGATCATCACCTGAGAACGGCAGCGGGCCGGTGATGGAGGGACCAAAGGGCGAGTGTGTGAGTGGGGGGGGGCGAGGCAGCATCCAGGACGAAGAGAGCAAACCGAGAGGATACGAGAAGGAGGAAAACAACAACGGCGGCGGCAAATAGTCCGGATGGCGCCGGACTTTAGCCTGGATTATTTCAAAGGCTGCGTTTGTTAAGATTTCCAATAAAATATGTTGTGACCTGCTGCTCATTAGCAACACCCTGAGTAAAACTACCGCAGCGAGGCCTCGAACCACATCTGAGTAGCCTCCTGCTCCCGTGTCAGCCTCACGGGGGGGGGGGGGGGTGGGGGTCGTTCCTGTGGTGACAGGATAGCGTGTTGCATCATCTGCAGATAGAAATAAGTCAGGCTGACGTCCTGCGTTGCCCGCGTGGATGCAAGGCTCTTACTGCGCAGTGATTCATCACCGCACAGTTAACGCTGACCCGCGTGGGTGAAGAGGTTGAGGATAATTGACGCCATGTTGCCTCGCCGACGGCGCCAGTACTGCACCGTTTCCGCTAAAATCCGAGTGGAGACCTTTTCACCGGCTCGTTTTCCTTCTTGCAATTCTACGGTTCAACTAAAGAGCAAATATTTATACGGATCTTTGCTCATTATTGGAACAAACTTCGGCTGTCAGTGAAACTTCAACTGTTGCTGGACTCATCTGTCCTCTCTAACACACCTCATTTGCAACAGGAAGTCCCCTTACTTTTACTTCCTCTCCGGCGCGACAGCAAAATCAGACGCGGAGTCGCAGTTTCCTGCTAAAATTCAAAGTATTTATTTTCCCTGCATCGCTCGGGCTCATTCCCTCCCCTGAATTTCATTTTCCCTCGCTCTCAGTCGCTGTAACCTCGCTCTACCCCGGCGTCTCTGATTCATGCAGTTCTCCCAATTTCCTCTCCATCTCTTTTCTCTGTGTGAATAGCTTAAAAAGCATTATGCACCACACTGATTCACTCCTATCATGGAAAAAAAACACTACCAGTCCCGCAGGGTCTAAACCAGGCTTTGACACAGGGGTTTTGTAGGTGGATATCAGCATCAATATTTCTAAAGAATAGCTGACAGCGGGACACATTCAAACAACACTCACACTCACATTTCCACGCTTACGTTTTGGGTAAAACAACACGTTAGCATATAGACGTTTAGAAAAACAGACAGTGCATTTATATTCATGTTCATGTGGTTGGCAGACACACGGATCTGATCGCTTCGACCTCAATGCGCACGTGGGCCACCAGCCGAGATGAACGGTACGTTATTGTTAGCGTGCACCTTTGTTAGCGTGCATTTGCTCGTGGAAGTGCATTTACTCAGATACGGCTCAAACTAATACAGACTTCTGTGCAGCTAGTGCTGTCAGTACGGGGCTGAGTGGAAACCAGAGTAGAAGACAGGGAAAAGGCCTAACTGAGCTTATAACAGCCTTGTCACGGACAGATCAGAGAGGCGGGAGCATTTCTCATGATAATAAAAGGCTAATATTGCTTCCATATATTTGGTCAAAGCCCATTCTTATCCTGCCAGGATCACTGTGCACACAACCGTTATGAAAGGGTATAAAACAATAAATATCACAGCAAAATACCATGAAAATCCCAATATGTCAGAGGCTGTGGAAGTATTTTTCCTCCCCCTGGCCTCCCTATTGATCCCACAACATAAATCAGTGGAGGGAATCCCTTCGCTCACCAATACCCAAAGGGAAATTTCTCTTTGTCTCAGGTGCTGTGGTCGTTCGGGATAAAAGGTCAAAGGGCGGCTGGAGCTGCAGCCAATTAAAGGCCTGGAGATATGACGCATTGAGGAAACAATCTTCAACCCCCATCTGTGGACCTTTGCCTCGGGGGCCTGGTTGGCAATAACAGCCTTACCTGAGTGTGTATGCGTGAACCTGCACCTGCCTCCCTTCAGTCTATTTTTATATCTGTCTCTTTTTTATAGATAAACCTTATCACGGCGTAGGGGTCCCGGCATCCCCATGACCCCTGCAGGTCTGCCATTATGGCAGATGTGGTTTCGGAGGCTCCCTTCAGGCATCTTTTTCCCCGAAGAGGGACGAGGTCCGAAATGAGGACTGCAGCTGGAGCCGAGAAGCTGGGATCAGCTCCAGGAACAAGATAGGAGGGTGAGGGCACTTTGGTGGGCCTGCCAGCTGCAGAGTTCAGGTCTATGGTCTCATCACTACGGCACATCTGGGACCACGTCAGATGCTTCTGGAGCTGAAAAACTGGGAGGGAAGGTAGTTTGGAGGCAAGATCAGGGTCCCTTCTGGCCACCTGCCTGCAGAGGGTTTCCACACAACCTGGTTAAAGACCTCAAGGAAAACCAGGACTGTTCCAAGCAGATTACACACCTCATCTGTCTTTGGGAAGCTTTAAATCCACTTGGAGGAGCTGGGAAACATCACTGGAAGGGGGACGTCTAGATGGTATTTCTGCTATTACTGAGAAGCAAAACCGCACCAAAGAAGATGGATTTTTAAAAAGAATTTGATCCTCACAGTCCGTGTGGGCACTAAAGTGGATCTTTTATTCCTTCTACATCTGTCCACACGCTCCCTGGCCACAGATGTCAGCCAACACGCAGAGTTCTCCGTGCGGAGGTCACCGCCAGCCAGCGCACTCCATTTCCCAGGCTGCCGCGGGGCGGGCCGAGGGCAGGGCTGCGCGTTGTTGGCTGGCTTGATGAAACATGTCCACCTCACGGCGTGCGTCTCGCGGGTGGGGGGTAGAGGGGAGGGTGGTTTACAGTAGGTGTGTGAGCTGGAGTCAAAGGCTCCAACAGCGTTGGGCGAGTCAGATTTATGGGCATCTGATGTGGAACGGAGCGAGTTTCCAGAGCGATTTCGGAGGAGCAGAATGAAATTTGAGCAGGGCAGCGAGTGATAATGAGTAAAGCGAGTGGTGCCTCTGAGTACATGTGTGCGGGGGGGTTGGGGTGTCGTGGGTAGGGGGGGTTAAGAGGGGTGAGGGAGTACAGTGAATGACAAGCAGTAAATATAATAAACGGAAAGGAAGAGGGTAAAACAAGAACGACGGAATATAATCCAGCATCATCCGCATCCCCTCTGGCATCCAGATTTGTTTCGCAAAAGAGTAAAAAAGCATCCAGGGCCCAAAAGAATTTAGAATATAGAATCTTCAGCAGCTTGATGCACAGGTTTGTAAATAAAATGAGACTTAATCATGGAGTTAGTTTAATAAATGGACTTTAAACGATGGTTATCCTCCCACCACGCACACACTCCAGTGCATCTCAAGTTGGTTTTATCCAGTGGCAAAAAGGAAATTTAAATAATTTTCTTCCACACTCGTGCCGCTGGAAGTCATTTCAAATGAAGTCGAGGCAACAAACAGAATTAAATTATACATTTGGATTTTTCTTTTCCTCCCCAACAGGTGAATCAGCTAGCGCGCAGTCAAATTATTTAAAAGTGATTAAGGCAAAAAATTCGACGTGCACTAGCGTTTGGCTCTTGGTTGAATGTTATGTTTGAGTGATCCAACCAAAAAGAAGGGGGAAAAAAAAAAGAAAAGTCCAGCAGTCCTGACAAAAACAAGCCTTCAGCGAGCGAGTGGTGGTGAAGGTTGCAGACTCCAGCTGAAAACAAACTCATAAGTAAGCTTACGGCATTAATAAGAGCCAGGCATGTCATCATCTCTGGATGTGTACTTTATAGACTTCTCGCTTCTATCCAGTGGGCGAGAGAGAGAGAGGGAGAGAGAGAGAGAGAAAACAGCCTGCCAAGATATTGTTTCGTAACGCTCGGCACCGTTCTCGACAGCCCCGAGTTGGTTATACTGTCCGGAGAAAATCGTTGTTTCCCTGTCAGAGCAGCCGCAGCTGCGTCCCACACACGTTCACCTCTGTGCAACCCGCTGCAGGGCGGACAAAGGCAAGACGGAGAGAAGGAGGGAGGAGGGGAGGAGAGGAGGAAGGTCTGCGAGGAGGAAAAGTGCTGCTGTCATGGCCGCCGACGCGCCGCGCGCCGCGGCTACGGCCGCTTCCAATGTGTTAGCAATAAAGTTCGAGTTTAACGAAAACACGCAGGCTGGAAGAAGAAGCATCATCTGGTTCTCATTGGTGAGGAATCTCCCCCCCGCCCCCCCGCTGCCCCCTCCCTGCAGCTCAAACTGTAAAACACGCAGAGGAGGACAAATTCACAGCGTCGGGAAACACGCCGACGTCGAGTCTGCAGACGCTTCTACGGCCAGCGTGCGAGGACAAACAGGGGGAACATGACGGCCACGCCTCAAACCTCACGCACGGAGGTGCCTCACACCGTTCCTAGGTCCTTTAAGCATCGATTGTATACAGGTGATTCACTCTGGTCAACAACTAGCAGGATTTAGATCAGGCCCGCGGCATACTTTTAACCTTTGACCCAGGGAATAATTGTAAAAGCATGTTGGCCATTGTTTCAGCACCACCTCCTCAACATGACATTGCCCACCGGTCACGTGACCGCGTGGAAAATGTGCATATGCAGCTGGTAAATGATTAATGTGTGTGAGGGGAGGCAGCTGCAGGCTGTGTTACATCAGGGGAGAGAGAGAGGGAGGGGAGACTCCCCGGCAGAGCTGTCAAAAAGCTTCGGGTCAAAGCCAGAAGGAGGGAAAAAAGGAAGGAAAAAATCACAACCTCAGCTTTCATGTCCGGCCGGAGCTGCATAATTGCATCACCCAGCGCCAACGCCGCCAATGACAGATCGCCAGAGCAGCAGTTTTTTTTTTTTTTTTAGTGTTCTGCTGTCATTAAACAATTCAAACAAGGCGGCATGTGAGCGAATCAGCGAGATTCTGACGTGGCTCGTCACACACACACACACACACACACACACACACACACACACACACACACACACACAAGAACAAAGTGGATTCACTTTGAGACCAGCGCTAATATTAACAAGAGAACAACATAAATGGTTTGATGGTCGAGTTTCCTCAATCGTTCCCCAGTTTTCACAATTTCTTGTCAACACCAGATGAAACAGAAAAGACTAATTTGTTCTTCCCATCATCTCGCTACGGCGGTAACAGGATCTGTAATCCTTGATTGGAGCGAAGCGGGAACGATAACTAGCATAGATGCGCAGCGAAAAAGGCCTGCGCGCTCCCAGTTTGGAATGCCAAACACTAAGTGCATAGGACGGCCTCCTGACTTTGGTTCTCACCTGGGCAGGATCGGTCTTTACCCTGTTTATGTATGCTGAGCACAGAAGGATTAACTTTTACGGAGATTTTCCTTAAACAGGAAGCAAGGAGGGACTAAGGAACGGAGGCTCGGCTCATCCGTGTAAACCGGGTGGTTCTCTCCGTCATCCCTGTGAAAGCTGCCGGAGTCACGTGATAGCTGCTGCCTTCAGGGGCCTTGGGAAACAGGAACCAGGACGCGTCACGCGTTAAAGGAATATGGCAAGCTGAGGGTGCGAGCGTCGTCAGGGCAGCTCCGAGCCCGGCTCTGTGAGTAGGGGAAGCGGCTCTGCGCGTCTGATCCGGAATCACTTCATCCAATATTAATGCCGTGCGTGGTATTCCCGGGAGCGTCGCCCGACCCGAATACAATCGCAAGCAATAAACAACAGTTCTGCTTTAATCACAAGAGCAGCGTTTACATGATTAATGCAATATACTCCAATTTCATCTCGCCGTTATGAGCTGGAGCAGAGAGCGCGGCGCCGACGTCGTGAATATGCACATGATTATGCTGATTTTTTAAATTTTTTTTATTTTTTTATTACCTCTTTTCATTTGTCTTTATCACGGACTCCAGGATCTTCAGTGTGGGTGACACGTTGCGGGTCTGCAGACGGAAGCTCGCTGAAAGCGCTGAAGCGCCGCCAGCGCCGGGATGAATTCAGGTCGGGTTTGAAGCCATCCCAATTCTGCCTGCGTCGCATCCTCCAACATCTCTGCACAAAAAGAGGAGAAAAATGTGCTCCTCATTTAACATATTCCCAATTTTCTGCTTTCTAAAATGCCCCAATCAGAACCTTTAAATCCAGTATTTCCTATCTTATCTCCATTCAGCTGTCATATCCCAAAAAAGGATCAAGGAGACTGTCGGGAAGACGAGAGGAGTGATCCGCTAAGACCAGATCGAGTTTTTCAGAGCGCTTTTTATGAAAACTTGTGGCCGTGAGGGAAACTGTGACATTTACTGGCAAAGGAGAGGAGGAACAGCCGGACTGAGACCCTTAAGGAGGTTTCCAGAGCTGTATCAAAATGCAAATCAGGAAAGCAAAGAGAGAGAGAAGAAGGAGCAGAAGAGCGGCGGCGGTACAATCATCTGTCAAGTGAAAGAAACCCCACTCCTGATTATGCAGAATCAGGAAGTTAAGGACAGCATCAGTGTGATTGGAGGTGGCAGAATGAGAAGAGAGCCACAGGAAAGAGGCTCTCAGTGCCGATGGCTCGCCCCTCTTCTACTTGACTCGCTGCTGCGGACCGCGGCACGGCCCACCATCTGCGACACCTACGCCCAAGCTTAAATATGCAACAGGGCCTCGGACGCTAATGAGGAAAGGTCCCTACGTGTGTTTGAAGCAGCTTAAAGACAAACTCGTTGTTGCTCTTGAGATGAAGACTTCTTCAGCCAGGGAACCGTCTGATGATTAGAAGATGTTCTGACACACGCTGTTGAGCCATATTAATAAGATAGTAAAGTTCCTGCGTGACAGGAGCTGGAAACAGGTCCAAACCAGGACCAAACTCTAGTTTCAGGGCGTTCGCCGTTAAAACCTGAGAGAAGCGCTCCACGCTTGTGTTGAGCTTCTCCTCAGAAAGTGATCTGGAGCTGTTCTGTCCATCAGCCAAAGCAAATCGGACCCGAAGTGCTGAGCAAACTCTCGACCCGACATTATCCAGGTTCATTTTTACGCCTCATTCTTGGCATCAAAACAACTTGTATCAGCTCAGATTCAAGATCTGGAGTCCTTAAATGCACCACAGCCTTGGAACACAAAACTGGAGAATTCGCTACCTCGCGTTGACCCCGGAAATCTCCCTTTTCATCACCAGCACGAGCACGTTCCTCACCGCGGGGACAGAAAATACGGCTTTATCAGCCAGATTTACGTTTTTCATTTGTTGCTCTGATGGTTTTCAGAGGTTCACGTTGGAGGTTTACAGAACTGGGAAAGAAATCAATGTTCCATTTAAACTGCCAACAATTCTATTTGAAATACATCCACCCTCTGCAGGACGGCCTTCCAAAATCTGAATATCTTCACTTGCTCAACCTCCACCCTCCTCGTCCTCAGTAAACGGTGGGCTATTTTTTCCTTCTCCATTTCTCCCGACTCTAAAAACAGTTGAACAACTATGAGTTTCTTTCTTGCAAAGCATTGTTGTCTCGATTTCAGATTAAAGAGGTGCGAGCAGAGTAAATATTGAAGTTCCACTTGGTTTAAAACTTGACTCTCTTAGGTAGAAGCAATCAGTCACAGAGCTGAGGGTGAAGAAAATGGCGTGTTATTACTCCTCAACAAAAGACCGCCGGAGGCTGACAATAGTTTGTTCTAATTGGTTAGCTAGTGAAATGTGGATGGAGTTTAACTGGTTAGCTGAGAATTCTCCCTTTCTCTTGCCCTTGATATATCCAAATCCCTTTTTGGCATCATAGGGAAACGTTTAGTTTTTTCTTCAGTGCAGGTGAATTAAAGTCAGGCTAAAAAGAAAAAATCCCACTGCAATGTTTTTAACGTGCAACACGGGGGTTCTTTTTGCCCCGCATGGGTCCGATCGCGGAGATAAACTGAACGCCCTCATGAGCTTTGGTGGAGGTTAGACTCGACGCTATGGTTAAAACAGGAGGCTGGGTTATTCTAAGAGCTGTCTGGAGACAAACTACAGCATTTATCATAAGAGAATTAGTCTTCAAGCTTTTATCCCTGCACTGAATTCCCCTCATAAGCTAGGAGAAGTGATCCAGTTTGTCAGTTTAAAGCTCGACGCATCAGCTAAAATCCACAATTAAGACTTCCGCAGGTGAATGAAGGTGGAGGAACCGCTCGGCGTTCCCACATCTCTTTAGAAGCGACTCTCTGACACCGACAGATGCGCTTTTTACATCCCGGCCTGTGAAGCAAGAGGTCTGATCGATTCAATTTTTTAAATCTCTTGGAGCTTTTTTTCAAGTCTCCTCAAGTGTCCTCGGGCGAAGACACCTGAGCTGCTCTCTCCTCCTCCCCGGTGACACGTTCTTTCATCCTCTGCTGTCCGTTTTCATCTGCCGCTGGAAACGGCGTTCCATCGAAACTGCCAAACATTGACTTTGAAACGCATCCATCGCGAATCTGAATAAATCCGTGTTTCCCTCTGCTCTTCCTCCTACTTGTGAAAGACCTCGACTGGAGATGTGCAGGGTTGCGACTGTGAGCCTGCAGATGCTCAGAGTAAAAAACCAAACAAACCCACTTCAGGACAGTAAAACCTTGGACCCATAAATGGCTCGCTGCTGAAGACCAGCTCTGTCTCTGGGTTTTATGGCTTCTTCTGATATTGTAACTATTGAGGGACGAATCTCTGCCATGGTAAACAATGTCATAATTAAGTGCCAAAGAAAAGCAGGAAGACGAGCTCGCTACGCTGCGGGGATGGACCAGCTTTGGTCTCGTTCTAGGCTTATAGTTATAGAAACCTCAATGAAACCTTGAGTGGGCACCTAAAGACCTGCTGGACACGTATGGGTCAGCGGACACACAGCTTATTATTACCACCTTAATATGAACGTCACACTAATGCCACCTTCACGTTAGCATTCAAGTGGATGATTCTACTGACCCCTTGAGGTGTGATTATAACTAACCCAGACCAGAAATAGCACACCCTTCTCGCCCCCCACCCCTCCCCTCAGCTATTGCTTCTTCCTCTCCCACATACAATCTTCTACAGACTTTTATTGCACACAGAGTCGGCGTAACGGTGATCTCCGCGCTCTCAAACAGCAGTTTAAATCTCAGTTAGGCAACAGATGTCAACGCTAATGCTAAGAATAAAATGATCAACCATTTGACTAAAACGGGAAGAACACCCCCGAAGCTCCATAACCAGATTTTAGTGGGAGAAGATGAGAGTCCAGGGAGGTCCTGCAGGACAGACTCCTACTTGTTTTTGCCATTATTGCTTCTGATCACATCTGTGGGGGGGGGGGGGTTGGATCACTTCATCCATTCCGGTGGAGCGTCCATCCGTTATTTTGGAGAGGATCCAGCCCTCCAACGCTCCGACCTTCGACAACAGGCAATCAAATGTGCAAACACGCACTTTCAGAAACACTACACACTCAGCGGTGACAAGTGGCTACGTGTGTTTGTCCCTCATCCCCCCCCCGCCGTCGCTGCCTCCACCCAGGCTAATCTCCCATTTAAAATGACACCAACTCTGGGGGCTGTTTACCCTGGCGGAAATGAAGAGCGCACTCCTCTTTCAGTTTCAGTGTTTTTCTTTTCTTTTTTAGAGCAACGCCCTGTTTGTTTGAAGTGCTAATTCTGTTGTTCAGCCTTTATCTTGCGATCAGAGGGCCTTCCAGCCCCGCACTTCACCCCTCAGCAGGGACAGCCAGAGTCCCAGGTGAGCGCTTTTCATGGCATTGTCCCGGTTTTTTCAGCTGATTTACAGTCAAAGGAAACCAGCTCCATTATGTCCTGAAATCGAAAAATGGAATCCTTTTCTTAAACAAGCCACGGAGAAACATTTGAAGGGAATTTGTTATATGGGCTGTTTTTCCTTTTATTGTTGCGCAATGGTGAAGCATCGCATTGGTGCCAAGCTTGTCCTGCATGTTTCAATCATTGGAAGCAGTGGGCGGCCATTGTCGGGCACCGGAGGAACAAATCAAACGCCGAGTCTAATCAAAAAAGCACCTGGCTTTAACAAAAAAAGGAAAATTCATGCACATTTATGGGCAAGAGCATGTCGCAGTGTAGAGGTCAGAGCTGCCAAACTGTCCAAAAACGGGGCGACTGCGAGTTATTAAAGGTTAGAGGAATTTCACCTGACAATAGGGCGGAACTCTATGGATCAGAATGGTTCCACAGGTGACCGTTACCTGTGATGGAGAACACACTTTTTAAATACACTTTCAGGAGGCAAATGTTGTGAGTCGCTTTGTTCGGGATAATTTCAGCATCAAGATGTAAAGTTGCTTAAGTGGGTGACACAGCTGCCTCCACCCACATCCTCAAAACTTCCAACAGCTGTGGATCCCCCTGGATGTTGGCTTGGATGCTAATATCGCAAAAGATTGACGAGAAAGACATTTTGATGCATCTTAGAGCCTCACATCTGCCCGCTGGTCCTCACGAATGACATCCTGGCTGAGAAGTACGAGGGCGGTTTATACCACAGAAACAGCTGACAGCAGGAACACCCTCCAGACCCATATCAGCACGGTCCCGCTCAAGGTTTCTCCCTGGAAAAGGGTTTCTCCTGCTGCTCTTTGTTGCTCGGGGAAAGGATCTACGGACACTCTTGACCGTTGCAGTATGTGCTTCCCCACCCCCTCCCCGCCCGCAGGTATCGCCGACCTCTGACCCCACCGACCCACTCAGCTCTTATAAATGACAACTTGTTGTAATGAGTGCATTTGCATTATTTGTGCATGCTCTCTGCTATCTAGCCTCTCCTCTTTCTTCTCCTCCTTCTGTGCTCAGCCGGCCATCAACAGGAGGCCCCACCCATATGAGCCTGGTCCTGCTCAAGGTTTCTTCCTGTTAAAGAGGAGTTTTTCCTTGCCACTATTGCTTGTTGGGGGTCAGGCATTAGGTGTCTGTAAAGCATGACAATTTTGATTGTCACAGATGTTTAATAAATAAATATGGATTAAATTGAATTAAAATGGCTGTTCACTGATGTGAAAAAGCAGAGAGAAACCCATCGGCGAGATTAAATATAGAGCTGAAATATTAACGCCCACTTCAAACAGGCTGATAAATTCACCTGTGGTGCCTCGACATCTTGGCTGAGGGCGGCAGCGTCACAAGATCGCTGCGCGTTAACACACCGCCCCACGGTGCCGACTGCTGTGCTGCGAAGAACTGGTGGAAATAGAACTAATCAAAGAAGGCTAAATCTGGCGACGCTGTCCAATAAAAGAAAATAGATCACAAGAAGGCACGTGCCCGCGTTTGCGGCGCGGAAACAAAAGAGCCGTTGGAACGATCCCTGCCAAAGGTAGTCCGCCGTTATTTGCTCGTGTAAAATTAGCAACGTGCGGCGACGTTTAGGCTCGAGCAAACTGCTTTGATGCTATTTCAGAGGATTTCAAAAGAGGCTTTGAACGCGGATCGCCGGCGAAAAAGGGTTTAAGTGCGCTGGTATAGTCAGTCAGGCAGCAATCACTTTTGTGGCTAATGATGCGCCAACCCAGTCGACAAATCTACACAATATTTATGTCAGCTTTTAAAGACGCGGCAATCGGTTACGCACTGAAAAACACGCACCGCAACAATACCTCAAAAGAGTGTGTGTCGAAATTATGAATGTAACTCGGCGAGCTACACAGGTGACCCAGAAAAAGAACGACAAAGATGGAGGGAGGGAACAGAGGGAGGTAGGAAGTCAGCGGAAACACTGGTATTTATAGATGCGACGCTGGGAAAACAGACTACGGATAAAACACAAAGGTGCTTGTGGGTAATATTTTCTG
This sequence comes from Takifugu flavidus, assembly GCF_003711565.1. Taxonomy (NCBI): domain Eukaryota; kingdom Metazoa; phylum Chordata; class Actinopteri; order Tetraodontiformes; family Tetraodontidae; genus Takifugu; species Takifugu flavidus. The sequence goes on along the minus strand of NC_079541.1, from coordinate 7,457,611 downwards.
TGGCTAAACCCAAGACTAAACCCCCCCAACAGGTCTATTTGCAAAGTTCTGGTGACAAATTGGGCTGATCAATACGTCAATTAAGTGACTGAGATTAAACTTTGGCATATTTTTCCCCCCAGAAGCTGAAGCAATTCTACTGACTTTCCCTTCCTTTCAGGAAGCTTCCTGCTTCCTGAAACTGGCTGGAATGACATGAATCAAATTCACATTTGCCAGCGGGAGCATGTTCAGTCCAGACCTCCTCACACTGATCAATCAGGAGAACATGCTGGTCTTTAAAGGCAGCACGAGACCTCTTCCTCCTCCGACCAGTGTCCTTCCGTCTGTCCTGCGTGCCTCCCTCCACTGGCGTCCTTCGCACCGTGTTGTCATGCAGAGCCAGGCAGCGGTCTGTGGGCCCGCTGACACTGTGTTCCCTGGCTCAGACACACACTGTCACCTGCCTCATTAGTGCTGAACCGGTGGAGATGAACCCAAAGGCTGCAAGAGTGCATGCACACGCACACACACACACACACCAGAGACATTCACACTCAACTGTAAATGAGGGAAAAAAGGGTAAAACTTCACGGTCAGGAAAAGTGTGTGTGTGCGTGTATGTGTGTGTGTGTGTAGCCTTTTTACTGAGCCGACCGTCTTGCTGTGACAGGAGGTTTTGATTCTGTTCTTGTCTGACAGGGGTGGCTTATAGCCTGAGTGCTGCCTGTTAAAGACCCCAGACCCCTCATACAGGGGACGATTTGTCCACATATGAAAGCGGGGCCGAGAAGCAGCTATAACCAACTTTACTGCCTATATATCCCATATATGGGAAGAACCTGTAAACTATATAAAAGAAGGTTTAAGACACCGGCAAGTTCTGTGGCCTTTTGTGTGGACGAGGCGACGTAATGACGTTGATTTTTCATTCATGAGTTTGTGATAATCGTGAATGAATTCCGGCGATTGTACTTAGAAGCTGTATTTTTCATGTCCTGTGTTTCATGTTATTGCACGAGGCTGTGGCTCAAAGCACTCAGAAACAGGAAGATGGTCCTGTGTCGCTCACTGTTGTTGATGGGAACACTGGGCCTCATTCAGCCAAATGTTCTGGGGTTGAAGTTTCTGAGAAACCATGAAGTCACGAGGGGAACGTGTCCATCAAACTAAGGACAGGTGTACTATTCTGCCATTTAACAGGGATAAAGTGTGAATAAATGCAAGATAAAGGGGTACAAACTCTTTGTTGATGATGTGATTAAATATTTAATCACTCATCCACACACCCAAGTGGTAACTTCACCATGTGGCCATGACAGTGTATGTTTAATCAACACATAGCACACTTACACACACACACACACACACACACACACACACACACACACACACACACAGCTCTAAAACCAACGTGTGCGTTGACATCAAATAAATATTGGTACTGACCAAACACAGATCTGTTCTGTATATGCGACAGCCATCACACTCATTTAACAACCGCTTAATTAAAGGAGAAACACACACACACACACACACCCACGCTCACACACACACACACACAACACAGAGCCATTGAGTTGGATGAGCTACATGAGAGTAAACAAGGCAGAGGGACAATGTCCTCTTCAAACGAGTGTTCTCCACACAGGGACGAGCAAGCCTGGACAGTAGGGAGGTGAGAGAGTCCGGAGAGGGGAACATGCTCGACCTCACATACGTGTTTCGTTCCTCTTTTGATTCTGGACCTGCTGTAGATGCACGCTGGTGCAAACGCGCCAGATGTTTGACTCCCGTCGTGTTCCGCGGCTCGCTGCTTGCGGCCGCTCGTCGTTCAGGCGCGTTCGTGTCCCCCTGAGGCCTGCGGAAATTTCAGCGTCCTGCCAAACGTCTGCTCTTCATTTGAGCCGACAGCTTAAAAGCCTCTTTAAATGTTCCCCGTCCTGCTGCAACCTGAGAACATTCAGCAGATCCTCCCATTTTTGAAGACACATTCCAGTCTTATAACTGCACTCCACCCAGTTTATTCATGTTGCCGCGGCGACGTCCACTCAGGCCATGATCTACTGACACGGAGTAACGCAAAAAAGGGCAACTGGGGCGTGGAAAAAAGAACGAAGAACTGAAGAAATAAGATATTTCACCATATTTCACACCACAGAACTATTTTTAATGGAACAAAATTTTGGAAGGTGTCTGAAACAGAGCTGTGCCAGGGTTCTGAAGTTAAAACTATAGTTCTGGTTCCAGAGGAAGAGATGGACCTGCTTTAGCTCCATATCTGGAGCGTATTCACTCTCGTTTGTTCTTCTAACCTTTGATGGCTCGTTGTCGAGACGACTTTGACGAATAAGAGGGTTTACATGCTGCAAATGTAGCGTTATGTTCCGGCTTTAATTTCCCATATGGGCGCATTAATCATACTGTAAATGATGTGAAGCAGGCGGTTAACGGGCGCAGTTGCCCGGCAGTTTCCTGCTTGTTTCAACAGTCAGGTGATCGCATTAATCAGAACGTCCCAACGTAAATCTTCGCGTCTGATGGATCATTGTAGCGCGACAGTCATTTAGTCAAACAGAGCCGTGCGGAGGCGTTTAGTTTCATTCCCTTCACTAGTGCGCGATGTCAAATCAGGACATCGCTGGGGGTGCGATTTGGAAAGTAAAAAAAGATTAAACGCCACAAATTAACAGAGAAAAATCTCCAGAAGAAGCTCCAGGAAGCCAGCGTGGTCCAGCAGTTGGTGCTGAATTTCCCATCAGCCTCAGCGTTTCCATGGAGATAACGGTACTCCACATTCGGAAACAGGAAGTCATCAGCGAGCGATGCAAATAAACGTGTCTCCTCCCCCCCCCCCACTGAGCGACAGCAACTCTCTGCTTCTCCCAGTCCCGGGAAAAGCCTCCCCAGCAGAAGCCCGAGCAGCCATTGATCGCGAGTTACTGGGGAGAAGAGAGAGAAGAAGAGGAGGGAGGAAAAGAAAAAAGCAGAGGAGGGCCAGAAGGCAGTGGAAGGAAGGGGATGGGCGGCGTAACCCAACTAAGCCTTCCATCTCTGGAGAGGGGAACCCTGCATGTGTGACAGAGGGAGATTTGGAGGGGGGGGGATGGTTTGCATGTTGATATTCATATATGTGGGAGGTATGTAGTTCACGTGGGCGAGGAGAGACGCCGATATGTGGAAGATGGCGAAGCTAGCGATGGAGGCGAGGCGGCGCCAGAAAATCTTTCTGTTATCTCCGTATGAGATCCAATCTGAGGAGCTGGAGCTTGGCGGGAGGAGAAGGAAAACAGAGAGGTGGAGAAAGACGTCGGCGGCGATACCGACGCCCACTGGCGCTGTAAACATCCTTCGCGGCCCCCCCCCCTCGGCTGTAGGGTATTGGCACATTCAGCCGCTCTGACACGGTCAGGGGCGAGGTGCTGCAGCCCCCGGGTTGTTGATGATAAAGGTGTATCTTCCCTGTGTGTTGGGAATATTGTGTGCATGTGCTGGAGGATTGTGACTCCAGAAAATAACATGCGTGGGTGTGCTGTCAGGGCTGTCACCTACTATAAACTTGGATTGACTAATATAAAAACTTATTTTCTTTTCCCCAAAAGTACAGCTTCTCTCTCTGCATGCTCGCTGGGAGGGTCAAATAAAGACTGACCAGGATCACAAGTCTGGTAATGGCCATCGTCTTGGCCCAATAAATTAAGCTAAAAAGAAGGAACGGAATTTCAGGCTTTTTGCCGTGTTAATAAAATGCCGGTCTGTTCCGATCTGGTGATTAAATGTCAGCAGTTAAAGCGTCTCAGATTCCGAGAGATTCTTTGGCTAACAGGATGCACAACAGGACCGCGGCCACGGCTCCACCCTGATGCAATAACTCCAGCTCACAAACGCACAGACAGTGCTGCTCTGTGGCGAAATATGCTGCGAAGGACTGCGAGCGTCTCAGATTCATGTGGACGTTGAACTGGCGCTGAACTTGGCGGTAGTCAACATGATAAACTGCCTGCGGAGGGAAAAGCAAACTCCCAGCGTAGCCTGACATCTGCTGCTGCGCTAAAAAGACCCGCGACGGTAAATCAGAAATCGATAAAATCGGATGTAATCCCCGTCTGGACCCACATTCGGGACACCTGATTGGACGCTGCTTTGCACGTGAAACGAGTTCTTATTTTAACGACTTTCTTTGTTTGGTTAGTCACTGATCCTTCTGGGTTTTAGTTGGATGCTAACTGCAGCTTTGACAACACAATGACAGCAGTTTGGATCAGAAATAAACCCAAATGGAGAGAGAGAGCCGGCGTTCTGGGGACGCCACGATCAGTTCTCCCGTGACGGAGGTTCCTCCCGGCGGCCCGGGGTGACTGAAACCTCGTTGTCCAGTTAGCGAGTGAGACAATCGGATCTGAATGATGAAAAGCGCTGACACGTGACCCCTGGCGGAGCGGCATGTGACCCCACAGCTTCCCTGCGTGACAGCAGACACACACTGAGTCGCTGTTCCAACATTCTCCAAGAAGCTCTCGCTTCACAGACACACGCGCTGCAAAAGAAAAGACATCATTGTCCTGCAGCCCAGCGCAGGCAGACAGGCCAGAGGCGATCTCCACACACACACGCACGCACACACACACACACACTATTGCTCCATGATGTATCACCTGACAGTGAGCCATCTCTGCCAATGAATTCTTTATTCTGGGCCACATGTGTCCGTGTGATTAATGAGTGCCACTGACTGGGCTGCCCTGGGGCGCCAGAGGTCAGAGGTCGACCCTGGCTTAGTTCTGAGGCCAGCGCCGCGACGTGGGTCGCCACTGTGCTGTCCACTGTATCGGCGGCAGGAGAAGCCCACTGAAGCTCATGAATACAACATGAGGGCGCTGCCGCGACAGGATAGAGCTGAAAACAAAAGGGCAAGATTTCATCGGAGAGCGAGAGGAAGGAAAAGAAGGAAAGAGGAGGGATAAAGAGGGTCCTATGAGACCCAACAAAGATAGGCTTTGTAGCAGCGAGGGTCAAATGGGCGTTTTATTCATGGGTTCCCCCTACGCACTGAGAGAAACTCCCTCAGGACACTTTAAAGCTGAGGCGGTGCGCATGTGTTCGCTCCGGCTCGAGACAACTCTCGGTCCCCAAATATCTCCACATTCTCGCACGCCGCGACAACACGCTAGCACGAACGGCACAGCCACACGGATGCCTCGCCATTTCCTTTGTGCCCTGTCCTTGGTGAGCCTGGCTAGCAGCAGCTGCACAAGTGGCGGCAGTGACTCAGCGCAGGGAGGCTTCTCGCGCTTTTTTAGACGAGTATCGGCCGTGGAAGGCTAGCACGTGAGATTTAGCGGCATCTACTGGCGGGGAAAAAAATAGGGAATCAAAACCAGTCATGGACAAACCTGCTTGACGGTGATTGCCATTTCCCCGACGTCCTGCTACCTATTTTCCACAATGTCTAATACGGCTGTAATCACCATTGTAAACCTTGTGTCATTGCGAGGACACATATAATTAAAAGAGGATTAGTGACGGACGGGCCCAGATGCCTTCTGCATGTAATTAACATTCAGACAATGTGGCGGGCATGCAGAGAAAACACCTGTGTTACTGGGCCTTGTTGGTGTGTGTGGGCGTGTCTGGAGATGTGTACTGGTCTGTGTGTCTGACAGGGATTAGCCTGAGGAAATGCAGCCTGACACCAGCCAATCAGGGCCGTTCAGGGTTCGGGCCAATCATCCACAATAAGAGCCTCACTGCCAGGAAACAATATTAAAATAGGTTCCATCAACACCGTGACGGCGAGCAACAGTGGCACCAATACGGCAACGTCGTGGAAACAGTCCGGGATAAGTTTGGGAGGAGTTTAAAGAGCAGAAGGTGGCTAATTTTTGGACGCATCTGTGACAGGATTATATACGTTTAAATTAATAGGATCACGGTTCCGTGGCCGAGTGGCGGAAGGATGACCGGGCGCAGGACAACTTCTATCATCCACCTCCTGCCATCCCCACGGGAAATAAGCCGACCTTTGAGGAGCGCGAGGGTGATTTTTCCAGATTAAACCAGAATAAACCACAGGTCCAGGCTGGGCTGTCTCTCAGACCGCCCTGATGCCAATCAGAGGACGCTCCAGGGACTGTGGTGCGATGCCGTGTGATTACGGTGTGATCCGGAGCAGAGACGCACGGGCCTCGGTCGCTCCGTCCAGGCGCCGTGACATTAAAAGGTGAATGTCTAATGGAGCTGACCTTTCCGCTTTATCTCCCCATCATGCATATATGAAGAGGAGAAATTCATTCTGCCTGTGTGGGAGCGTGAAGATGTGCATGTCTGCTGTTTGTGTGTCCAGCTGTAACTGCGCCTGTGTGTGTCTGCTGTTAGATGCGTGCTTAATGCCAGCGGAATCGTCTTGCATTACCCCAAAGACCGAGATATGAGGTTGGAGAGAAAGGCCACCGTGGAGATGCGGGGGTGCCCCCCCGCCGTGACCTCTGGGCCATTAGCTGATGGCTAAATGCTGTCCTGCCGCAGTTGGCTTTGCTGGTTGAAAGTTTTCAGCTATTTTCCCCCCAAAAATGAGCAGAACGCAAATGTTCAGTCAAAAGACGAGCTGGACTTTGGAGCTAGCTTTTCCTCTAACGATGGCCTCTTACCCACAGCCTGCAGAACATTCCAGTAACTTCATCTAGCTAAACTTTTTCATTTAATTCATTCAGAATAAGGATTCATAAAGCTGCTCCGTGGGGTAATTTAACATAACGATTCCATGTCCCACACCGATTAAAACATCCCCATCGCTATAACAAGCCCTAATATGTTAAATAATACAATCATCTCAGTAATTTATACTTCATTTTGGATCAGATTAGGTTTGTGGTTAATTCAATTTAGCCTTATATAAACATCCATGCAGGTAGCTAAACAGCCATGGTGTTCATCGGGAGAGTGGGAAAGATTCCTCGGAAGTACGATTTTTCCCCGCCTCCAGTCATCCTTAATTCTAAGGAAAAGCTCTCGGCACCGTATTTGGCAAATTTTACGGTGGCACAACATGCTCATGTCACCCAATAGCCTACATTTTCTCGTGTGCAGGGTCACCAGACGTCCTCCTTTGCCCGCACACGTCCGCTGTTTTAGACCTAAAAATCGTCCGGGATTTTGTCCTGCTGGAGTCTCAAAGACGTTCATCGAAGTTGCGTTTCCTCTGTGCTGCTGACCGAGGCGTCCCGCCTTCCCACCCCCGCCGAAGGGTCCACTTTTCCACAAGTAGCACATAGCAGCACAGGTAGCGTTTTCTTCTAGCTGGAGCACTTACAGAATAAAATCCCCACATGTGTCACATATGACACCCCCACACACTTGTCAACCTTTACCACATTTTCAGGGGTACTAATTAATGCTTAAACTCATTAAACAGGCTAAAAGGCTCGTCTCCACAAACATATGGCGCTTCATTAGGGTTCAAGAGCTGCAGACTGTGAAACAACGAAGGCCTACGACGTGTAAGTACGGAGGAGTTTAGAGGCAACACTTGAATGTCCCGTCCTCTTGTGTGCCACTGAGTGCTGAGTGCTTTAAGAGAGCACTCTGCTTCTCAGGGCTAAATCACTCAGGGCTCAAAGGAAAAAACTCACCCGCCGATGCCCGCGGTGTTAGCTGAGCAAACAGACAAACACAAGTGTTTGTCTGTCTGAGTGTTTTCATTAAAAATACACCTGTGTCAAACCACTGACAGTATGTGTTCATCAATCAAGCATATATTCAGCAAACTCCCATCTTTCGCTCCCCTTTTGTCTTCGCTCCATTTTAAAATTCACAGCGTTTTCCTGCGCTTGGCTGGTCGCGCGTGTTTTAATTTGGCACCATTTCAAATGATGAAGTATTTACATAATTCATGAATTTTCATTTAAGGCCCCTTCATTGATGTGCTAACTGCGGGCTCCTGTGCACGGCTCTGTTTCCCCGCGTGCCCGAGCAGACGCTCCCGCAGTCTCGGTGAAAAGAGCCCAATCCTGTGTTTGATGGGAATGTTTACCCAGCGCTGTTGTTGCTGGATTCAGGCCCGATTTATTGCACCGTTGCGCGTATAGAACGCAGTACGGTGTAAAGATCGGTGTGGTTCTTCCACATTCCTCTATTAGTCTGATCGGCTGTTAATTTCGCTGCGTCTTTGAGACGCTTGCAGGTTGCGCTTTATATTTAACCCTCAAAGGTGCCTTTGACAAAAGGTTTGTTCAGACATCTTTCCCTAAAGTAACACTTTTCATAAAAAATCCATCCCTGACCCAGTGGGCGGCACCTTGCTCGGCAGAACGTCGCAGAATGAACGCACGTCTCCTCTAAATGTTTTTCTCCCCGTCGCTGACACGTCTGCCCTCCTGAAGAAGACACAAAGGAAGAGAGGGAGCGTCGAAGGATGGGAAAGGGCAGATGGACAGAGTTGGGTGCTCTGGTTTAACTAAGATGGAGCTTAAGGTAGACATGAAGCTCTCCGAGACTCCTACGCATCGAGGGAATGCAGCTCCAGGCATGCGCTGTGTTCTCCATTATGTGGCGTGGGACATGATTATTGAGACTAAATCAAAATCAAATCAAATCAATCTTTATTTATAGGGCGTCTTTTACAATCAAAATTGTTTCCAGGCGCTTTCCAGAATCCCAGGGCCTGACCCCAGACAAGCAACAGTGGCAAGGAAGGTTCTTCCCTTTAACAGGAAGAAACCTTGAGCAGGACCAGGCTCATGTAGGGGGACCCTCCTGCTGATGGGGGGCTGGGTAGAGAGAGAGGAGAGGAGAGGAGAGGAGAGGAGAGGAGAGGAGAGGAGAGGAGAGGAGAGGAGAGGAGAGGAGAGGGGAGGGGAGGGGAGGGGAGGGGAGGGGAGGGGAGGAGAGGAGAGGAGAGGAGAGGAGAGGAGAGGAGAGGAGAGGAGAGGAAGCCATGACCCAGTGGGGTGACAGGCCTGTCAGGTGATCATGTTTCTGGACCCCGGCAGCCTTGGCCTATAGCAGCATAACTAAGATGTGACCTAACGATTAGACGACCCCCTCAGTATGATAATTTGTCTGTCTATGATAGTAACTGGAACTACAGAATTAGTAACAATAAGCTTTTTAAAAGAGGAAGGTTTTAAGTCTGATCTTAAAAGTAGCGATGGAGTCAGCCTCCCGTACCTGGACTATAAGGACAATAAACATTTCATGAGACTCAACTGTCCGTCCAACAAAAGCGAGACGCTTTACAACCACATGTTGACCTCAAATGTGTCGGCAGCAAAACCCAAAATTTTAGTCTAATGGTTTTACTTGTACCATCAGACACTTAAACATTCTGCTGTAGGGGGAGAATTCGTCTCTGAGGATGTCGGTAGCAGCAGCGAAAGATTCCCTTCAAATACTTGCGCTATTAGCTAACACCAAAAAACCCCAGCTAGCTGCTGTTAACTTAGAGGCTGGTAACACACTCAGGAAAGAAAAACTCTCCCACAGCGGCTGCTTTTATTTTGTGATTCTATGTTCCGCAGGAGCCAACAAAGCTATTGATCTCATTCCGTATGAAAAAAACAAACTTAGAGAGTACCCAGATGAGGCGCGGCGGCGGCCGAGATGACAGCGCCCGGAATTACGCCGCCCGCGTTGCTCCAATCTATTTCGATTGGACATGGCTGCTGAGTGTGCATCACCGGCCCTCGCGCGCATTCCTCGCCAACGTAAATACGCGGACGGCGGACGGGAAGGCAGCCCGTCCACTTCACAGAGCAGCTGTTCGCCACAGTCGGGAGGAATGAAAACAGGATGAGTCGTTTGAGAATAGCATTTCAGAGCGAAATCTAAAGCCGGTGAAGTCCATATGGTCCCTCCGTCCCCCTCCATCAGCCTGACGGAGAGAACGCGGCGTTGCGCTCGGCGATGGCACGTGACTGCGGAGGCTGGCTTCCTGTATCACACTCAGCTTTGGAATTACACTCTGATTTCCAGCTAAATCTGGGCTGTGTGGAAGCAGCTGGGAGCAGGTGGGGTTTACCCCCCCTCCCAGGTGACGGCAACAAGGTACGGGAATAAAAAAAAACTGGACATATTGTTTAATTCTGCCTCCCCAGCAGAGACTCGGGGGGATTAAAAACTGAAAACGCAGTGCGAGGAGGTCATTGATGCAACCCAGGCGCCGATGGGTCACCCCGCCTCCGTTGGGGCGTCCGGCAGCGGCGGCTTCAGAGTCACGCGGCAGAACAAGCAGCGGGAGGAGAGAGGAGTCTTCTGTTCTAGAAACGTTCACACGCCGCCATCTGCAAGTCCAAACGGACGGGTGGCGGCGAGGAGACGAGCAGATGAACCCGCTGGGAGCGAAACAAACTTGTCTAATTTGATCAGAAATCTCATCATGGAAAATAAATTGCGCCCGTGAACTTGTTTATTATTCATTTGCTCATTGTTGGAACGGACAAGCCACCGTTTCTCGCCGATATGAGAGCTGCGGCGTGGAGACGGAGGTTTAACCGGCGTCAGAACCGGCGACAGAACCGGAGAAAGTCGGAGAAAGTCGGAGAAAGTCACCAGCAGACGTGAAGATGGTCTTTAAATAGTGCTGAACAGAAGAATAACGCGCGGGAGGATGTGGCGATAACAATCACATTCACTTTTAGAGCTTTCTTGGAGTGTGGGATCAGTTACACACACACACACACACACACACACACACACACACAGAGGCCATCAGAGGAGCTGGTGATGGGAAGCGATGGTGACACCAGCCGTCAGCCAGAATCAGCCCCGGGTAGAACGCTGTGACAACCACGACATCGACCCCTCCGAGAAATGATCAGCTGCTGCCTCACAACCCCAGCACACACACACACACACACCCACACACACTCCCAAGCACACAGAAAGTCCTCCCAACATGCCATAAGATCTGATTGCCAAATATTCCACCAACATTTTGCCGAGCCAGATTCAAAGCATCTTTCCGCTCTCTCCTGCGCCAGTGAAGCCACGTTTGCTTCGTGCGCATCAGAACAGACGAGTAAACAGCTCCTCTTCCTCTCTCCTCTTCCTCACACGCTCCGTCTCTTAACCTGAATATGCAGTGCAGACAGATTATGTCGCTGGTTTGTGTGAGTGGATATTCCCAAGTAGGTCTTATTTAATATTTCCTTGCAGTGACGTGTGGATTATGCAGCTTTTTCACAGCTTCAGATCAGCTTCTCCTTCCTTCACTTGTTTAAAAGGGACTCTGTATCCCTCCCTCCCTCCCTCCCTCCCTCCATCCCTCCATCCATCCCTCCCTCCATCCATCCTCCATCCATCCATCCATCCTCCATCCATCCATCCATCCATCCATCCATCCATCCATCCATCCATCCATCCATCCATCAGGCAAACATCAAATATGTATTGAATGGATCATCCGAAACGATCCTGGTGTCCACAGTCTGTCCAAACTGGCTTCGAGACAACCTCAACCACGTCTTGTCCTCGTTTCTTCCGTCGGCCTTTTTAAAATTGATGACGCCGCACATTCCAAATCCAGCAGCTCCACCGTCTCTGCCAGCGCTCCTCAGCAGACGTGCCGCGTTCTGGTTTTTGTCTCCCTTCGCTATATTTGCTCCATTTTCCATGGGTTTTCATAACTGAATGGGTCCGCAGCCCAGCCCGCGCCTGACGCTGATCCACGCCATGCGGACGCGACCCCGCCTGTCACATCCTGCCATAAAGCGCATATGGGGAAGCGTGTCGTGGGATTCTGCCCTATGGCTGCAGCTCGCACCCTAGCCCTGTGAACTGGCAGTGAACTCTGAGCGTGCTGAAAGCCCCGGATGCCAAAGGGGGAAGACAGCGAGGGGGGGCAGAGAGGCTCCTCGGGAGATAAGACTCCCTGAATTAATCCTCTTGATGAAGCCTCAGCCTTGGCCCTGCTCTGTTTATCAGCCGTTCGGAGGCTCCGACAGGACCGATGGGGAACATAGAAAACAGATTAGCTCCTCCTGTCTAGACGCCACACACGCAGGAACACACACGCGCGCACACACACCCACAGCGACAAATGTTAACAAGGCTGGCGACAAAACCGCATCATTGAAGAGCTGGAATTTAGGAGGAAGCGGCCCTCGAGCTGGTGTTCAAGGAGAGGGCTGGTCACGCAGCCCTGACTCCGCCCACAGAAGCATCTGCGTAAAGCTCCTCTAGGAGCTCCAACCTTGGACCGAGCCCCGGGACCCTCTTGATCTGGAGATATTCTCTCACATATCGTCCTGCTCACCCTTCCTTAATCAGGTCCTGCTGTGGACCTGACCTAGGAGGTCAGACCCCTTATTAGGTGGTTTGTAGTCACGTGATTCTTATGACGATTCATGGAGAACACAGAGTGGAAATGATGGAAAGTCTTCAAAAGTGTCGGGTGAGCAGATGTTGTTGAAAAATAGTAAAACACATCAGATATGATCTGCACACCCTGAAGAAAAGTATTTTTTCCCCACCTTTTTGTCAGTAAAAGGACCTTAATTTGAGAACCACTGGCTGTGACAGCTAACATAGCTAGCATTGCTAGAAACAGACAGATAACCACTGAGGTTTGAAAACAAAGCTGTCGAACAATCTCCACAGGATGATACCACAGTTACCTGTGTTCCCAGTAATATCATAACACTATTTTCGACATTTTACCCAGTTCTGTAATTAGTTTTATCGCTGCAACCTAACAGTGGTCAGTGCCTGCACGGACATCGTCGGACTCCTCCTGATTTGAGACGGAGGTTTTTAATCCACACCCGCCGCTGTTTTTCGGCACAAACGCGGGGGGAAGAGTTGGCTGGAGAGAATGGATGTGATAATTTTGTCCACACAGTTGCTGGGAAACAAATGCGAGACAATAAAGTTGTTCCCCTGGAAGCGGTTCAGGAATCCTCAGAATAGCTTCTGTGAAGTCTACTGCTAATTTGAAATTGGCAGGCGTGCGCTAGTTTTGAGGTCAATTGGCCATCGTTTCCAGTCAGCTCGAACCACCGTTTTTAATCGTAGTAACATTAGTTACAGCCTACGTGCCGCTCCATCAAAAGCACATCGCTGGTGGCGTGTGGGCGGAGCCATTGAAGCACCTTCATGGTGCCAAAACAAGCTGTTTCCTCCCGTCCCACTGGCCTCAGTTTTGATTGGCTCCATCTCTCAGCATCTTCTGTCGAGCATGTGATATGGGTCTGAAGGTTTGCTGTAATCACAGTAATTGTCATCAACCAACGCGAACGGAATCTTTACCCAGTGTTCAAACTAATGACTGCATTAATGTGTGAAATTTGACTGTCAAACTAAAGCAGGAACAGCTTGTCTGAAAAAAAAAAAGGTCCCGGGACGCTAAAGTAAAGAAAACATCATGTACTGTCTTTGTTTATGGGCTGTTTAGGTATTTTGTGCAGCTCTAATTACCTGATATCAAAGTTTTGCTTTGGCAGCGGATGTGTTTCGACACCCCATCAGACAGCTGCACTTCACTCAGCTGCGAGCCAAGAAGCGGCTCCTAACCTCCTCGAAAACCACGAGCAGCATTTTCTGTTAATATAGAGTTAATTATGCTCTGTTAATTACTCAGCCAGAGACGGCCTCGCTAGAGGCTGGAGCCAAAGTCCACCGTTTATGCTAAGCTAAGCAAACAGCTGTGATTAGCATTCCACTCACTCCCAAAGACAAAGCACTTGTCTTCTCCTTTCATAATTCAATAAGAATATTTGAGCCTTTCAAGAAGGAAAAGGATGTCAAAGTGCTTTTTATTAAAACAGACTGAATGTCAAATATAACAAAATAAGACACCGAGAATGCCGACAGGTGAAATAGACTGGATCGGCTGGGAAACCAAACTGAGAAAATAATAAAAAAGTAAAGACATGTCTTCCCTGGACTTTTGCCTGTACAAGCAAAGAAGACTGGAACATCAAAGGTCCCGGAAGATTAAAGATTAACCAGACAAATGGGATCAGGTGAGAAAGTGGCTCCGCCCACAAACCAGAGATCACATGATGCCTGTCAGGAGAGCCTGGAGAGTTGTGACGTGGAAACCGTGAACGGTAGATGAGTCCAACGATCCCCCCCGAGGCCACAGACATCCATTTGGCACTAATCAGCCGCCGTGCTAGAGGCCACGTGTGGAAATTTGAATTTGCTCAGTTTTATCAGGTCATGTGTTTTCATTTGTCAATCTGTTTGCAGCCATTTATAGAAACACATTTGGGTTAAATTCCAATATTTTCCATCAATTCGGAGGCAATTCGGTCCCGGGAAATGAAAGAGACAGAGGGTGGGAATGTGTCTATTACAGCTAGTTTGGTGCTGAATGGACTCCATATGTATTTACTGTACTGTGTGTGTGTATGTGTGTGTGTGCGTGTGAGTACGTGTGCGCGTGTGTCTGCGCGCTTTCCTGCTCTCTTAGAAACACAGGCATGATTGAGATGAGAAAATTGAAATAAAACACTGAATGTAATTTTTGTGCTACAAAGTCTCTGTGCATGTGCGTGTGTGTGTGTGTGTGTGTGTGTGTGACAGCTGTGTGATGATAAATGGACTGATAGCCGATCTCGCTGAGCTTACACCCCCTAATTAGTTTTTAATTGACAGCCATTAAAGATCCTCATTCCCAATCCTGATTATCTGTTGCATAGAGCAGCGATCCGGCTGCCCTCTTCCACTCTTGTCTTCACTGGGTCTGATCTGCCTCATTTCTGCCTCTGAGGACATCATTATGACATTTTTCTCTTCAGTTTATATACATCTGTATATTAAGGGGGCTCTCAAAATTAACGTGTTAAAGCAGCTCGATCCGTCGTCATAGATACGACAAGTGAAAAAATAAGGGTAATTAACCCATCCGAGGCGGAGGATGACTCGGAACATTTCTGGCGATGCGTTTGGGGGCAGTTTGCCCAAGTAGTGATTGGCACGCAAAATCAGGCAATTGATCCGGAAGCGAGCGGCAGCAGAAGCGACTGACAGAGATGGGAGATGCTTCACAGCACGTTGGCTGCACCAAATAACCCCAATATAGAGCCGTCCACCGACGCAAAGTAGTAAGAACACTCTGCATGGAAGAGTTTTGAGG
Source organism: Takifugu flavidus (assembly GCF_003711565.1). NCBI lineage: Eukaryota > Metazoa > Chordata > Actinopteri > Tetraodontiformes > Tetraodontidae > Takifugu > Takifugu flavidus. The sequence continues at coordinate 7,442,556 of NC_079541.1, read as the reverse complement.
TATTTTAAGCACTTCTGACTTAAAACAGCAGATCAATGGGAGGTACCAATTCAAATAGGGGGATTCTGTTAGGACAGGGGTCGGCAACCCGCGGCTCTGGGGCCGCATGCGGCTCTTTGGCGACGCCCTAGTGGCTCCCTGGAGCTTTTTCAAAAATATGAAAATGGAAATTGTTTTAATATAATTTCTGTAGGAGGAAAAACGTGACAAACATTCTTAAAGTTTTCAATGTATAAATGTATATAATAAATATTTAATTTCAACTTCTCATTAAAATGGAAGTTAAACTTAAAGCGTCATCGTACAGCAGAGTGGCCACGTGGTGCGTCATTCTCTCCCGGATGCTCGTTATGTATTTGTAGGCTACTTATCATTTGGAAAGTAGGCTAATACAGCTAATATAGACACTTACAGCATGTGTTGCCTTTATTATGAGCCCTATATAAGGCTGTTAATTTTTTGCGGCTCCAGACAGATTTGTTTCTTGTTTTTTCGGTCCAATATGGCTCTTCCAACATTTTGGGTTGCCGACCCCTGTGTTAGGACGATGCTAACGTGTCGCCTGGGTTGTACCAAACCAAACTTCCTTTCTTTCTTCAGTGTGAATGCTCGTGCCAAATGAATCTCGATGAATACAGACTAAAAACGACCAACAGTTAATCATGATTAATGGAAACAGATTTTTAAAATCACCAAAAAGTTGCCTACTGCTCACGCACATCCGCGAGATGTCTGCTGTCTTCTGCTGGCTGAACTGAACGTTGCAGGACAGCGTAAACATGTTTCATCATCCGCGTTGAAGGATTTTGAAGATGACAGAATGATACGTGTCGACACGCTTTGTTTGTTCCTCTGCGAGGTGTCGCCGTCTGTACGAGCGTGTTACTGACACAGACTGCCGAGCATATGCGAGCGGGCTTCATCCCTAACGTCTACATCTGCGTTTACCGCGAGCAGCATGGATAGTTGAAGAAAACCAGGCGGAAAATCCTCCCTGTCATTCACACCGGCCAGGAGTGGACCGCAAAGTCACCGGGGTCTGATCTGAAGCACCGGCAACAGAAGCTGCAGAGAACATTCCCCAAGCTAACAAGGACTGGTTGTCCTAATAATGGTTGCTGCTAGCCGGGCTACACTTTAGGACAGCCAAATTCCGTAATAGCCAGCGCACGGACCTGTCAAACATGCTGCGTACATGCGTAATGGGATGATGTGCTCGGGGCCACATCACGGAGAGAGAGCGGCACTGAGCCGCGGGCTATCAAAGCATCTGTTTATTGTCTTTAACCCGAGAATCCAGCCCATCAAAGAGGTGTGTGATCTGCACCGGTGACGGCTTTTTACCCCCCGCCGCCACAGCCCGGAGACAGAGAGGAAAAAACAGGGACGCAGCAGATCACTGGAGAGCAGCGGCCGAGTTAAAGAGGAAGGGTGGGGGGGCAAATAACATGGAGAGAAGTGTGGAAGGATGGAGGAGAGTTGGAGAGCAGTTGATATGTTGAAGGGGTGGAGGGGCAGTATTATTAGAGGTCATCTCTGTGGATTACAGAGGCAGAGTTCAGTGCACAGCGGCGCTATGCAATTTACCTCCATGAAAAATAGATGTGGCCCAGGAATGGAGTGACACATGCACTTACAGAGAAAAACAGACGAGGGGGGGGGCGCGCGCTTGTGAAAACAACCTGCACAGCCCAGGGAAATGACCAGGAGTGTGTCTGCGCTGTGCTCACAGCTCCACGGCAACGCTGATGTTTCTATTAAGTGCTTTCTCAGGACATCCCGGGAGCGTCCTCCCCCATCTGCTGGATCGGCAGGGTAAACCCCACCCAGTCGGTTGCTTTGACAGTAACACTCCGCTTCAATAACCAGAGTTTGGCCCGACGAAGCCCATCTGCGGGAGCCAAACTGCTGATTTTCAACAGGGGACCCCCCCAGTGAGAGAATATTATAAATGGAAGATGAGGCATTCCAAATTGGAAATTTAATAACCAAATTCACAGAGGTCCAGTTACTGAAAAATTTCCTGAAGCGAGACGTCCAAAACTTCTGGTTCAGATGGTTTTAAAAAGAGGTTTTCTGTGGCGTCGCCCGGCTCTTCAATATTTACTGGGTAGATGGAGCATTGTGGCTCCTCCTGTCTTCATTAATTGCCACGTGGGTCCACATGGAAGCAATAAAAGCTGGCTATTCTTTCGTTTTCTACATTTGATGGTTAACTGGTGAGCACATGAGTGGATTCTTTCAGGTGTTTTTAAAACGTGTTTCCATAAAACTAGGCTGAATCATCGGCGTACATGGGTGGAGAAACAGTCGACTAATGGCCGACAGCAGCGATCCTCCGTGGGACGTGTTCTCTTTTTACCAAAACTAAGTGTGACTGGGTTGATCTGCTGGCTCTCCTGTTCCTGACCTGTTCATTACAGCTGTCAGTCCTTCACGTGGGGGCTCTGAGCAACGCGCTGAGCTGTGGCGTCCCTTTCCCAGCTAATTCCATTTGGCGTTCCAGATACTGAGCTAGAGTGAATCTGCATCACCCACTCTGTGATAGAATGGTTCTCTTGGGAGACCAGGAGTTCCCGGTCCATCATATCTGGCATGTGCCTCAGGGCAAAATATATATATAGAGAGAAAAAAAGCTGACAGTGTTTTCAGGTAAGCGTCATTTCCAAATTCCGCACCATCAAATTTCCATATGTCATTAAATTAGTGGTATCAGGCAGCAGGCCTTACTGTACTGAGGGAACCTGAAACGGTCTGTGTGACCACTGGCCCACTGGTTCCCTCCTCCTCTGTTGACAGAAGATAATTTGGTTCTGACAGCAGATGCTGCCCGTTGTCTCCTGTGCCCCTATTAGAGGCTGAGAGGTATCGGACCTGACAAGCGGGGCAGGGAACCCTCAACACAAACTATTCTTCAGCCTCTTTTGCTTCCAGCAGCCCAGCAGGCTGCACTGCAACGGCCTCTCTGCGTTACATTGCCTTTATTTTTATTTAAATTTTGTGCTTGAGCGAGTCCAAGCCATTCCATAACAAACAACCACCAGTTCCCAAATGTCCCATCTCCAAAAGTTCTGGAGGCATTGGCGATGAGATGGCAAAAGAAGACACGTCTCCTCAACGCTGCTAGCATAAAACATCCCATTAAACCACTATAGTGTAATGCTAGTGGGCATTAATGCTATATCCAAATGTCTTATCTTTTGTTTTTAGACCCCCCCAACACACACACACACACACACACACACACACACACACTGAGCCATTCCCCCAGGAGAAGCAGCTTCTATATCCTCTCTACCATTTAATATTTCATCCCAACTGCAGGCTTCATGTTTTATTGAGCCAGTCGCTGCCATCGGAGGGGATGTACTACATTATGCACCATCACTTATAAATGACCGCCAATCAACCGCCAATGTCGACCCTTCCACATAACACCCCCTAAACAGGCTGCGCTTGGCTCCCAGCTCCCGCCGGGCACTTGTACACACCGATATAAAACACCTTCCTCCGTCCAACACGGAGACCACAGACGGCTTGTTCCCAGTCCAGCTGCAGGAGATGGATTAGGATTTCCAGCAGGAGGAAGCAGCTCTAGCGCTCTAAATTCACAGGGATCGTCGTTCCCACAGGTTTACTCTGCTCCTCTTAATGTGCCCGGATAAATATTTCACTGTGTTTCGCGCAGCTTTGCACGAAGGGAGGATGGCACAGTGGACGGTGTGTGCAGGCCCGCCTGGTGTGTTTTCTTACATCACCTTTCAATTAAAATCTTCTGCCATTTCACGTCATCTTAGTGGCTGCAGGGCATCAAAGCGGAGCCGCAGGGGCGGAGCACTGAGAGAATAAAAGGGAGCGTCCGGATGGTGAAGCCATTGAAGCCTCAAGGATCTCCAAACTACAACATGACCAGGCATCAGTGGAAAACAGGATTTATCGGTCAAATGTTAGAGTAAATTCCTGACTTTTCTGCACTCTCTCTCTCTCTCACACACACACACACGCACACACACACGCGCGCGCACTGAATGTAGGTGATGACACTTTTAGTCTCTGTAACTTGGCCCTTGATCACTGTAATCAAACACAGGCAGCATCGGTCTGAAGCTCCTATAATTATGGGCTGCAGGGCCCCTCGGTGATGAGTGCACAAAAACACACTGTGGAAACGTGCGCGTGCAAGGCGGCGCAGAGCGCTACACAGCAGCGCTCTAAAAAGACCACATAAACGCCACGCCGGCCTGTGGGCGCTCTGCTGCGCCCTCGGTGCAGGCAGCGCGCGGGTAAAGGACACTAATGAGTCCAATGAGACGGAGGGAAACAGCTCCTCAAATCCACACCTCAGGAAAACACCCCCGAGAGCCTGAGGGGGGGTTCAGAGAGGGCTAGAAAGCTGGGCGGGATTGTTTCCTCCTCCTTTACTTTGACGATGGCAGGCAGAGGGGTTGCCAGGGCCCGGGTAGAGCTGTTGCTAGCCGTATCCATGGTAACAGGCTCCCGCGGTGCATGTCTGGTGCAGCCCGTGAGTGTCAGCTGGGGGGGGTGGTGGGGGGGTGCAGGTCTTGCTGGAATATTGTCTGAGTTTTTGGTCACTGGATACGTGGAGGAGATGTTTCCACACGTCCTTGTTACGTTCAGGCGAAACGTTTGCCGGCCTGACTGAATCCTGAGCGCGGAGTGAATCCCCGTTCCAATCAGCCCGCAGCCATCCTGTGGCCCCGATGCAGAGAGCCCCGGGCTAGTAACAATCTGGATCTACATAAGCTGACCGGAACTCACCAGGGACTGAATTACTGCAAGTGTAAAGAGATGGCGAATCACTTCTGAGGTTGGTTCATTTGTTATTATGGCTGGACGTAACGCGCTAGCATAAAGTTCTGAGTATTAAAGCTTTAAACTCTAATATGATACTGATAAAAACAAAGCTGCCACTTTAACACGGTGTGAAAAGGTCCTGCAGACGGGAGAAAAGAGGCTGGAGGGGAACCGGAATTTTACTCGACGGCGTCAGTCACACAAAAGGTGATAATTGCTCTGTTTAGATTATTTATGCTCGCCACCTTTCTGCACCCAGCATCCTTGGCTCCGTCTCTGGCCTGAATACATTTACTAAAAGAGGAGCGTGCGTGTTGCAAGGTGTGATTCTTCCCCCTAAAATGAATAAAAAAGACCTGGAAGAACGTTTCCCCTGCAGCTTAAAACTCACAGTCCGGTCAGGTACACGTGCATCCTGGTTTCGGTGTTTGCTGGAATTCTGTTAGCTCACTGGTCACTTAAGTAAAGCCAACAAGTGCGGAACCGTCGCCCACTGGGCCCGAGACGCGCAGGCAGCCGAGAGCTTCGCGTGGAGGGAAGCCAGCATGTCTGGTTCCACTTGCACGCATGGGTGTTTGTGGAACAAGCCCAATTTGTTCTGGAGAAGAAAAAAAAAACCCGGTGGCAGCAGAATCGGCATCTCTAGGGACACCGGCGGATGGAAAACAATTTATTAGCCTCAAAATAAGAGTGTCCATCATGAGCGCGCGGCTCTTTTGTTCCTGGCAGAGGGGGTTCGTCAACGCGTGGGGGGTCAGAGAGCAGCGGGAGGCTCAGCGGTGGCTCCCCACGTCTAACGCTCCTTTATGTTTGGGCCGTTCTGGCTCATTTCAAACAGTCATCGTAAAACGAGGAGCGCTGACGATCAATTCTGACGAAATTCCTGACAATGATTGAAAAATATCCACTTACGACCAGAATGTCTAAAATCACCTGGCAACAGAGACAAAGACTTTATTTGGTCACTTTAGTTTCACCTAAAACAAGGATAAACTGGGCGGCGGTAGCTCAGACTCAATAGGAGGGTTATTGGTTCAAGCCCCAGTGCGGACAAAATATGGAGGGTAGGTGCCAGGACACCTTCAGGGCACTGCCCAGTTACCCTTGAGCAAGGTACCGAACCCTCCGAAAAGGATAAAGCAGTCAAAAAGAGGAGAAACTGAGATAAATGTCTGCTATTTAGTCTCAAATCAAGACTGTGTTTGCTGCTGCCACAATAAGCACATCGCCCCCCCCCCCCCACCCCCCCTACACACACACACACACACACACACACACTCACACACACAACCTCCCAATGATGGAGGCGGAGTTTGTTCCAGCCCCCTAATTCATGTAAAAACACTGTCAGCACGGTTCATGCAGGGAAGCTGTTAGCATCTAGCATCGCTGTACTAACGAGGCAGCAACAGCTCAGGTGAGCCTCTGAACGGGGGGGGGGTGTAGATGTCTGACGGGACTGTTTCCTGTCTGAGATCCCCTGTTGATCCAACTCCTGAAACATGAAGAAAAATCAGCGCAGGAGACGTTTTGTCAGTCGTATCATCAGACGTTAGCGGTTCGGGTGGGGCACAAACCTCCCGTTGAGGCGAAGGCGTCGAGGTTGAAGTCGGCACTGGGAAAGCAGCAGGATTCCTGACGTCCCCGCAAACGCACACAAACCCCGAGCAGGGAGAATGAGCCAAACGGACATACGAAGGATGAATTATTCCCACCCACCTCTGAAATCTGGGATGTGTGTGGGCGTGCACAGCTCGCTGCAGGCGTGTTTCGAAGTGCTGCGATGTGTATTTATGGACGGCCAGCTCCCGCTCGTTGTGCACGCAGAGAGACAAACGGCGAGGCATTCTTTAGCTTGATAAAACAGTCTGAATAAAGGCGATCCATCCAAAGGATTAGCACCTAGCTGGAAGATTTGATTAAAAAAAACGAACATCTAGAAGAAATCTGGAGCAGAAAGGCGCAAAAAGAGAGCAGATGCTAGTAAGAGGTGGAGGAAACAAATCTCCGGTCATGTTCTAAGCAGCAGATGCACGTTAACCAGGGTGTAATTAAGGCCCATCCGTCAGGGGATCAGTAATGAGACCTAATGTTAGGGCCCACTGTGTCCTAATGACGCCTCAGACATCCCCTCACCAATTCTGGGACTCCTGCTGGGACGCGGGCAGCTGGGAGTTGACACCTGACCTTTGGCGGGACAGGCGCTTTAATCACAGCCGATCCGGCATCTCAACCGGTCGATGGCAGATACCGGCCTTTGTTGGGACTCGTTACGACATCATCGTCTTCATCCTCAAATACGGCCTCGTAAAGATCTGCCGCCTTCTGACTTTGCTCGTAAAAATGAAACATCTCAAGCAGCCCGCCCTTATAACTCACGTCTGCCGTGAGCCGCTGCCGCATCGAGGAAATCAAGTGCAATCGCCCAGCTTTGAAGACAACCAAAGTTGATCTTCGGCATTCCGGAACTATTTTTAGAGGCCGCAAAAAAGAAAAGATGGTGGAAACCTGCAAATGTGAGGTCGTCGGTCTCTTAACCGTGACGCCGTTTAGCAAACTCGAAGATTTGAGATGAGAACAGCAGCAGCTAGCTGAGACCTGGCATCCTGCTAAATGCAAGGCTGAGCTCATTAGGACTGGCACACACACACACACACACACACACACTGGGAGGCTGGAGACAATGCAGGGCAAGTAAACGCAGACGCAATCCAAGCGGAGGGAGAGAGTTGGCAGAAGAGTGGAGATCACACAGGAGTGTTAAAGGAGCGACAGAGAGAATGACAGACAAAGATGGAGAGAAAGACGGCGAGAGGGAAATACAGAGGGAGAGAGATGGAAACAATGAGGGGAGAGACAAAGCAGGTGGCCTGGGTAATTGCCTGGGGAATATAATGAATGAGCCACAGTGCGTCTGACGGAATAGGAAATCGTCTCTATCTCCTCGTTCCCCTCGCTCTCTCCTTCTCCCCCTCATTATCGCTCGCCCTCTCTCATTCCACTCTTCCCTTATCCATCTCCTGCGCAGCCTTTTAAACATATCTCCGAACCCTATCTTTCTTCCGCTTATTGCTGTCATTTTCTCAGATTTGACCACTTTTTTTTCCCTTCTCACCAGCTTCTTCCTCTTCTTCCTTCTTTCTTTTTTTTTTACATCCACCCCCACAAGCCTCCACTCGTTCCCTGATCAGCTGTGATTATTCTGCCCATTCCGCCCATGTGACATCACAACTACTCATCCTGGTATTACAGTGATGCTAACACACCTCTGATACAGAAAACTTGAACACTACTTTGTCGCACCACAGATTAGAACTATTACCATATTGATTTAACATAACACTGTAAAATGATGCACTTTGTGAGTCAGCATGATGGCAGAGCTCTGCTAACATTAGCCTTTTAGCAATCATCCACCTACAGCCTCACATACCGGCTAATACATCCCTGAAAGTAGTTTTTTTTTTTTTTTTTACATTTCCTGACACCAAAAAGAGCACTCAGGTCGGACGTTTGCAAAAAAATGCAACAAATATAGATTTATATCAAACGTAAATGTTATTTAAATGTTAAATATTGAGTAACAATAATTTGTTTTCCCGTAAATGTAAGCTAGCCTCGTTGTTGCTAAAGTTAAAGTGAAAGTCAGAGGGAGCCTGAGATGAGAGGTGGGGCAGATGCGAGGTCAGTAATTTGCCCCGTGTTTTTCTAACCGCTGTCTGAACCCTAACCCTCGACTCACCACTCTTTCAGCTTCCATCCTAACAGCAACAGTAAGAACACTAAACAGTATTTACAACATGGCCGTCAAGGACTATTCCAGCCTTTACGTTTGTCTGACCTGCAGAAACCACCCAGATGCATGCTGGGAGGTGCGTGTACACAGGAAGCCGCAACTACAAAAATCGGAGCGCACATTCAGCTTCACTTCGGTTGCGTTTCCTCTCTGATCGTCCTGTCACTGGTCACCGAGCAGCATTGTGAGCCAGTGAAAGGGTGGACGGATGCCGGTGGTCTCAGGTAGATAGAGGCCAGAGTCTTGATGGGGGGGTGGGGGGGTGGAAGGATGTGTGGGTGAGATACAGACAGAGAAAGGTGGTGGTGGAGGAGAGACTGATAGTGTCATGTCTGCTATTCAAGCCCGTTTGATGAGATGCCTCAAACAGCTGAAAAGAGGAAAAGAGTGAAAGAGCCCTTTCATCACAGACCCCCCCCCCCCCCCCTCATCCCTGCTTCCTCTTCCCTACCATCCCTAGCACCCCACCATGGATAGATAAAATACATTCAATCAGAGGGAAACGAGCGACTGGGGGAGAAATAACAGAGAGCATTCGGATCATACGGGTGCTTCTCGCTTTATTCCAGGGGCGGGGCAGGGTGGGGGTGGGGGGGGCTTCCATCCTTCAAATAGTGACTAATGTCCATAAACAACCTAATGGACCTATGCTAACAAAGTAAGATGTGTCAAAGTGTCTACAAATTAAAACAATATCAAATACGATAGATCAACAACACCAAAGTGCTTTTAATTGAGAATAAGATTAAGATTAAGATTAAGATGGACTTTATTCATCCCCGTGGGGAAATTGAATTATAGTAGCAGCGAATGCAGAGTAAAGAGACAGAAAAAAATAAATACAGATAGATTAGAATGTTATAAGCATATATACAGCATATATTATAAGCATATATATAATATATACATAATATAATATATACATATTATAAGCATTATAAGCATATATACATAAATATAGAATAAATTAGAAATAAAATTACAACATAAACATTACACAATTATTGTTGAGTTGGTTTGAGTGAATTGTACAGTTTAATGGCGGACGGCAGGAATGACTTCCTGTACCGTTCCTTGGAGCAGCGAGGCTGCAGGAGTCTGTTGCTGAAGCTGCTCCTCAGTTTGTCCACTGTGTTATAGAGGGGGTGGGAGGGACTGTCCACTGACTGAATACAAAGTGCTGCTAGCTAACGCGTTCATTTTCATGCTTGCTCCATTACGCCTCCCTGGCAGACCGAAGCAATCCAGCTCAGGTTGCCATATCGTGGACAAATCGGACATCTGTCCAATCCTTGAAATTGTTCAGAGCTCCTTTCGGCGTTCCATTTTCCTTCCAGGATGCAAAAACGTACCTTTATTTGTTATTGGTTATTTTAGCGGGGACACAAAATTGAAGTTTGCCATCCTGTTGTGTGTTATGTACGACATCACTCCACTTGTAAACGACGGCTGATGGCTCGGTGGAGCCAGCTGACGGCGTGGGTGACTCTCATCTGTGGTCGAGACTGCAGCCCGGGTGTGTTAGCGCTGTGGTCGGTGGTCAGATTGAGCATTTTAGCAGCCTGTTATTCTCTCAGCGTGTTGAACCGCATGTGGGCGGTGGAGGCAGTGGAGAGAAGAGCTTAGAGCAGCTGTGGAGGGGACAATTCCTGGAGCGCATCGGCATTATTTTGTGTACAGACAAAAGCCTCCGACAATAAGTGCAGGTCGGCAGCAGGAAAGGCCAACCTGAGCGTGGATCTGGGCTGCAAACACAGGCGCTCCATGCCCATCAATCACCCATGGCAGGACAGTATTAAATAAAGCGGCACAGCAGAAGGTTCTCAGTGTGAGTGAGTAAATGTGCGATTAAAAGGCTGCTGGGATTGATGTGCGAGTGTGGGCACAGACAGGAGGCCTGGGAAGTTTCATTCACTCCATACACAAATAAAGAAGTGGATATTTGGCTGCCCGTGCTGGAAATAGCACAACTCTGGAATCGGTAGGTTTGGCTGTTCATTAACTGATTTTATGAAGCGCCTGATATATTTGGCCTTGTTGTTTAAATAGGGAGAGGGAGAGCAACTTAAAACCTTCCAGATTCCTTTTTGCGGAGACAAAGGACAGAATATTTTTTAAAAAAAAGCTGATATTGGAAATCACCTCACTGGATTATATCAGAATTTCCCCATTTGCTTTTAAAGTGATGCACTTATGTCCACATTTGGATTCCTCCATTTCTCCCTCCCTGGCTTCAGTTAATAACAACGGTAATAATGAACAGGAAAGGCTGGTGTCCTCCCAGAATGCAGGATTCAATGAGCAGATGCTGTGCTGGGAGACGGACAGACAACGGACTAAATCAGGACGGTGACGTTAATGAAGGTAAAAAGGAAACGAACAAGTCAGCAGATCTGCGATTGGGAATTCCCCCGCTGAGAATCCGACCTCGAGCTGCTCCAACCTCCACAGCTCTGAAACCCGTAACGCTCCCGGGGCTCATTGGAATATTTGATTTTCCGCCTTTTTTTTCTGAATTCTTCGGAAACTTTGAGTGGCTGAAAAAGTTTGAAAGTACCTGCTGCTGTTGCTCCGGACCCTTAACAGCTAAAGCCATAGATTTCAAACCTAACGGAGGGTCGGAGCCGAAGAGGAGCCATCGGCAGCAGAGATACCTTCAGTTCTTTCCCATTACCAGGGCTCTCCTGCCAGTTCTATCCTGGGAACGTGATGGAGGACAAGGCAGCCTGGCAGCAACACAAGAAGCGTTTTCAAACCCCACAACCCCAGAGAGGAAACAGGGCTTAAGAGGCCACTGGGAACCTCTTCCTGAGGGTCTGGTGACCTCTCTCCTTATAACATACGATTCCCGGGGGCACAAACTCATCCTTAGTGGATGGAAAATGCTATCAGCTTTCCAAATAAGCTTGGAACAATAGAGGCCTGTCGTTGTGCTTCATGAGGCACACAAGAGTTGTCAAACAATGAGTCTCATATCAGCGAGTGTGATTACTGGCAGAATGGCATTCAGACAAGCACAGCTAGTGGATCCAGAGTAGCATAAACAAGGACGTGCTCACAGAACCCTTTTCAGCCTCTTCCCCGTGACGAGAGCCAAAAAAAACACCACCGAGCGCGAAGAGACGGAGGTCAAGCACCGCGTGGTCACTCAGGATGTCTAACAATGGCCATCACAACCACTTCGTCCCCAACAACACGGGTCCCGGCGACACACCGGAAGCCCAGCTGCCTTCTGAACAAGCGGAGATGATGGATTTGTTCGAATCCGCGGCCCTTCGGGTCAGGCTGCGGCGTCGTCTCCTTCAAGCGTACAATTAACCTGGTCACGAGGCAGAAACCGCCCAGGAACAGGTCGAATAGCTGATACCGACATAATGAAGAAAATTACCAACGGGGGCAACATATTTAAACCGAGACAGTTTACTTTCAACCAAAGTTTTCTCTCTCTGACTCACATTGCTCACAGTTGTCATAGGAACTGGATGTTAACACTGACGAGAGAGGTTTATTTTAGCCCACTTAATTAGCGAATAGCTATTTAAACATGATCAGAAACAGGATAATCAGAGTCAAAAGTGACTTCAGATCTCTCTAATCTGAAGTGTTCCGGAAAGCCACTAGGTTAACATGACGCAGAAACTAAATATCGCCTCAATCCGACCATAACGGGGCACCTGAAGCGCACGTACATGCGCTAGTCTGACTGATATCGGGGCTCTCTGTATCCGATCAAGACATAACCAAGTCAAACTAGTCAACGCATGGTGCTTGACCCCGGAACACAAACCTCAACTAAACGCATACAGCCTTCTTGGCTGTCTCTCAAAATCAACACAAGACGCATATCGCCACCTAGTGCCCAGGAGGACACTTGTCCTCCCCTATATGTAAACTGGGACAAGGACCGAATTCAAACAAGACGTCCAATTTTGTGCATAGCTTCAATAATGCTAAATGCAAAGAGGACAAATTGCAACTATGCAAAAATCCAAAATTCAATTTAGAGTTGTGGACTAAGGGAGGTCCAGCTCCCACATCTGCTGGCAGGTTTATTATTCTGACATGTGAGCAGAACCCTGGACTTCAATGACGGCTGGGCAGAGAATGTGACATAAAAGATGTTGTTGAAGACGGTAGAAACATCAACGTCTGTGTCTTCTGGAGCGGAGAGGATGGGGCTTTAAAGCGACCTCCAACTTCGTAGCGGCTGCCTCATCACCTTTTTCGTGCGAAAGCAACGGGGAACCTCTGATGAAGACAAACTCTTCCTGCTTTCCAACCGTGCTCTCCTCCCGCTCTGGAGATGCAGAGGTCGCTTATGTGTGGACGAGATGACGCAACTGCGGGGATAAACCACAGAGCGCGGGTCAACAAGGCCGATGACCGGCGGAAAGTGGTGCGAGTGATGGCGCTCGGTACCTACGGTGTCACTGTGGCATCCAGGAGGACACGTGGAAGCGTTAGAAGAGGTGGACAAAGGCGACGCTACTTGTAAAATGTTCCTTTTTCATCAACAGTTTTTAATTGAGCGAGGGACACAGACGCTGTCTTCTATGTCTCAAATATGAATGAGCGACCCTGAGTTTCTAAAGGCGCTCTACAAAACGCTTCCACACTATTTTTTTACGGAACCATTTTAGCGGCAAAATTATCGTTATGAATACAGACAGGTCACATCTAAAATGATTTCCTGTAAAGAGACCAGGACCAGTGGAGTAGATCCAGAACACCACTGGTGGATCAAAGCCGACATCAGAAGTTAGACTGTTTAATGATAGTAAAACAGGCTCAATGGAAGGCTGTGATTAAAGATGCTAAGTCTGAAGCATTAGCATCCACCACGTGAATCCAGAGCCAACCGGCGACTTCCTGTCTGATGTCCCCAGCGTAGCTCTGTGCTTTGTTCTACCTGGCCGTGGGCCTCCTCATTACGGCGAGCTGCTTTGTGGATAAATCAGTGAGGACGGATCAGGATGTGGAGGGGCGGGGCCTGCGAGGCGGAGTGGAGATAATCAAACACTGTGTCTTCACGCCTCGCTGTGGCTCCTCTCATTAGAATACTGTAATAGCGCTTCTAATGAGCTACACTGCTCGTGTTGGCTGATAATGCTAAGGCGATGTGTACACACCACATCCAGAGAGAATTACGTTTAAGACCGCGGATGAGTGTGATTAAGTGTTTGATACTGGCCTTGTTTGTGCTGTGTTGTATTAGCGCGCCAGCCTGGAAACCACCGTTTGCCAGTTTATAAACTTCATTTAAAAAAAGAAAAATCTGCTCTTAAGCCGAATCCCCAGCATGGATTTAGGATAAAGATGTGGACCCAGCAGCACCAAACATGGACGGCTAAGAAGGAGCTGGATGGACGAGGATACGTCGACGCGACTACAGGAATCGCAGAACCCTCCATCTCGATGCATCACCTCTGGTGTGAATTCTGTTTAATGAGCTCAAATTGTTTCTGATTCAGAAAGAAAAACTTCCAGATATTAAAAACTCTCGGTGGGGGAAAGGATCAAGAACAGAGTGAGCTTTAAAGTGTCCGTCCAATTAAAAAAAACTCAGGTCGGAAGAAAGTGGCAGCACTTGTTTGATTAATCATTGGATCAGCCGCGTGATACCCGTGCGTCTTAGCTCCTTTACAGAGGAAGATCCTGCGGTAGAACCTCTCCATATGAAGATAGCAGAGTGACAGGGTGGCCGGGGAGCGAGGTGGGAGGTTGAGATGGAGATCAGGTTTTTATAAATCTCATTTCTCCTGCTGATTTATCAGCTGGCCCCGGTCCCTGTCAGCCACACACACGTGTGACCGGCATGGCAAAAGGCTAACTCATTAGTCTGCCTCATCACAGCAGGACGTGCAACACACACACACACACACACACACACACACACACACACGCACTTACAACATCATTTCATCTCATCCTCTATCTTTCCTTGCCGATTTCCTGTTCTCCCTTTCTTCCCAATCAGTCTCTTTCAGCGCCGCTCTACCTTGCCTCATTTTCATCCCTTTCTTCTTCCCCCCTTCATTCTCAAAGGCTGAGTGGTGGCCTCTCCATCCAGGATTTAATTAAAGCAGTTTAAATGGCCAGGGGTGATCCTCATCATGTCATAGCCTTCCTTTTCTGTCTTCCTCTGGAGGTTAATATCAGACTAATCCACTCTAACCCCCCTCTAAGCCCTTTCTCAATAATGCACGTCTCCTCTCTGACCACCACGAGTGTGTGTGGAGCGCAGCTCCCAGCATTCCCGCTGTCAGTGATAGACACCCGCTTTATCTCTTTATTGGACACAACTGTATTATGTTGACATGCAGACACGTGGCTCTGCCCCCCACCCCGGAGGGACTCCGCAGGTTCATCCTGCACCACTCCAACATGCAAAATTTAGAATTGAAAGACGTTAACTACAAACTTAGCATCTGTGCAACCCATTTCTGCTGTCGGGACCTTTGTCCACATGACTGGGGGACAGCTCTGTTGTGGTGTATAACTGTGGTGGATGGGTGAGTACCGATACAGGTATTGGTATCACCCTAATTTCAAAGTTTTGATGCGGATAATAACTGCCAGAAAAAATACAACTTTTACAACAGTACTGTCAAGTAATGCTGTTTGCCAGAAGATGGTGGCGCTGTGGTGTGACACCACGGTAAATCACCACCTCACGTCCTGTTTTAGACAAACGCAGAGCGCTGCCCACAGAAAAAAACATCACAAAAACATCAGCAGAAGACAAACTGCATCATTAAAGTTGCAAGAGGTGGCATGAAGACTAGTTGGTTTTGGCATTTCAGGCAACTTGTAAAAGCGGCTATAACGTCTCGGTTTGCTGATCCGATCTGTGACGTCACCGTAATAAGAGAAGGTCCCGCTACGCAGATTAGCAGGTGGCTTCTTCTGCATCTTCGTCTGCGTGCTAGTGATGATGCTAATTCAAGTTTCAAACTGTGAGTCACTTAGAGACAGGTCAAGGCATAAACACTACAAAGACATAAAGAAAATACACACACACACACACACACACACCACACACACACACACACACACACACTTACAACATCATTTCATCTCATCCTCTATCTTTCCTTGCCGATTTCCTGTTCTCCCTTTCTTCCCAATCAGTCTCTTTCAGCGCCGCTCTACCTTGCCTCATTTTCATCCCTTTCTTCTTCCCCCCTTCATTCTCAAAGGCTGAGTGGTGGCCTCTCCATCCAGGATTTAATTAAAGCAGTTTAAATGGCCAGGGGTGATCCTCATCATGTCATAGCCTTCCTTTTCTGTCTTCCTCTGGAGGTTAATATCAGACTAATCCACTCTAACCCCCCTCTAAGCCCTTTCTCAATAATGCACGTCTCCTCTCTGACCACCACGAGTGTGTGTGGAGCGCAGCTCCCAGCATTCCCGCTGTCAGTGATAGACACCCGCTTTATCTCTTTATTGGACACAACTGTATTATGTTGACATGCAGACACGTAGCTCTGCCCCCCACCCCGAGGGACTCCGCAGGTTCATCCTGCACCACTCCAACATGCAAAATTTAGAATTGAAAGACGTTAACTACAAACTTAGCATCTGTGCAACCCATTTCTGCTGTCGGGACCTTTGTCCACATGACTGGGGGACAGCTCTGTTGTGGTGTATAACTGTGGTGGATGGGTGAGTACCGATACAGGTATTGGTATCACCCTAATTTCAAAGTTTTGATGCGGATAATAACTGCCAGAAAAAATACAACTTTTACAACAGTACTGTCAAGTAATGCTGCTTGCCAGAAGATGGTGGCGCTGTGGTGTGACACCACGGTAAATCACCACCTCACGTCCTGTTTTAGACAAAGACAGAGCGCTGCCCACAGAAAAAACATCACAAAAACATCAGCAGAAGACAAACTGCATCATTAAAGTTGCAAGAGGTGGCATGAAGAGTAGTTGGTTTTTTCAGGCAACTTGTAAAAGCGGCTATAACGTCTCAGTTTGCTGATCCGATCTGTGACGTCACCGTAATAAGAGAAGGTCCCGCTACGCAGATTAGCAGGTGGCTTCTTCTGCATCGACAGGTCTGCGTGCTAGTGATGATGCTAATTCAAGTTTCAAACTGTGAGTCACTTAGAGACAGGTCAAGGCATAAACACTACAAAGACATAAAGAAAATACACACACACACACACACACACACACACACACACAGTATGTGTGTACTCAAGAATACTTGTACTCATACTGGGTCTGAAAAATGTGGTACGGAACATCTCTAATAAGACCTGGCGCAGCTTCTGGGTATTAATACACACACTAATCTGAGATTCTTTTCATGTTTGATTGATGACAAACTATATATTTTTGAGAGCTTTTAAATGCCAGGGAAACAGGGACAGAGTTCTGTGTAATCCATGGCAACGCTGCACCGAGAAATACGCGGCCATAAAATCTGAATTAAGTGAATGAAAATTCCTGCAGGTGTCTGTGGAACGCCGGCAGTTCTGGATGACAATCTGCTATTAAACCAAGCGCATCTAATGACCTTTTCACCAACAGCTCGCGCTCTCTCTCTCACTTCCATGCTGCCTCCGTGTGTGGGAGGAGAAGCAGGTAGTCTTGGGCTGCTAATGAAGACAGGGATATACACGACAACTACCAATTTAAGTTGTCAGAGGCTCAGCGTTCCCAGGGTTTGACAGTCTCCCCACACAGCCAATGATTTTCCTTTACATGCCTTGCAGCGCAATTAGAGCCCAGTGGGTGTGGTTGGACGCACATTACCTCACCTGCCATTGTCTCTTCGCCTCCATTATGGATTTACAGCTCCGCGCCGCGTGTGGATTCAGCGCCCATTAAGCCACCGCCGATGTGCACAGAGAAGCGCATGTGTGGGGGGGGTTTAACCTGTTGCCCTGCTCTGTGACCATGAATCCTCAGAGCGGCGGAGGCCCGCTGGGACGCTTCCAACAGCTGACGGAAGGCAAATATCACACACCAAAACAGGAAGGAGGTGAAAAGGAACCTGGACTCCACTCAGCGTCTGTTTCTACTGCTACCCCCCCCCCCCCCCCCCCCCCCTCGAAACAGGTTTATTCAAATCAACCTCCATAAACGCGTTTTTAAAAGCAGGAAACTGCTGAAACATGGTTGCTGCGGCTTCAGCTCTCAGTCATATTAAGTTAAGGAGATATTAATCCCAGAAAGTTTAATGAAGAGTGGGAATAACAACCAGAAGAAGAATCTAAGAATGACACGGTGTGACAGGAAGCTGTGTTCATTAATCTGTTAGCTCAAAGCCCCCGAGAAACTGTCTAAAAAGTCCAAAAAAAGTTCATCCCTTTAGTTGTCTGAAAGACATGAAGCGTCTGGAGGACAATTCTGTTGAGACAGCCTTATTTTTGTTCATATGTTTTATACCTTACAGACCACAAGTTTCTTCTTTTTTAATACGTCAAATAGAACCATAAATGACACTATAGTTAAGAGAAACCCGAGTGGGGCAAATGGGAGAAAGGTGAGAGTGGAAGTATTTGGACGGGTTAAAAAAAAAAAAACGTTTCCATGTGAGTCAGAAAAGAGGAATGGAAGAAGGTGTGAAGGGACGGGATGAAAAGCTTCCAGCTGGTGCATATTAGAGAGAAATAAAGGGAGGATGCTGAGTCAAGATGAAAGCGCAGCCTTTTGGAAATCAAATAATGGTGACCAATGCATTTCCTCTCTGCAGGAATATGAATGTGTACTTTGAAGTTAAAAAATCTTTTAAAGGGGAATCATTGACGTTTGTCGGCTTTTACCCGATGGATTTCAGACACATTTCTGTCGCTGATGTGCAAGAGAAGCTTTTTTTTAAATCATTATTTACACCTGAATTTTAGACTGCAGTGACTGAGGATCATTTCGCAAGTGAGCCCTTCATGTCTTGTTCTGACCATCGGCGGCAAACATAATTAGCTTCATTTGAGGTCAAAAACCAACTCTTTAATGCTCAGAAAAGTGACTTCTGATGCTCTGATTAATAAAGCAGTGTGTGTCCTCCTCTTACAGGTTAAGTTGACTGTGTTTTTAATTGAAATAAAATCTCCTCCACAGTCACCAAAGGGCTTCTGACCTGTTAAAAATAAATGAAATGACAGATCTTTATGATCTAAAAGCCAAACCTTTTCCTACTCTTGAAGACTGGCGAGCTGCTGAATGCCCTGCATCAGGGGAGGCCTTCCTCGCTGGACCAGGACTAATTTAACCCCCTCTATGAGGACTCATGATAAGCAATGTAAGCACACTGGGCAGAGGGGTTTAGGACCACCAGCTGATTCCCTTTTTCAGTTGTGGGGCTGCTGAAAGCCAACATCATCCCGGAACGTCAAAAGCTCCCGTCGTTTGCTGCACTCAAGCGCATCTAATATCTGCTCGCCACCAACCAACAGGCTCGTTTATTCCGTCCTCCTGACCACGTAACGAGGCTGCAGGAGTGCAAGCTGCTGTCCAGAAACCAGACAAACAACATGACAAATATGCTTTATTAATCCACTTTTTCTTTTTTATTATTGCCTCCTGGCGTTGCTATGACAACCCGAACAATGCTGACTGTGTGTTGTGAGGGGGGGGTTTAAGTGGGAGGGGAGTTATGGGGTTATGCTTGTCCTCCCAAACCTGGGGTACTCAAGATAAACGCAGCCAATCAAAAGGGGATGTGGAGGTAATGAAGACTAAGGCGCTGAGAGGCAGGGAGCTTTTAGGCGCCGCCGTAATACTGAGCACTTCAGACCCGCTCCCTCCGTCTTCCACAGCTCGCCGGATTAACTGGCCTCGTCTCTATGGAAACCTTACCCCACACCAACACAAAAAACACACACATCTCTCCCTCTCTCTTTTACTTCCTTCAGTCCAGAAATGAAACAGGATAATTTAAGTGCTACTTGGGATTTCCTAGGTTTTGACACTGCGTTTGCCCGGTGGACGGCGGATGATCGGCCCCGCGCTGGGTAAACACACCCGTTGCAGCAGACGTGCACGTATAGAACGCCTGACTTCCCTGACCTGATGCCTCTCACTTCAACCCACAGCTAAACGGGAGAAAGTCACGCGGGAGGAGAATGCGAGCCTATCGGAGGAATAATCTCCATGCATCAAAAATCTGTGTAAGCTTAATTAATTCCGGGCTGGAAGGTATGATCTCTTTCTCACTTGATCCCACTTCAGCCGTGAGATGTTGTAGCCCCTAACCTTCACGTTCCCAGCAGTCAGGAGGGTGGAAACCAAAGAAACTGGAGTCACCTTCCTGTGCTACACCGACAGATTAGAATTTGAATGTCAATTTGCTTCTCCTGTGGCTTTATTTATCCCAGGAAGTCACCGGGCTGTCGTAGAGTTAGGATCTTTATCCTGTCGGCCGTTAATCCCCTTCAAACTCCACGTCCTGAGAGGGTTGCTGTAGTGACGCAGGATCCCCCTTTTGGAAGAAGACAACGCGACGCTGAAGGAACCAAATCAGGAATGACCGACCCAACTGTTTCGACATCCAACCGGTCATGTCCCTCCCATTAATCCGCATCCGCGCATGAAACAACCGTCAGGATGTCTGAAGATGAGAGACGCTGTCCTTGTCCCTCAGGAAGCGTTTGATGTCCTCCAGCAGCGTTTCGGAGTTGAACCGCCTCCCGCCGGCGCTCCTCCTGTCACCATCTGATCTGATAAAAGCCAGGATACAGAGAAGCTCATCTGTGCACCTCGCCACGATAAGGCTCTGTGATGAAATGTTCAAAAGGAGACGCCGCGACAGTCCACTCCGCGGTCAGCGCCGCCAGACGGTAATCTGCAGCCGCGTCCGCCGCTCCCGGCGCGGCCCCTTTGAGGCCGGGGCCGCAGGTATGACCTCGCAGATATAAGCTCGCTGACAGGGCTCGGTTGTAGCCAGTGAGTGTGGAGGGTGAATAGCGAGGACAGACACGGGGCCATATGGCAAACCGTAGATAAAGACGGAATCAAACTGCGTGACACACAGATTACAGTGGGAATGAAAGACGCCGTCCTTCCCAGAGCTCTGGCATCTGTCCGCTTCACCACCGCAGCTCCTGTGCTGACCTTCTCCGGCACCACACCAGTCCAGCCCCGCAGAGCTCTCATTACGTGCTCTTAGTCCTTCGCCTCCACTCGGAGGGTAATAAACATGCATTCCAACGGTCACCGCAACCGTCCCTCTTCAAGCATCATTGGCGTTTTATCTAAAACGATCAAAGCTAATTAACACTCGAGCAAAGTCATGCGCTGGCTCGTTAAATGCTGTTAAATATCAGTTTTTGATAAATACAGTGAATCCCTAATTGGACCCACTCCAGATCAGGCAAATCCACGGTCGCAGTCATTTTTAAATGCGATGGCGTTTTATCGTAGAAAAGGCCAAATTAAAAATTGCTCTCAATTTATCATCTTACAGAATTTAGAGCCCAATAAAAATAATTATCATGTTCTTTTTGAACGTTGCCGGCATTCGTATCGCTTCCCTCCCCCTACTGGCGTTTAAGAACAACTCATTATTTGCATGTTTAATTCCACCTTTTGTTCTGATACGTTTAATCAAATGACTCCGACAGGTCTTAGTGGAGAGGGTCTGATGAGGAGAAGGTTTTCTCCAGGAATACACCGGTCGCGTTTGTGCCGCAGCGGCGCTCCTCCGTGCTAGCGGTGCCGCTACATGGAAACGTTTATGCGTAGACAAACACAATAATTACAGAAGCTAAGTCATAGAGCACAGATTCACACAGCTAATGTTAAACATTAGGCATAGAGCAGGGCAGAGAAGGTATATTTCACATTTAAAAGTTGAACTGTGACCTCTTCAAACTAAAGGGAGGAAAGCGCCCCCTGCAGGTCTGACTGAACTAGACGGCAGTTGAAGAATTTTCAAGGCCACGTAAGAAAAACACCTTAAAAATCTATTATTTGTTTGTTATGAACACTAAGTCAGAGGTGACTTCTGTTTGCTCTCTACCCCAGACTGAAGCTGCCATGTTCACCTACTTATTTATGTCATTTATGCATGCGTCCACGCAGCCGGTGGCACCTAAACACATCACAGCAGTGCATATGCCCGCAGACCAGCGTGCTCTGACCACAGGCACACAGGTTGAGCTGCCCATCGGGACTGGACTCCCACTGATCCAGATGGCTCTCCTGCGGCTTCTGCCAAAGCCCCCGTGCTACATAATCATAGCCAGCTGCTTTGCCAGGTAACAGTGAGGTCAGGTAGCCCAAAAGTGGCCACAATTGTGGCGCGGCAGCAGGAAGAGCTGTCCTCCTGTAGCGGCTGGCTGCTGTGTGTCTGTCTGAAACAGATAAAACATCTCAGGCAACAGATGGTGGAGTACAAGCAGCGTAAGAAGAACAGCTGAAGGTAGCGTCTGAAGTGTCACACGGCTGTGAGGAATTCTACCTAAACACTCGACTATCTCGCCCGGATGTTGTAGGCTGACGGAAAAAAACGACGCTGTACGACATTAACGGAGAGCCTTTGTCTTAAAGACGAGCGCCGAAGATTCCTCCAATCCATCTTACAACTCGGGCACACATTCAACTGGAAAACAGCAGGTCAGTTTAGAAGCTTTTTATTTATATCATTCTTCTGAAGCACACCAGAGTAACAATCCCTCTATACATCCCTCCCCTCCTCCTGAATATAGACTTCCCCGTGTCTCTCTGGGGCCGTCAGAAGGTGTGGATTTATTCACATCGCTCTCTTAAGTTTAGCTGTTCATAACGGAGCAGGGGAAGAAGGGCTCAGGATGCTCCAGTTGTTTTGGAGACAGCCAGAAGACTCATTTCAGTCGTAGCCTTGAGCTGTGAATCACTGCTCCACCTCGTAGGGAGGGATGGATCAGAGGAGGACGGCAGTATCAAACGCGTCTAATCACTGCAGCTCCTCGGGAGGTCAGATAGGATACACTCCTTTAATGCTGTTCAAAATAGTTTTCTTTATTCTATTTCCTCAGTGACTGTATTATTTAACAAACCTCAACAGTTTCGCGGAATAAACTTTGACAGGTGGCTTTCTACAGCTACAGAGTAAAAGTCTAGGAAGTTACTTGAAACTAGATAAAATGAAGACTAAAAACAGCAAATCGAGCATCTCTGAGTGTTTGTTCTCCTGGTCTTGACCGGGTCACAAATCTCCCGCGTGGCGGATGTTCTGCAGCCACCGCGTAGCGTTTGGTCCGACAGATAATGAGAACTGCTGCCCCAGAGTCAATGTTCCACTTGACTAACGGTTCATTAAACTGTGAAGTTTTGCATCATTTGTCGGCCAATTATGGTTTAAACAAGAGCTTTCCTCAGAAGCTTTCGGAGCAGGATGGAGGAACAGATGTCAGCTCCACGTTGACTGGAGGCAAAAACCTGATGAGTCCAGTCTGGCTCCCACGCGGCTGAATTCAGACTTGTTTATGAAAAAAACAGCTCTTTAAACACAGCCTAATAATGCGAATATCCTTGCAATACACAATATTCCTTCATAAATAACGGATAAGTTCTTGGTAAACAAAGATGTGGGATTTCATGTATCGCTTGATGTTCATTTTGCTGTATCTAAACCTTCTTGATGGATGGACTTCCTGTCGATGAAGCTCTGCCTGATAACCTTTATTTGATTTGCACCACAGTTCCGCCATGTCCCTTCCTCTCCATATTGGAAAAGGAGGAAAAATATGGGGGGAGCTATATTTCCTGGTTGCCCCTGCTAGCTGGATGCTTACCTCTCCCATCACGACTCTTCAATTTGCAAAGAAAGGGTCAACCAAACGGCAGTGAAGAGCCTGATAAACAGATGATGAAGAGCCGTTCCTGCGCCCAAGGCTGTGGTCGGCGGCTGTGGCGCCGATGTCGAACTATGACATTAGAAGTTTGACATTTTGAGCAGCCTGAAGATGAGGTCAGTGTTGGAGTTGCCCCGCAGCCGTCACGCTTGTACGGGTAAAGTATGAAATATCCGACAGCGTTACGGTGGTGCACCGAGCTCCAGGAGAGGACTTGGGCTCGCTCTGCTGGGGGATCAGGCTCAGCCAATCAAAACCATTCCACATCATTGGCCAGGGCCATCTCTTATCAAGGAGAAGTGGAGAGGCTTTCCCTACTAATGCCACACAGCTAGCCAGATCCTCCATCCTTTGCTTCACCACCTTCCTCTGCTCTCTAAAGCCTCAGCTGTCTTTCTTCCATTGCTTTTTTTTCATCCGTGCTTCTCCTCCTCTCATCTTTAGCTTTTTTTTTGCCCGTTTATTGGTTACGCATTGGTGAGGTTCCTGATAGAACTCCACACACTTGTGTAGAAATAGACTTGGACCCTGGACGTGTGCTGAATTCCAACGGCATTGCAATGTGACGGCACCCAGGCCGAGGAAGACACACAAAATTAGAAGAGTTGGGACACTAAGTGTTTTGGACTGGCTTGATATTGCAGACGAGGGGGGCACAAAGAGGGGAATCATAAGAGCTGATGATTCCCCGGTCTCGGTTCTTCCTGAAAAGGAAAGGGGGGTAGAGACGGTAGGCACAAATAGGAAAAAGAGGAAGCAGGCAATCATGTTACTTCTAATCTGTTAATCTTTCGCTTGGAGACGAAGGTGGGGAGGGTGTTAAGTGGACAGGGGGGAGCTGCTGGAATGAAATATATCGCAAATGAGAAAAGACACCAACAAGAGATTGGCGCCTGCAGATGGAGAACCGGCTTAATCAAGACAAATTGCAAGTAGGTCTGGATTTTCCCCCCCCCCTCCAAAATTCTCCTCCTCAAATAGACTCGGGATTGCGTCGGCTACACGCCGTCCAAGAAAGATGATGGCGCGCGACGCATAAACAGCAAAACTCATAAGCGATTGTTGTTTGCATATAGATCTAATCCTCTTAAAGGTTAGAGGAGTTTGGGATGCTGAATATGAGAGCATATTAAAACAGCCCTCCCAGTCACTCAGAGCTGGCTCCCACTCCGTATCGCTCCTGTCGTCCTCTGCTCGCTTCATGCATCCGCAGCAGATTTTCGTTTATTTATTCGCGCATAATCACGGCGGTAAATTGCTTTGTAAATGACACACTTCCCTCAGCCTCTCCTGTAAATACAACGGCATTGCCGGTGTTAATAATCCTTTTGTTTGCTTGACCGGGAGGCTCTCCAACGCTGCCCGTTTTCCTTGATTCAATTAGGGCGATATAGGGAGTGGGGAGGATGAAGGCTGGACCTTAAATCTGCCCGTGTTAATGACATTCAAATTGATCGCTGCCACATGTTGCTATGGTGTGGCCCATTCAAAAGTGAGGGTAATGAAAAGACGAGCTCTCCATTATGGAGAGCATAACTAAACATCGCAGACCTTCTCGCCGAAATTACGAGGTCGGCGCTGGAGGCTGAGGCAGGCGATCTGGATCGGCGACTGTTGGCCCGCGCGCTCGTTCACCTGTGCACGTTTTGAAGGAGGAATTATGTAAAAGACAAACCTGTAACAGAGCTGCGGTGTGCTCACGCCGCTAGCTCCAGGCGGTCGGCGCCAACTCCCATTAATGACTACAAATCTTCGCTCCAGGCTGCAGAAATCCATAAGGGCTTCTGCAAAGTCATCATGGGAGCAGGTACAAGACTGAACACGCAAATACACCGGAGTCTTCTGGGAAATATTCACATCCTGAGAAAACTGGGATACGTTCTGTTGTTTTCATTATAGCTAATGGTCCCCAGTTCCCCCACAGGGAAGCGTCATAAAACCAACAGAAGCCAAATGAACTTCGTAGATATTAACGCATTTACAAAGTTATTAGAGCAATGAAAAGGGATGGATTAGGCCATTAGAGCCAAATGGGCTCTGGAAGACATCCGCACCTCCTATTTCCTTAATAATGCAGGCTCTCTAGCTGGTCAATCAGGTTCGTCTCCAACAAAAAAACATCTGGTAAAAACCTTCTCCGACAATCAGCTCAGAAAATGATACGGGAGCCGGCTAACCTAAGACAGGCACTCAGTAATGCTCTTCTGGAAGGAAATGAAGGTCAAATCAAGGCTTTAACCACCTGACATTCAAATAGTGCCACTAGCATTGTCACCTGAGCTGTAAATACATAGTTTACCGTCCCTCGTAGCCATAAACGACCCTCCATTTTCCCCAGGAGTCCCAAAGCTGTGAATAAGAATGTTGTTTACGCTGCATCTCACCTCCGACCTGTGCTCTGCAGCGAAGATTCCGGCACCTCGCTGAAAAGAAGACATAGGAAGCCGCTCCTCTTTCGGAGAGGCTGAAAAGCAGGAAAGCAGAAGCTCGTTTATGCGCAGTTTCCTTAGTTAAAAACGATTCAGCTGCACACAAAAGAAATGCACAGCAGTGACTGTAGGAGGAGGACGGATGAACGGTGGCTAGCACCTCGGACGGATGGTTTAGAGGTTGTTTGTGCACATCGGAAGCCCTGGGCTGCAAACTTTAACTTCCTGTCTGTGTGCACATTTATTTTCGGACCTCCGCGTGAGAGCAGCGTGATTTGCCCAAATATTTGTTTTGGAAAGTGAGCGAATTTATTAAGGAGTCCAGGACAAACCCCACTAAAACCTACACATTTTAGAGCCTCCCTCACATTGTAGCATCAGAGTTCTCCGCTCTGTTAAAGAATTTGCTTCACCTCAGTGGACGTTTACCATCTGTGCTCTGTTAACCTTTGCAGGAGGGTGTTCTTGTTCTTTGCATCACAAATCGTGTCGTTGTCATCTGTAAACCTGCCTTTATATAACCCGAGCCTCTAATGAAGCAACTCTCCATGACAAACACTGACCTGTCCCTGGGGAGCTGAACCCACAACCTTCTGCCTGCGGACCAGTTCATCTCCCTTAGCGGGCAGTAAATCTGGACTAAGCACGGTAATCACTCCAGTTGGACAAAACCTCCCGGTAATGCATTGGTCAATAGTGGCCTCGGGGCTGGAGGAGATGCTGGGGCATCGATGCATCTCGCTTTACCGGACGGCGAGTCACAGAGTCGGACGGTCTTTATTGAGACGCTGTGTCCCTCACAGGTGGAGAGGAAAAGCAAATGGACCCGTCGGGTCACTTTTCATCTTTAACTTTCCCCTGGCAGTGAGACGAATGAGGAAGATCTTCTGTTCCCAGATGGAAAAGGTCCGTGTCTCTATTTAATGAAATGGTATTACCGCCACCACTGCTCAGCCAATAAGGGGCCAAAACAGCTGTCAGGTGACAAGTGGGATAGATGGCCCATCTCATAAAGTGCTTTTACATCCGAGCCAGCCTGATGAGAGCAATATCATCACATTTATGAGAAAATAATGATTTCTCCTCTGAATTTATGAGCATCTTGGAGAAAAAGGAATTTATATGAATTATATCACTGTGAAAGGAGAAGGGAAGAATGGAAGAAAACCCCCCTTTAATTTGTTTTTCCCCTCAAGGGAATAAATACAGCTCTGTAATATCAGGCATAAAAGTCAATCTTGTCGACAAAGAATAGCCCAATTAGTTGAGCTGGGAGGAGATGAAACAAAGGAATCAAAGTCGATCAATGAGGTAGATTCACGCCAGAGCTGCGCCCGTCAATCAATGCGGCGGCCCTAAGAGATGTGCGAGTCGCTGCTAACGTGCGCGCGATCGAGCGGTGAACTTTCAGACCCGCAGCACATATTTGAGCTCGCCTGCTCTGGTAAGGAAACAGAAGTGGCCCCGCGGACACATCAACACGCAGGAGAGGTTTATATTTAAGGACGTTCACGGTGACGAGAGGACGGCAGATTAACCGCATCCAGAATTTAACCTCACTAACAACCACTTATTCTGATTCTGCACCTCCGATTGCCTTGCGGACTCATTAGTGTCCCAGTGTTGATGACTGGGTCCATCCAGAGCTGACCAGAGAAAAGTCGGTTTGTAATTAGCCGGCGGCGGCTATTGTACGGATTAAATTACATAACTAGCAATGGTGAGCAGACCAAAAATAAATGCGCAGAAATAAATGAATGATTAAGGTTAGAGGCTGAAAAAAGGGCCCCATTAAACCTGATCATTCCAATAATCTGCCAGAGGCTCCCGCTTCTATTCCAGCTGGATCATTTGTCCTCAAATGGTGCATGAAAAAGTGTTGCAACACCATCTCCTGCCTCTGTTAGGACTCTGACTCTGCTCACGCAGCTTTCTGAAGACAATGTGGATGTGGGTGGGGAATGTAAGGGGAGGATGGTCTAAATCTGCCCAAATCCAGTCCTCGAGGGTCCCAACCAGGCCGGGTTTTCTGTCCAGGCATCGCTTTCACCCAGCTTGTCTGTGGGCCTGGAGGACTGGTTTAAATCTAAATCTAGATTTGCAACAGAGACCAGACATTCTGCATCCCATCGATCGCACCTCCTAATATCCAGTTTTAGAGAGGCAACGATGCGACTCATCAACAACCCAAATAATCTGTGCAACCCGCTGAGGTGGCAGAGTCAGGCCCGGCTCCCCGCTGAGCCTGTTCGTTCCAGTAGAGCCTCTGGGTCTTTACGTAAATATAGCGTAAATATAGCGTAAATACAGCGGAGAAACGGAGGAGGTCATCGGGGACCGGCGACCCCCTCCGTCAGTAAGTGGTCTGCATCTGTCAGACACAAGTTCTCCCACCTTTTACCGCCCATTCCTGCTCAACATCTGTCCCGCGAGTCGGGAACATAAAGCCGCGACTCCAGCCCCCCCCCCCCCCCACCCCACCCCACCGGCCCCCAGGAAAACACAATAAACTGCGTTCATCTTTTATGCATGATTTTCTGTGTCTCTGTAGCTAGCTTCATTCTCAGTGCCTATCAATCATCTGTGGGATGCTCGGGGGCAAGGAGACAGAGAAGAAGAGCGATGGCGGGCGGGAATAGACGCACACAGATGCACAACAAGGCAAAATGAAGAGTCCCCTTTCTTTATCCACTGGCTCGCCTTTCTTTTTCAATTTGTCTGCCGCCTCCCTCCTTCCTCTGCAGCGTCTCACTCTGCCCTTTCCTCCACCTCTTCAAGAAAAAAAAAAAGAGTTGGCAATAAAAAACTGACCCCTCGCGGAGCGTCCGACAGACATGTTTCGTTTCCCCCCTGGCTCAGGGGAATTGGGGTTGAGAGCATTGTTCCCCCCCTCCCACACGGGACGAACACACAGGTCTGGCTTTTGCAGAGACAGCACATCTCCGCCGGACTCATCGGCATGCTAATATATTCACGGCAGCTGGACCACGCCTGCCTCAGTGTGTGTGTGTGTGTGTGTGGGGGGGGCTGGAGATGGACCGTGAAACGGTTTTATTTTTAGACCACATTGGTTTCAACGGATGGGATGATAGAGCACAACGAGGAACTGTAACCAGCCGTAAAACATCAGGCTGAGGTCTCCGAGAAAACAAACAAATAAATAATATACTGGATACACAGCAGACAATAAAGGAAAATCACCAATGGATTCATAGATGACGCATTTTTATCATTTTACTCTAATTACAGCTATGTAAAATTAAATTACATGTCCTTCCTCCTTCCTTCTTCATGTCCTTTAAGCCTCAGACTGGCAGATCTGGTTTATTTGTTTGTTAATGACATTATTTTGGTTTAAAAAAAAAACACACAACCCCAAAAAACAGTATTAAAGGATGTCATAGTCAACAGAGCATGAAGATCTTTGCCTGTTAATCAAAAAGCGATCGAGGAAAGCAACACGAGATCAGATTAGCGTCCCGTATTCTGGATCAGACCTCAGATGCTCCAAATATCACCACCTCTCCACCCAAATTATTAATCTGATGAACACCAGAGATTGCAGAATTTTTGACTGCAGCTTTGAACAGGAATTTCCCTCTGACATCGGGACCACATGCAGCGTTGTTCTTTCCCCTTTCTGACAGATAGCAGGTCCTTTACATGGGAAACCTTCGAAAAGCACCTCGGGCACGTAGGGATTCATTATTCTGATTGACACCCCTGCAGGCGGATCCATCACCATCAATCAGTCATTAAAATTCTCTCTTCTTGATGCTTTTAACCAAACCGTTCGTCACCCCTCACCTGCAGCTTCGCAGCCGGAATGAGCCGACAAAAACGTGTTGAGGATGTAATGGAAGCGTCGCAGAATGAGGTGTTTAAAAGCCTCTGCGTGCGGCCGCAGGTGCATCAGGGGCCGAGCAGCGACCACCGGGAGGCCCAGATTACAGAGTAAAGCTCTCCTTTTTCGTCCCTCAAGTAATAAAAGCGGAATGAGACTGACATTTCGCTCGGCGCCAACAGTCACACATATGCAGGACAAACACAAAGACTCGGAGCGGGATGTAGCGCTGCCTGCGCCCACGCACGCCGACGCAGGCAGCTCAGGCAGAGGGAAGAGCCGAGGAGGTGGTGGAGGTACGAGACGCTCCGTGCTGGAGGAGGGGAAGCTCCAGAGGAAACGGAAGTGACTTTGAAAACGCACGGAGAATCTGGCAGAATCTGAACACAAATGAAGCAAAGCACAGCCTGTGTTTATAATAGTGTGGAGTTAATGGGGGGGGGGGGGGGTTGTTTTGACCACAACAGAGGATGTAATAGAGCCCAACCTGGTTAGTTTCTCACTGCACGAGGCAGCGTGCGCCCTCTCATTAGTTCAGACTCTCCCAGATGAAATTATTGAAGGATTTGCCACTTTTCACAAGTGGACCCATGTGTCTTGGGAAAATACTTTGGGAATGTCTCCAGATGTCCCAAAGGTTTTGCTTGTGAATATCTCAAGCCTGAGCTCCTTTTAGTGCTCACAGGTGACAAGGTCATGTTTATAATAGCTGGAGAAGACCTTCTTCAAGTTTAGGGCACAGATCCCGTTTGGTTTCAGGACGTGGAGGTTCAAAGGTCGAGGTCAGCCTGACGAATCAGGCAGAACATCTGAAGAAAGAGGAGTTTTTACAGCGTCTTAAAGCTGCTTTGGTTTCGGAGGACAAAGGTCAGAAGACATGAGACTGATGCAGGATTTGGATTTTTGTTAGTCATATCGTTATTAAAAAGTGTGAATAATAATCAGGCAAACAGAGGGATGGGGGAAACAAAGAAGTGGAAGGAAAGAGTTATCAAGCACATATTAATGTTTGCTCTCCTCCTCCTCGTCTCCCTCCTGAGATGCGCCTGTCGCTACTTTTAGCATGAATACTTAATCAGAGACCAAACAGTGTCTAATTCTTCCCTCAGAATGTAGCGAGCGAGCCAGGAGACAGAGCAAGAGAGCGGGGGAGAGAGGAAACGCTCAAATGTCACAGAGGCAATGCTGTGATACTAATAAAGCTATGCAAATAGCAATTAGCTGAACCAATAACCTCTCAGTCAATACTGAGACCCAATGGGACTTTCCCAGCAACAGGATCAGCAGTTCAAAGGTCACAGCTGACGAGTGAAGCATTTCTGGAGACAAAAAATGGAAGGATGAAGAGAACGATGCTAAAAAAGAAGCAAGCGGCGCGTCCAGGACATCTGGCACGACTGCGGGAAACAGGAAAGGCGTATTTGAGACGGGAACAAGAGTGTAAATTTATACTTTAGGCTGTTTTCTAATTTCATTTGGAGCTTCCACCCTTTTCTAAACATAAAATAAAACCAAAGGTGTTGAATGACCCAGATTCTCTTGTGTCTGTCTGCGACGCTTGGATAAAAGACAGTTTGTTTTTGCAGTTTTCACAAAAAGTGCAGCTTTTCTATTTTCTTCGACTTCAGTAGCATCTGGGAGAAGCCCTGGAAAAGCCCCGGTACCTTGACTGCTGCTCTGGATGCTAAACTAGCATCGGCAGTTTATTTCAGAGGTGTGCGCGACCGTAGCCGCTGATCGGGGACCACCAGCAGGGACCTCGGTGCGATGCACGCTTCGCTGTGTGACATAAACAAAGTGAGGAAAATCAGTGTGTGAACCTGTGTCTGACAAATCCCCTCAGTGTGTGACCATGTACTGGGATTTCACACCTTTCCCGTCCCCACTCGCGGTGGATTCTCAGCTGAGTTGCGTGACCGTCTGTGATGTTCAACCACGTCTGCTGAGGTCAGTATCCGTCCATTGTGTGTGTCACCGTTTTGATGATTTCAGGTCATTTTCATTCAGAACTCCTCCACCTCTGTCTGTATCC
The DNA here is from genome assembly GCF_003711565.1 of Takifugu flavidus. Taxonomy (NCBI): domain Eukaryota; kingdom Metazoa; phylum Chordata; class Actinopteri; order Tetraodontiformes; family Tetraodontidae; genus Takifugu; species Takifugu flavidus. The sequence continues at coordinate 7,410,849 of NC_079541.1, read as the reverse complement.
ATCAGGTAGAGGCACCTCATAGCTGTGCACTGACCTGCCGACCTCTGACCCCACTGACCTGCTCATCTCTTAGCTTATTATAATTAATGTATTTGCTTGATTAATGTCTACTCTCTTTGCCCTCCCCTCTTTCTTCTCATCCTCCTCTGCCCAGCTGGCACTCAACTGGTGGAGCCCCCATTAGAGCCTGGTCCTGCACAAGGTTTCTTCCTGTTAAAGGGGAGTTTGTTGGGGCTCAGGCCCTGGGTCTCTTTAATGCACCTAGAGGCAAGATCAATAATAGATGCTTTAGAAATAAATACGAACTGTACTTGTACAGAAATGATACACTAAACATGTGAAGCAGAGCAGCGCTGGGTTGTCAAAGCCTCTATTCTGAGAAGCAATCTCAATAAATCACACCCTGTTGATGCAGAGGGAGAGATTACTGCTCTTCACTCGTCTTGAGCCTTTTAATTTATGAAAACGTGCTGAAATGACCTTTGATGAACACACGCGCACGCACAGAGGCAGTGATGCATCTCCAGTTGATGTGTGGAGTAATCGGTAGCAGCATGTAGCCTGAAGCTAACAACACAGCTGCAGAGAAAGAGTGATTCTGCAGTTAGTGTGATGGGTTGATGGGTGAATTGTATCCCGCTTCTGTGTGGTTACAGGAGGCAGAGTGGATATAAAAGAATAACGTGAGAGTTTGCCCTCAGTGGGTTTCTGGACTGTGCTGTAATGTTTTCACTTTATCTGCTTCCGAAGCTGCTGATGGAGCATTTTGTCTTCAGTTTCTGGTGTTTGTTTCCCTGGCTCCTCTGTGCGTGTGTGTCCTTACACCTGTTGAAATGTCGACGTGTGTTTTTGTCCTTATTTTAGGCGTTCCAGCTCTATCCGGTCTGTCTAAGCCGCTCTGGCTGTGACACAGTTGCTGCTAATTACAGATCATGGAGATTAAAACTGGGAGAGGAAGGAGCCAATCACAATCTCCCCTGGAACTCCTCTTCTGCCTGTTAATGTGCCGTTATTGTCCTGGTCCTTACATCTTGACCATCTAACACCTCTCTTTGGCTTTTAAAACCCTGACAATGAGATTTAGAGCACAAACAAGTCACCTGTGTGCTTGGTTTTCAGTTTTCAATGCGAGAAGTAAAATAAGTGGAGTTAGTGATGAGCGGTTCTTTTGAACCGGATTGCTGTCCGAAACCAGTGCTGGTAACCGGTAAAGGTCCCAGCGGTGCATCAACAACGATCCACAATCACAACAAAAACAGCCCTGTGGCGAGCAGGCGGAGAGGAGCAGAGAACGGATGCTTGGCGGTGTCAAACTCTAAAATATGAGCGGAGCAAATGAGGATGAACCAGTCAGCGACGCAAACAGGCAGCTGAATAGACGGAAAAGAATGGAGAGACAGCCTGGGAGGAGAGGCACCGGGAGAGTGTTATTGTCAGCACCTATGACTGACGTCGGGTGTCACTTGAGAACAATCACAAGTGACGTTCAGCTGCTGGTGTGCAGCAGCGGGAAGCAGATTTCGCCTTCCGGACGGCGGCGCTTTCCATTCTCATCAGACTTGGAGAACAAATGCTGGCAGAAAGCAGCCCGAGACGCTCCGAGACGCGCGGAACCAAACCAAAAACCAGTCTGGATGTTACCCGCGACCTTGATGGTGAGATTTAATTCATTTTGTCCACCATTGATAGAAGGCAGATGAAGAATTCAAGACTTTTTAGAAGGTATTAGCGTCCACCGGCCTCCAAATAAGACGATCAAAACTACACAGAATCATCCAGGGTGGGACTGATCGCAACCACGAACGGGCAGCTGGTCCTTTCCAGAACACACTCATGAGTCATTCTTATTATTCCTGCGAATCCTCATCGCACTAAAAGCCGGTACATCCATTTAATGCACATGTCAGCGGCAACAGGCCGCCGCTCTGCCTACATTCGTCTCTATTGTAATCAAGACGACTTCACGCGTGTGAAGAGGACGGTGATGAGCAGATCTCTCCCATTCACGTTACACGTGCAGTCGTGTATCTGCAGCAGGGCACAAAAGGTTCATTTCACATTCAAGGAGAGTCTAAATCCACTTTAGCCAGAGGCAGCGGCAGCACTGTGCACAAGTCCCCTCACTAAATAATGTGTGCTGTGAAAACCATTCTGAATGTGAGATTTTTATTTTTATTTTATGTTAAAAGGGACTGAAAAACAACATGGAAATATTATCTAGATTATGTTTTTCAATTGAAAGATGGGGCGCTGCTGATAAGGTATAAATTGCAAGTATCTCAGTCACATGAGTGATAATCTCCAGATTTAAAAGCTGCTAATGATGTGTGAAATGTCTGATTGAGATGCCAGGAGGTTGCTTCTGATGCTACAGAGGGAAATAAAAAGAGAAGGGTGGCGGTGGGGGGGGCTTTTTTGGTCTCGTCCCCCTTTTTCTCACCTTTCCACCTGCAGCGCTTCCCATCCTCTTACAGATGACAGGGCTGTTTATTTCCCGTGTTTGACATTTCACCCCGCGCTGCCTGAACGCGTGGATGGTTTTCAGAGGAACATCTTATTACGTGCTGCCGTCTCTCCTCTTAACAATAACAACGCGGCGCTGCACGAACGCCATCAGCAGACGCGCACGTCCGGCTGGCCGTTGACGCGGGTGGGTGGACACGAACGGAGCGCCTCCTCCTTTACCTCCATGAACCACTCGCCTTCTTTCATGAGCGTATACATCAGGCCCAGTTGTCCCATACTGCATTAAAGGGGGCCAGTCTCTCCTCCAGGACCTCTATTACAGGCAGGTCCAAATCCAGCCTCGGGGGTCACAATCCAGCCGGGTTTTCTGTCCCACTGAATGCAATTTCATCCTGGCAGGACAGAAAACCCGGCTGGATTATAGATCTTGAAGACTGGGATTGGACACGCCTGCTCTATTACATTAGTAATCTCAGTGGATGTACAGAAACAGAAAAAAGGCACATAAATATTCGTAGAAGACCCAAAGATTTGTAGAGTTTCTCTCAGACTGTGCTAGGGTTTAGGGGTTATATCCTGCTGAAATGGAAGTGTATCCATCCATCCATGTCTGGACAGGTCATCGGTCCTGCACAGGAAACATTTTATTTTCTGATACGCAAGACTTTTCTTTTTTTTAACGCTTGTTGCCTGTATCTTCTCTTTAAAGCTGTTTTTTGAGCAGATTTTCCTGTTTGACTTTAAGGTCTGAGGTGATTCTGAGGTGAATAAATAAAACTGAAAAGAAAGCCAGTTGAAATTCTGACATCAGAGGTTCAGCAGTAACGCAGCAAAGGAGTGACATCATCCAGAGCCAGGCCACAAACATCCTCTCCTCAAATCATTAAAAATCCATCGCTACTATCTCACGGCCTCCACGTCGATGTGCAGATGAGTGCTGTGTTTGTGTAGAGCGATGAAAACCTGGGAAACTGACCTCTTAAATTCAGGGGGGGGGGGTCTTTTAAAGTGAATGTGTGAAATGTATGACTACATCCAGATTTATATGTGCTTTCACCTGTTTGAAGCCAAAGGAGTTTTCTCAAATGGTGGTCCGTGGCCTCAATATCAGTCTGTCTGGGAATCCATCAGATGAAAACATTTGCTCTAGAGAGACGGATAAGCAAAGAGAGCCGGTCGATCGGCTGACACCACAGAAAAAAGAGAGAAAAAAATCAGGATTTACTCAAAATGGATCAGATGGCTTTACTTCTAAACTGTATATTGCTATTGACAGATGGAGCAGGATCAAAGCGTCGTGCGAGATCTTGGCACGGTTTGGTCAATTCCCATCAAGTCGACTGGACGTGGAATTTGTCCACAGGTGCCTGATCCAATTCGCGGCACTGACGCCGACTTGAAGTGAAATTGAACGGTGGAGCGAGAGCGCGCGATGGTGTTATTGGTCTTTTCCTCTGCCGAGGGAGGCGGTAGGAGAAGGCTACTCTCGCTGAGGTGTTGTGCACATCTTGTAGGCTGCCAGGCCCCATTAGAGGGTGACAAACAGACGTTCGCCGGGCTCTGAGCTGTCAGAGCCCGGTAATGAAAGACACATCAGTCTTAGAAAAAGCAGAGGAGGCGAAGGAGGTGGAGGAACAACAGGCCCTGCACCCACACTGAAACCATTTCACCACTAATGGCTTAAATGCAACCTACTGTGTTCCACTGGGGGGGGGGGGGGAACTGCCTCGGAACATTGTAATGCAAAGGAGCCGAGCATGCAGGGGAAGTAAAAAATAGACCAGAAATTACATAAACACGCGAGAAATGAGCACAGGTTCTGAAACATCTGACAGCAAAGCAGGGAAAGAATGGCAGAAATGTGAGAGTGGGGGGTCCTCTGTGACTCATTTAGCTACATGTGTTAGTTCCAGCCCCTGAAAATAATGAAGAATAGCATCAACAATTATCTCTGTTTCAGCCATGTTGCCAAAAAATGATTCAGTGCTACAAATAAAGCCCCGACACAACGCAGCATCCATCTTATTAGCTGCAGCGTCGAGCTGCGCAGCCCATAATACGCCTGCTTTCCAGTGTTTTTATTCCCTCCGCAAAGGATGAGAGTTGCACATTGTGAGGCTGCGGCGATCTGTAAGTACATAATAATGAATTATGCACAAGCTGGCGGACGGATGCAGTTCCAGACGCAATGGATCGAGCAGTTACCGAGTCCCGCCATCCTAACCTACGGTGCAGAGGGAGGAGGAGGCGCGGCGAGGAAGAGCGCGCCGTTTTCCCGTCCCTGCTTTGTAATCTTTCCCAGAGGGGAGGGATGAGACTGTGTCCGGCTCATGTCCGGAGGGAAATGCGCTCTCTCTGAGAGCGGCCTCATCAGGTCTGTATTTTCATCCCCGAGAGACAGGAGCGGAGAGAAAGGAGAGCATGTCGGAGGGGTGTTGCTGGATTTTTTGATGTGGCGCGCTTTAAGCATGGTGCTTCCCGGGTCAACTGGGAGGACAAACAAGGCGGCGGATAGCGACGTCGTTCCCGTTAAGATCCAAAATCCAGCCGTTTCCCACGAGCGGCGCTCCGAACAGAAATAGATTAGATCCAGAAACAAATTACTTATTGATCAAACATGTCAAATCCTCAGCGATAACAGGAAACCCTTTTCTTTGCATTTCATTATTCAATGTGTTGGACATGGATTTATAAATGTTTAATTCAAACCGGAATGCTACTAATATCAAGATGCTCCGATTTCCTCGTTTAGGATCCGAATCCTTGCGCATATATGTGCCGCATTTGCACTTCTCGGGGGCTTTGTCACAAAGATAAGTGGCGACGCTTGGCTTGAAAGCGCCGGTGACTGTGAATTCCTCTCGCTCGCTAACGACACCCTGACATTTCCATGGCGATGGGCCCGCTCAAAAAGCAGCACGCCATGAGTAACACCAACACCGCCGAGTGACTCAATACAAAATCATTACGCAGTTTCCGCTCAGGTTAAAACCCTGTACTACACGGCCACTTAGCAATATGGATTGGACGTGTAAAATGGTGAAAGGGCAGGTTAATGCAATCAATTATTTTTAACAGTAATTGCTATGCAAGAGTCCTCGACATACCCACACAGTCTGTGTCTGCAACATAATGGGCTTCAATGATTCTTTGTGTGGGTTCTTGCTTTAGTTGCCCCCGCTGACATTTAGAAAGGGACAAAAGATCACTCCATTAAAAAAAAAAACCCCATACAGGACGTTTAGTTTGGGTTTCGGCCACAGATGAGGCGGAACGGCGTCTGGGGACACGTCCCGGAGCTTTGTTCCCGCGATTGTTTGCTGCCTAACGACGGCCTGATGCTTCCAAATGTTAATGCGCATCTGGATTTCCAATCTCGCGTCGGATGATTGATGGGAAGATTTGTGAAAAACAGAAGAAGGATTGAGGAAATTTCATGTGACATTTAAACCGACTGAGCTCTCGGAGAGCCTCCGAATGGTGAAATGTCAGCACATTTATCAGGATCACTGCTGGTTCACGTGCGTGGACGTCATGTGACTAATGCCTTCATGAGGCAGAGGACGTGCGGGCCAAATGAACAACGCAGGCGGAGACGTTTGATGAAGCTTAGTTCGATCATCAGCGGAGCCTGGATGCGTTTTGGGGCTTGTCTGAAGGAAACCATTTATTTGCTGGAGTCTGTCCCAGTTTGGAACCATTTGGAGCCTAAGGACCCCAAACCTTGTACCACGTCCATTAAACTAACGTCTCCCTCCGCTAGTAGCAACTTCCTGTGACTTCCACAGACTGTCAGACAGATCTGGCTCGGCATGCTGGGAAAAGTGTTCCATCCATGTGATGGAGCAGCAGGGAGCTAATGATGGCATCTGAAAATACCGCTGTTTATATTAGAAAAGTCTCATCATTAACACCGGACTAAATTTTAACAGGGAGCCATATCATGAGGCAAATGGGCACACAGCGTGGGGGGTGGGGGGGGTGGGGGGTGGGGGGGGTATGGGGTCAGCGCTCCGGGGAACCGGAGCTGCCTCAGCGGCTTGTTTCATCACTTTATGAGTCACTTTCAGATATTACATGGTATAACACCTGACCATGAAACGGGGGGTCGGCTTCACGGTCCTGATGTAAACAGGGTCCAAACCTGCTGATGACAGCTTCCACTGCTGCTTCCCCGATCCAGGTAGCTGTCATTCAGTGCGTAACGTACAGCGAGCGTGGCATAAGCAACCACGCCGCCGACGGTAAACGCTGATTTTTATCACCCGCGTCGCTTCCCGGGAGAACAGGGTCTTTTGCATCACCTGTTAAATCATGTTCTCCGTTTCCGAGCCAGCCGGGCTGCCCACAATGGTTGACTGACGGGTACTTTCAGGGGGAAAAAAGAGCAGCGAGCGCCCGAGATTTTGCCATAATCACAGTAATAAAACGTAGAAAGTCACAGGTGAGGGCATTAAAAGCCTGCTTTAGTGTCACAGGCTGCTGCTGATGGGAGTACTTTGTGTAACTGGAAGAGCACGTCTTTAATGACTGACTTAAGTAATGTGATTCATTGCTTTTGACAGTCCGGCGCCGCTGCAAATCACGCTAAAGCAGCCAGAAAGCACGTACAGGCGGCTGAACCGCTGCTTCCCGGCCCACACTGAAGACAGACGACGACTACTTAGCCCCTTGCGATCACGGCTTCCAGTTAATGAGAGGAACGGCGAGCACTTCTGGATGGATGGCGTTGAAACGGTGGGAACTCAGCAACAGCAAAAACTATTAGAGCTCGTTTATGAGAATACCAGAAATCCAGCCAGTTCCAGCCAGTTCCTCGGTCAACCTTTACGGTGAACGCGCGGTTCTGAAGGATCTGAACAGCGCTGCGTGTGTTTGAGTGAGGGGTTTTCACCCAACCATCTGCCCCTAATACAGTGGGGCCTCTACTTACGAAACTAATTGGTTCCGGAAGTTGTTTCGTAACCTGAAAATTACGTATGTAGAGACGCGTTTTCCATGTAAATGCCCTAATCCGTTCCAAGCCCCCAAAAATTCATAAAAATCCATTAAAACATGTAACAAATACACGTTACAATTAGATTACCGCACAATAAATGTAGGAATTCAGTGCAAGGCTTCTCCAGGAACAAAATGAACTTCATTACAGGCTAATCTTACATTAGCCGTCATTACTAGCAACGAACGTTAACACTTGTGGAAGCATCGCCATCTAATGGACAAACATACGAACACCCACAATTCATCTCGGTTACGGCCATATTCTTTGGCGAGATCAACCAAACGCATCCCTTTTTCATGCTTTTCTATTATTTCTTGCTTCGTTTGTATGGACGGAAAAAAAAGCTCTCTTCTTCTTCTTTTCTTCTTTTTCACTTTTCTCCATCACTTTCCTGGGGTCCATAGCGAATAAAAGTGAAACGAAGGCCACGCTGGGATACACACAAACTTGTACAGATTGACGTCCCTCCTAGCCAATGGGATGACAGGAAGATGCTAGGCGATAGCCAATGGCAGAGCAGCTACAAGCAAGTTTGCGTTCGCTAAACTCCGCTAGCTGCGAGTAGCAGCGGTAGCGTATTTTTGCCTTTCATATCCTGAAATTTCCTTCGTAAGAAGAGGAAATATTTTCCCGTTGAGACGTGTCGTAACCTGAAAATTCCACATGTAGAGACGTTTGTAAGTAGAGGTCCCACCGTACATCAAAGAAATGGCATTAAAGATGAATGGGGGAGGGGCATGAAAGTGTCCCGGTCACCAGGAGGACGGAACGTGGACGGAGGCCGTCTGATGCAGCGCGACCCAGCGGCCTCTCGACAAAAAGCCAATTACAACTTCATCTTGACTGGAGACGGAGGTGAATATGTTACTGTGTTAGTATGTCCAGGCAATCAGAGGGGTGGAAATTGGAAAATAAAACACAGCCTGAATTACAGTTCGCAGGTAAATTCTTGTTTGCTGACTGACGGGCAGACGTAACAAGTTAATTCCGGTTTCGATGGAAATCTGTCGTCCCTGAGTAAAGCTGGAAAAAATAAGGGAAGGTGACACATTTATTCTGGAAGGAACTGATGAGGACGGCAGTAACGTGCATGTCAACACATTCGACCCATCTGTCTGAATTACTCCCGTTTACAACACACACCAGTGCGGATGTCCAACCCTGGGAATAAAAATGTGTGGGACAACGTCTAAAGCAGCCTTGTGATTGGGAGTTGGGACGACACCGCAAAGGGGACAGTCAGAAAGCTCTGCACTTTAAACAAGGCGGCAGCACCACGAGAACGCTGGAGGACTCTTTAAGCTAACAACTGGGAGCTAAATGTCAGCAGAAGTGGAGGGAGCGGGTAACGCTCTGCCTTTCTTCCTCCCTACATTTGTGGCTCAGTCGTCCGCGGTGGTCAGAGAGCTCTGAGCCAACTTTGATGAATTAATCTCATGGAAGAAATTGGTCTTTCAAAGGTAAAGAGCACCGCGGTTCCGGAGAACGTCTGAAGAGCCAGCATGAGAGCGGAGCTGGATAGACGACGTGCGTGTGCGTGTGTGGGTTAGTGTGACGGGGAAAGTGTGTGCGTCCTCAGCGGGGTGTGTGTTCGCAGGGCTTGGAAAACGCAAACAGTCGAACTTTCACGTCAGCGTTGGGATCAAATATGGAGGGGTATCGATGTGGATAAAAGGAGCTGGGTAAAGTGGGTTTGTGTCCTGTCAAACACATGGGAACCAGGGTCCAATGCAGCACCGAGACTCAGAACCTGGACCCAGTCGGCTAACCTGGAACCTGATTTAACCGATTCTTCACAGGATCCCTGACCATCATCAAGAAGCAAAGGTTGATTCTGGTGGCGGGTTTAACGTGTATTTGTTGTTGACCTCGGCGCTACTGTCAAAGCCGACGCCGAACCACGCTGCGCTGCTGTCAAACCTGCGAGGCTCTGTTGTTCCGGCGTGTTCAAGAACTCGGAAAACGAGGGGAGGGGAGGAGGAAGCTGATGAGTTTCAATTGAGCAGAAACTCAATCAGAGCTTCTGAAATTGGCCTCGTGAGGATGAAGCGATGTGACAGGCTTAAAGACGTAAGACGCCAAGTTTATCCAATTACAGCTCCGCAATAAACAATCCCAGCAAACTGCTCCCCCCCCCCAGTTGGCTCATCGCCCCCTCGCTCTCCTCACTAACTTGACCCGGCATTACAATCTGCGGATGCCGGCAGATGCCCCCGTGCTGGCTGCTGACGCTTCTAGTGATTAGTGTAAATGATTTCTTCTTCTGCTTCTGTCTGCCAGTCTGTTACGCCACCTCCGACGCTCCTGCCCGCTAAGCAAATATTCCGACACTGATGGCGCGCCTTTTTTTTAAAATCAGATTAGCGGATAGCCGTGTGCAGATGACGATAATGAGACACCATTTCCGTCCGCTCTGGCCGTTGGAGACACCCTCAGATGGACGGATAATCTGGTTTGCAGTGCGAGGCTCGTCCATCGAGTCCCACTGTCATGTTGACATTAGCGCTAAGACGTATTAGCACATTAGCCAGAATGGGCGATGATGTGTTCTCACACAGTTAAACCAAGTATTACAGCCACAGCGTTATAGTTATGATGATGGCTTTATGGAGTGTGTGACAACTCCATTGATCTCTAGACACACCTGCTAATGCCAACACCGGAGCGGGAGACAAAGAGGACATAAATCTGACCGAATGGGAAGAATACGGACAACAAAAGCTGCAACGTTGCGCTTAATTATGTGAGACAAAGAGACAAATCAAAGCAGAGGAGGCAAACTGGGAAAAGTTGGAGGCAAAGTCAGTCGGGGGAAAAAAGGGAAGCGTTCAAAGAATCTATTTTGATCCTAATTTAGCCATCTGGAAGTCCCTGGAAAGCAGGAGTTCTGCAGTGTGCTCATTACACACCACAGGCCACAGACACAGATCTATAAATGTTTGGTATTAAACGAACCCACTGATGGTCTGCCCTCACTCCTTTGGCTCGTGTTAATGGAGCTTTTATGAATCTCAGGCCTCATTTGTCTCTCATGGTTAGGGGCTTTCTGCAGACTGAATTGTGTAATAATGGCAAACCCAATTTGCTTTGTGCTATGTTAATCTCAACACGCCCCTTTTCTCTCTCTTTCATGCTTCCCTAACTGCATTTAGCTCATTCATCAATATTTCTATTATCACCATGTTCTTCTGCCTGCCTGTGTGGTGTGTGTGTGTGTGTGAGTAATTATAAACCTAAATTATGCCACTCTTTTACTCATCGCACACAAGTAAAGCAACAATAATGAAATTTTACAGAAAGCCATTAACGGCAAAGCTATTATCTGCTTTAAAATTCCCTTTTTTGCTGTTGAACATGAACTTAAAAAGCCATTCAGACCATTTTTATGACTGCTGCTCTATAAAGGGAATATAATGTGCACTGTTTAATCCAGAGGAAATACTGATTGATGTTAAAGTGCTTACATTCTGGGTGTTTTGGACTGGACAGACTGGTTTCAGAGCAATCATAGTAGGACTCTAATTACAGTTGAAAAACAGAGAGATTGTGATTCACCTGTGTTAGTAAATTGAAAATAGCCTTTTTACGTCTGACTACACAGCACGCACGCACACACACTTCTATTTGATAAAATTCATGCAAACAGTAGTCTCAATGGAAATTATTTTCCCCCATTGTTTGTAAAAAGCCATGGAGGCAATGATGGGGAGACAGAAAGAGAAGTGGGAGGGACAGGGAGAAGTGTGTGTGTGTGTGTGTGTGTGTGTGTGTGTGTGTGTGTGTGTGGTGTGTGTGTGTGTGTGTGGCATAAAAGGTCAAGAAAAGGTCCCTCGGCGTAATCAAGTCTTTGGGATCGCATAAAAATGGCATTAGCTTTAATCATTTAGCTCAGGGAGAAAAGTCGTCAAAGTTCTGGGCTCAGAATGAGAATAAAAAAGCTTTATGGTTCAGATCTGAAGTGGCGGAGCAGCAAAAAGCCTCTCTGACAATAATATAACAACCTACAAGAAAAAACAACAACACCACTGACAGCGCCAGCACGCTGCGTCTTCTACTTCCCCTACATGTGACGTACACAATAACGCTTTCTCCATCTAGCTAATGCTGCAGTCGTCTGTTGCTTATTTCTCTTAGCAGGAATGTGAATGTAGAACCATCAGCAGTCGGCCTATAGACCAGATATACAGGAAATATATGCTACATTAGAAAAACACAAAAACTCTTCTCACCTCACGCGCTGTAAGAGGAAGTTAACATTTCTACAGCTGTAAAAGTAAACCTTTTAGCCGGTCCTTGTGGAGGTTCTGAATTGCTTTTGCAGCTAAATAAAAGTCCCTCGGTGGCCCGTCATTCATGTGTTAGACTCGGTCCAGCTGCTCAGTTACAGTACACATGCAGCGGCTGCCTCATTCTGAACTGGATCACTCTCCAGCCAAGAAGAAAATGTATGCAGATTGAAAATTTCAAAACAGCCCGTGTTGCTCCGAAGCCCTTCGCCTCCGGTCTGATCTCAGCTTTAGCCTTTAACAAAACAATTCTGGGCAGTTTTCCTTTCTCTTTTTAACACTTTTTCAGGGGGGGGGGGGGGGGGGGTGTACCACCAGCTGTCACCTGGGACAGGTCACCATTCACTCCAGATGGACGGAGCCCAGAACCGTCACGCTAACTGCTAATGTCCACCAAATCTCCTTTGTTCTGAATGAGCTCTTGCACCTTCTGTCATCTTTCTAACCTTGTTAAGACATTCCATTTTATTAGAATGAGAACAAATTGTACAGACACACACACACACACAAATCCATCGGTGTGATGGAGAGAGAAAAAAGAAGAATTAGCTTGGCCAATTATTTTTAAAAAAGCCGAGAGGGGAGTAGAAGAGCGTGGGAGTTGGTGTGAAGGAGAGTTTCATCTGTGCTGCGAAAAAATGGCAGAGAGAAAAAGGATGGCATAAAGAAAGGGAGGGAGGAAAGGAGGGCGGCACGTGTCCTGGGACACCTGCGTAAATGCCAACAGGACCATTTTAGTTATCATACGCTAATATGAGAGGCGTCGAAAATGCCTCCACATCTAAAAAAAATACACACTGGGATACACACACGCCTTCTCCTCCCCTGAGCATGTTGTGTAAGTGTGTGAAAGAGAGAAACTGAACAACTGAGAAGTGGCTGTGAAGAAAGGAGGAGGTAAGGATGAAGAGGAGGCCAGATTGGTGGAGCGGCGTCGGGAGCATAACTCAATTCTCCGGCTATATTGACGGAGGAGCACACAGCACACACTCTATCTTCATCCCGCTCTCACGGGTTGTCTTCCTCGCGACACACTAAAAAGATGGCTAACACGGCAAGTGGATGGGAAGGAAACGACGGAAAAACTGGGACTTTCAGAGTCATTGTTCTCGTGCAATGCTAATGCTAATATGAATATGGCGGGATTGGAGTGCCTCCTAATGGGCTAAAAATCACCTCCAAACTTTAATCATTTCTGCTTTACAGAAGCTTTAACGTGTTTTAAACGCTCGCCTGGATTTAAACAGTTGCGGAACGGAGAAGCAGATTATATTCCTCAAATGCTGCGGAAAAAAAAGGAATTTTATTTCATTTTGAGTGGATTATGGAGGAAATGACACAAATTCAAGCTGACCACATCTGCTTCCTGTGAAGGGAGTAAATAAAACTGTGGGGTTTTGACGGGGCGGCACAAGACAGGGCAGAAAATCGGAAGAAAACTCCATTTTCCATCTTCGGAAAGATTTCCCAGACTCTGATTGGATTATGTTTCCATTTGTTTACAACTGTGGACATGAAAACATGTAGCGGGGCGGTTTAAGCCCGCATCGGCTCCATTTGAGGCTAAACGCCGTCCGTCGATCTCCTGGGAGCACGATCTCCTCGCGTCAAGCATTCATTGTGTCAACTTCAAGCTTCGAGATAACCACAGAACCAGGAAGAAGCCGACATCTGGACTGAGAACAGAGACACGGACGTGGAAAGGGCGGGAAAAGAGGAAATGAACATCTGGCAGCAGCTGCGCTACGAAGGGTATTTGAGCGAATCCGACCGTGCTCAGCTTTGAAATGTTGGGGAAAGTTTGGTTCTGTCTCAGATACGTCTCTGGCCTTTGAGGAATTGAGAGGAAACCTCCGGAAAACTTGACAAGGACAGGAAAAAGTACATCAAACCCCGCTGACCCCACTTTGCCTTTTCCAGTCTGCAGCGGTGGATATCATCAAGGACCCTTCTTTTCATGACTTTGCAGAACCGCGTTCCTCAGAGGAACCTTCCACAGCTGAACGGTTATTATTCAAACATAAAGGGAGAGGACCAGAGGCGAAGTACAATGTAAATGAATTCAATTTAATTAAATCAAACTGTGGCCCTGCACTGAAACTGTACTCCAGAGAGTTTACCCAAAATACAAGTCTGAGGTCTGAGAAAAGCCTCTGGTGTGTCGCGCAGACAGACTCATTAAAAATAAAAACTGGAATTGGAAAACAACCACAAATGGGACTGTGCTCCCTGTTTGGGTCACAGCGGGATAAAATATTAGCTTTCATGTTTAAACAGTCCAGAGGAATGGCTGAAAGCTGATAAAGTGCTGGAACAACATTGATTTGATCTGCGGCCCCCTGTGGCGGACCTGGGTACTGCACGGAGGACATGATCGCGATTGGGATGATCAAATGGGATTATGGTGATTCCATTAAAGCGGTGCATTGTGTGTTTACGGCTGTAGGTTCCTTGTGAACCTGGTTTCGGATTTGTGGGTGAAAAAGACAATATGGAGCCAAAAGTCTGCCTGCGCGCCCTCAAACCACAGCCTCCCTTTTCCCGTGGAGAAAAAGAACGTAGATCAAGGACCGCCTCGGCAGTCCATTTCGGCTTTCCTTTGGTGTCGGTGCAACACGCTGCTCCGGTGTTGGATAAACGGGTAGAAGCGTGTGTTGGCCTGCAGATATGGCAGCGGATACCTCAGAACTGTCAACAAAACAAGAAGAAGAAAGGATATAAGGTGTACTTACGGCCACGGCAGGTCTGCACAGGCCGAGGGAGATAATGTGGCCCCGGGGGGAGGAAAGTGAGTGATGTAACACAGCCCCCAGGGGGCCGCTGTTAGAGCCACAGCCTCACTCAGGTGTTACCAGGCATCAATATATAACACCGTGACCCCTGAAGTCGAAGGGCCAAACTCCCAGAAATACAGGGAACAATGCTTTAAATATTAACTACAGAGGTTTTTTTGGGGGTTTTTTTGCCGCACATTCCAAGAAGGAGATGAAAAGGCAGCTGTGACGTACGCCCGACTGCGGCTCATCATGTCGAATCACTGGGAAGGGACGGGAAATGTGTCATCTCGCTAACATGTTTCCACTCTCAACATGTCACACATCTGATGCAATTACCAGTCAGAGCCTCCTCTGTCAATATCAGCGCCATCCCAGGCGGCTTTATTGTCACAGAATCCAAAGTTCATCAGCGAGCGTTCACATATTGTCGGTTGAAGACGATTCGTGACAGAAAACGGAAGTAAGAAATCCGTCCCCTGACACAAAACGAAAGGAACGCATAGAAATATCCATTAACTGCACTCGTCTATGTGTATTTTCGATTCCTAAAAATAGCCGTATCATCTGCTAACTTTTCCCATCATGCCTCTGCACCTGCGCTGAGCTGCGCAGACACCCGTCCCTTCAACGCAGCCTCGCAGTCAGCTGCGCGTTACGATCTGCTCCGTCAAAACAGGACTTTGAAGCCTCCTTTCTTAGTTAATGGCCCAGTTAAGGAAGCGGCACTCCGGCTGTTTTTAGAAGCTGTCCGGGACGCGACGCGGAGACGAGCTTCGCTTTACCTCATTTCCTTTCATTTGAAAAACGCATGTCCTCATTATGTCAGCGCTGCGATCGGAGCTGTAAATAAAATAAAAAACAACGGGAGATGGAGGTAAAAGATGAGCCGCGGAGATTTTGCATCATGTGTGCTTTCTTAAATACAGCGGCTTCAATCAGGACAGGAGCTCTAATTTGCCAGGACCTGTCAGGATGGTGCAACCGCTCAGACTATTGCAGATGCTAACAGCTACAGAAATACGCTCACAGACGTAAGAACGCAGAGCCAAGAACACCGACACCCCGGGGTACTGCCGTGCGTGTGGATGCCAGTTGTTCTGATCTGCTGCCTGGCGTTCTTGATTTAAATTTGCGTGTTAGCGCGCGTGTCTCCTAGCCATTCAGATTTCCTGTTTCCTCAGTGCTGCGCTAAGCTCCAGCAGATGTTTCTCTGCTTTTCTAAAGACCTTTCTATGCAGCCTGGGCAGAATATCAGAATACCTCTTCCTAATCCACTTTACCCACTAATCCCTGCTCCGTAGACCTGTTGGCTTGCTTTTTGTACAACACTAGTTCTTTCTCTCGCACACTCTGCCATTCACCGGGGTCTCGGAGAGATCACTATCGAGGAAACCGGCAGAATTAGTCTGTGTCACTGGAACCAGGAGGGCTCCAGCTACCGCTTGATTTACTGATATTCAGAGGAAGTGGAATTGATTAGAAGAGGGCCCCACCGCCGCCTTCCACGGCTCTGAAAGAGCGAGTTTCGAGGCGACTGCGGACCCCCCGCGCTAACAGCAACGGGGACTGGATTTAGCAGCCTGAACAAAAGCTTGAGAGGGCTGCGACACGTCGCCCGCCGCTGTGAGGAACCAGGCGGTGTTTACGAAGGCTGCGGGAAGGCGGCGGAAACAGCAGAAATAGCGGCAGGTTCCGCATCCGCACTTCAGTCAAAACTGGAGATGTTTGCAGCGGCGTGGGGCTGTTGTCTCTTAGCAACAGGCACTTTGTCAGCCGTGTCACAACAGTCTGCTGAAGGTGATCCTGTGATTCCTCACAAATGCCAATTCTTTGTCTGTCAGCGTTTCAGCCGCCGTTAAAGATCCAAAATGGGCAACATTAATCCTCCTAATGATGAGACCAGACTCGAAAAGTTAAACGTCTTGGCTCAGGCCTGATGGCCACTGCTTAGAAAATGGACTCCTAACTTGAAAGGCCGCCTCTACCTTTGGGTGTGAAGTGCTTGATGCCTTGTTGCTACCTGAGTTTGGGACGGTGTTGAAATATCAGTTTTCTCTGAGATTCTCTGGCAGCTGGTGTCAGGATCCACCTGAAAGCACCCAGGCATGAGGGAGGAAAGTGACGCTAGTATGAAGACATGATCTGGGATGTTGACAAGTCTAGAAATGTGGTCCAAACAGTCAGACAGCGCGCGGCGCCGCGAGGTGTCTCTAGAACAAACACCTCGGAGCTGCGTCTCCTGGGACTCCTGTTCTGCTGAGTGTATCTGAGCTGAGCAAATGTAGCTGAAGTTCTCTCCCTGGTCATGACTAGCGCAGCGTAACGTCACAGTAATTCTGTCGACTGTACAGCTGGCAGGCTTGTAACCCGGAGGATGGGTACCGCCGGGGGAGCACTGAAGAAGCGTTCACTCCGAGCCGATGGCGTTTCATTCCTGTTTTCAGAGGGCTCCTCGTATTCATCAAATGACAATACCTGCACCTCTGACATTTATGTGAGCTGATAACTAGATTTAGTGACACCTCACCTGAGGACAAATATATGAGACGCTTCCCTTTGCATTAGCTGCTGTGTCAGAGGAGATGAAGGACAGCGTCGATGATGCACGGCAACCCCAGACGAGTCTTTCGTCAGAATAAATGTATGCACTAATTTACAGCCTGTCTCCAAATGAAGCTGTGCGTTTTTTATGAGGGGGGATGCTTAAAGTCAGCTCACGTAAATAAAACGGACAACGAGGTACGAGAGGAAATCTGAAGACTCACAGACGGGCGCGTTCCTGTCTCATTTTTGGTTTGTTTTTTTCCCAGGCGGTTGAAGTTTGCTCGGAATATCATTCGACAGTTGGACAGAGGCAGAGGGTGTGTGTGTGTGTGTGTGTGTGTGTGTGTGTGTGCGTGTTGGGAGGGTGGGTGATGAGGCTGAGAGACAGACAGAGACTCAGCTCCCACCGTCATCCTCCGAGGAGACAAACAGTCGATCTGAGATCTCAGCCAAGAAAAGAGGAAGGGATGGGAGTGGAAGGATATGCAGAAATAGGGAGAGAATCCATTTAAATCACAGCTAAAACTTTGGGTTTTCATCCATAACGTTACTGCTTCCTGTCCCGTTGACCTCATATATAGCATTAGCTACTAACGCTACTAATGCCTCTTGACTTTGGCTGTTTAGTTTCAGCAACTAAACAACGCACTGATTATGGATCATGGTTAGGTTGAGCCTGGAAAATGTGTCACAATGTTAAAATGTAATGCCTGTTAAAATTTAACACGCATTTAAACTGAATCTGTAGGAAATTGGCAAAAGAAAATGAAACTTAAGTGCGCGCTAGTTCAACCATTATCTACTGCCTCGTCTCAAGTGTGAAGTGAGGCTTAAATGGGGCAGGTAGAACATTTGATGGGAATTTGTTTCATGTCCTCAAGCCTGATATTTTATTTAGAGTGTATCAAAGCTAAAGGCGGACTTAATGGATATAAAAGAGAGTCAAAGTTGACTTGTGGTTTGGTCTGTTCAGGCTGAGATTCTCAACAAATGCAGATGGCAAAGGAGTGAAAGGAACATGAGACTCCCCGTAAAATAGATGAGCATGGGGGGATCAAGAGGAGCAAAGACACAGAAAAGCAAACAAAAAGATAAGAGTGGGGCACTGGCTCCCATTGAATGGTAATTAAAGGGGAAAATGTCATTAATTAGCAAACAGGCCAGCTGTGGCTCTCTTTAAAGCTCTGCTTCCTAACATTAAATATAGATTACAGGACATGTAGAGCATGCATACACACACACACACACACACACACACACACACACAGTGACAAAATAACAGTGATGCACAGATCTAATTAGTGGGATTGATTTTCTCTTACCCCAGTGGAGACGCAGCAACAGGAGAGTAGGATTCTCTAAATGCCACTCCTCTGCAGGAAGCTGCTCGCATGGGGGGACAGATGAAAGACAAACTCACAGAAAGAAAAAGAACTGGGCTGACTGGTGTGCAAGACGGGCAGGTCTGCTGGCACCACAATGGAGACGGGGATGAGGAGGGAGGATGTGGGAGCAGCGCAGAGAGGTGACACGGGAGGTCTTTGGAGAACCTGCGACCGCGTCAGCGTCTGGAATCAACGGGAGGAGGGAAAAAAAAGGGTCCGACACTTACTGAAACTAAAACTGGGAGCAATTTTATCTTCCGCGAGAAGGAAAACGGTTACCGTGGTGACGGCGGGGCAAACAGGAGGCCTCGGTTACCCTGAAGGTCTCCATCGAGTCCCTTCAACCCCGCGCTTCGTTCATTCCCTGACAGATTTCACTCAAACTTTATCTGGACCTGGTCCTTCAAGTCTCACTGAAATCCATCTGCTGGTTTCGCAAACGGAGGGAAAAAGAAGGTTTCTTTAAAGTTCAAATTCTGTCAGGCTCTGCTGCATTTTGGCCACGTGGGATCACACATCTAACTTCCCTAAAATAAGCTGTTGTTTGCACGAGTAATAATAGCAGTCCCGCTGCTCGCATACGTTTGAAGGGTGTTGTTTTAGTTATGATCAGGGAGAACGTGGCTGCTTCTGCACAGACGCTTGTTAAACTCCAACGTTGCAGCGTTGTGGTCAGAAACACGCGCCTTTATGATGTCGTGATCAGGTTCAAGCGTCCTTGAATGACACAAAATGCTCCGACACATATCCATGGATGGCTGAGGGCTGACAGGAAGCACAAAAACAACAAAAAGGCGCGAGCACATTCCTGGAGGCGCCGTGATGATGCACGTTCCGGCAAACAGACGTGCATGATTTTCAGGAATATTGCCAAAAGGAGAAATTCAATCCCTCAATCATCTTAACATGCTCATGTTGTTATTTTCATGTTTTAATACTGCTCCAAAGAGACAGTGAAGGCAGTGTAAACTCCAACAGCTAGGGGGCAGCGTTGCAAGTCATCATCACTGTTTTAAAAGCACCAAGAGTTAGCTGAGGTCATGATGTTAACTGCTAGCATGTATAAGGTAATTCGGCATTAAATCATTAAAGCGCACGGACTGCATCAAATTCACTTCTACCCGTAATGTCTCATCTTACGCCCCCTGATGGTAAGTAACTGCATAAACTGTTGTTGTTCATGTAATTTTGAGAAATTCATACACACAGCAACCTACTGGGAGCAATAATTGCTCCTCATTTCTGCTAATGAAAGAACCAAAACACTTTCCAAATCATAAAGTTTATTAAATTCCAAATAGTATCAAGAGACCCACTAATATTATCTTCAATAGCAATTGACAGTTAATCAGATAAAAACCTCCAGGAAGCCCCTTGCCTCCAAAAAACCAGAAAATAAAACAGCGAAACTTGCAACGAATGTAACCGAGAAGCTGCACGGGCCCTCGGTAAGATAGAAACACCAGCATTTAGATTCTTCAGCTCAATCTTTCACGCCACGAGCGTTGAGAAAAAGAACGCCAACACAGTTGCACATGAGGCAGACACACATCCAGCAGACAGACTCACACAGTGGGCACTTAAGGTCAGGCATAAAATAAGGTTTGCACTCCACCGCAGGACATAAACAAAGTCTAAAGATGAATCCCCTGCAGATGTGGTGGTGATGGAGAGCAGAATAAAACTATTCCTCCCTCAGCCACACTGTGTGATTTCCCAGAGATGCTTATTGATATTTCCTGGGTACACGCTGTTTCTCCCCTTTATTACTCCACTCAAGCTGATTGTATGCAAGCGTTTTGAGTGTGTGAGTGTGTTGGTGGTAGCGCGCCGTAGCTCCCAGGCTAACACTGTGGGAAAAACAGGAGGCTTTTGTCTCCTTTCATCCCGTACAGCATTCTTTCGCTGCTCTATCGATCCTTCCCTCCGTCTCTCCCACACACTTGGCCCCTTCCCCATCACCGTGGCAGCAGTGTGTGCCCGCGAGTGTGTGGGTGAGATCAGTTTGTCCACCTCTTGTGTGCCTTCTGCATTCTCCTGCATCGGAAGACTTCCAGAAAAAAGTGCGCAGCCTGTGAACGGCGACTCAAATAAAGGAGAACGTCTGCATGTTAAGAGTGAATCTGATGGTGCGTCTGTTTGTATTCTCGATTCTCAGAAGTCGTGGGTTCGCTTCACATGACTTCCAGAGTAAATCCAACAGGTAGCATTTTCAAGGAGGCCTTCCTGAGGCGAACAACGAGGCGTCGCGATTTGAGCCGGGAGGTGTGTGATTACAATTAGTTGTGGTTGGTTTGGCGTGCAGGCTCTGTAATATACATGAATTTTAATGCTTTCATTTTTGACCCCACTCCTGGAGGCCCATTTGAGCAGCAGGGGTGTGCAGTGATTATCACAGCAACCTCGGAGCAGGAAGGCTCATGGATGGTTTAAATTCCTGCCAAAAAGGTGAGTTTTTCCATTTCTTTTTAAAATCGACACCATGTAGGGGCGCGCGAGAGGGCTTGAGATGCTTTGCAGGTGCTAAATTGCTACGTTTGAAAAATATATGATAGGTGATGTAGAGAAAACATGGAGACCTCTGGTGCTGCCTATAGGTTGTGTTTGCATTTGAAATCTCTGCAGTTATGTCCCCTTATTGTTTGATTTGGGATCGTTTGATTACAGGGTGCTTTACTTCCTGTCCCAACCTGTCGCCCATGTGATTGTCTGGCTCATCCCTGATTGGTTCCACCAGTGGAGCCATGTTTAAATAGTTTTCGCCATCCCCGTTCTGTCCCAGTTCGTCTTGTGCCATTGATCCAAGCGTACGGGCAAATGAAGTTACATTCTAATGGCAGATTTTTATTACAAGTACTGATACTAATGCTAGATTTCTGGAACAGACTTTCTTTCTAAATTCAACCTGAAAAACCTAATTAAAAGGTATTAAACGGACAAACACCCTCCACTGTGAGTCTATGTCCTCTTCTATGACTACAATGTCCCACGAGTAATACCTTGTTTAGCCCTTTATTAAATAAATACAACAAACACTGACAAAAAACAGCTCAAATTGTGGTTGGATAGCTAACGAGAAGGCAGGACAACCTTTTAAATTCAACCATTATGTCAACAATATCCAGAATTATCAATAGCTTGTATAAAACAAAATCCTAAAATGAAATTAGAATTACCAGGTAGATGAGCTAACAAGGGGCAGCGCAGAGAGAATAAAGCTACCCCTCAGACTGGTTCAATCTGCTAGAGAAACACAAATGCCCACCAAAATGGCGGAACCTGATCGGTTTGCACCTGATGGAGGAATCGACATTTTCCCAGACACCCTTTCTCTAATCCGGATGATTTGATAAGGAATCTCATTCCCCTCGTGAGGCCTCGCTGAGGGAGCGTCCGACAGATCCGACTCTACTTCAAACTGCCCTGTCAATGCTATCTACCATCGCTCATGGCAACCAGACTGGAAATAAAGCCCCGGCACCGAGGGAGGGGGCAGCGGCCTGCTGGCCGTGTGGTTGCAACACTGGCCCCTCTGGGGCCCTCTGTGGAAGGGACCTGCGAGACCCCAGCCAATCGATCGTTATCGACAGAGGTGGTAATTACATTTCATTAGCTTTCAGCCCTAATCCACGCGGGTCTGCTGGGGATACCGAGGCAGAGACAAAGAATGGGGAAAGACGAGGGGATGGAAATACCATAAATCCTAATCTCTGGCTGGCTGTGACAAGATGGTGTCAGATCTCCAAACAATGGCGGCGTTCGCAGGAAGCTAACGCTAAAGGCTAATCCTGCCCGTAAGAGAAACAAGGTTCCAAAAGACGGAAAACAGTCGCGCATCGGGATGTCTGGGACGACCCGTTCTGGTGATCCGTGGACACCAGACTTCCGAATCGCTGATCCGAGGTCTTAAAGCATATCAGTTTTCTAGTTTTAAACAAAGAGACAAAGGCAATGATGAGACTTTAAAAAGTACATATATTTTTTTTAAAAAGCTTTGTTAAAAGATTTAATGTTCTACTTAAACTTCTCATTTCAATTATAAATGTTTTGCATTTAAATATGCAGTAAAATATATAATTTCACCTGTCCAGGCTGTATTTGTCCCCTGATTACGGACACGTCAGGCTGCTGCGCCTCCTGCAAACCTGATTAAGAATCAGCGGTAGCCAACCGCAGATGAATAAATGAATATCAAACCGGATTATTTACATTAGAATCCAGCCCCGGCCCAGCTGGTCATTGTACCCACCAACATATAACGCTTATTCAGACATGCTGGAACAGTTTGTATTCATGTTTTAAGCTTGCTTCTACAGTCTTCAAAAGTTTATTATGGTAATTAGATTACCGTATTTTCCGGACTATAAGTCACACTTTTTTTCATAGTTTGTCAGGGGGTGCGACTTGTACTCCGGAGCGACTTAAATAAATACATTATTACAGAATTTCACATATTCGTTATTTTCATACTGACAACCAGAGGGCGCTCTAGGCGCGTGTACCTGAGGAACGAGTTCCTTTAGCGATGCAGAAGAAGAAGCGGTGCTTCGTCTATGGAGTTAGACTTGATTGTTTGGTAAACTTGCTCGGATGTTCTTTATGCTATAGTTATCTGAATAACTGTTAATATGTTACGTTAACAAAGCAGACACGTACTCAGTTTATTGTGGGTCATGTAGCTGAATTTGTTACGTTAGCATACTGTAACCCTATTGCTAATCCATTATTATTTAAAATGCCTTTCAAGATGAAATGTATGTTCTTGGTCTCGGATTTTATCAAATAAATTTTCCCCAAAAATGCGACTTATAGTCCAGTGTGACTTATTTATCTATTTTTCTTCTTTATTATGCATTTTTTGGCTAGTGCGACTTAAACTCTGGAGCGACATATAGTCCAGAAAATATGGTAATTATTTCAGTCTGCAACAAGAAAAATAAACATTTTGAAACAATCATTTCCAACAGAAATCTGGTTAGGGCCTGTTAACACTTGCTAAAGGCAACATTTGGTTAAAAAGATGTTCCCGAGTTAATGTGGACAGAAATCAAAGCTTCCTGTGGGTTTTTTTGATGACATATTCAGTCTCAAGCGGTCATCCTGTCATATCGGAGCACCATCTGCCTCTGCTAGTGTTTACTACAGGATGGAGGACGGCGAACCACTTGAACGCATTAACCCATGAAACAAACATTCGTTCACAATCAAACCTAAATCAGCCTTTTTTCCTCATTTCCACAACTTCCACTTATTTTTTTTAATACCCCTCAACCCTGAGGAGCGTGTCAAAATGTTAATTTCTAAAAATTGCTCACCATTGGAGAGCAACAGAGGAGAATGAAGTTATGTCTCTGGAAAGGTGAAGCAGTCAAAGAGCTTTAAGACACTTTCTTCTGTTCCTCTTTTTCATCATAAAGCCTATTCTCTCCCGCGTTTGTTACAAAATTGGCTTTATTTCACTCATTAGCAGAGAGCTATGCTAATAAGTTCAAGAGGATCAACAAGCGCTTAATTAACATGTCTAACCATTTACCATGAGCTGCGGAAATAAATTCGTCAGGAGAACAAAGAATTTGGGATATTTGGTGAACACTCGAGGCTTCAACTTTTCTTTCAGTCACGGAATTAAAGCAATTAGTGCTGGATGGACAATTAGTGACATTTGCTAGGCTTAATGGTGGCTTCAGAATTTAGAGGTAGACTAAAGGTACCAGGTAATAATATGTCACGTTAGATTAAAGTCGCCAATTTGCAAATAAACTCAAACAGCCGAGAATAACAACAGCATCTTTTTCAGAAGCCAGAGTGAAAATTACTGTTTAACAGGAACAATCTGCCAAACTGAGAGGAAGGAGGACAAGAGGAAATTAAAACAATCATTTACTTAAATCGCCACGATCCACCCGCTATTCTAGGTAATAATTTAACCTAGCTGGGAGCAACTTTGATGGGAAAACAAAACTGTTGGGATCTATTTGCTAAAATTAGCCGCTGCTTTCTGAGACATTCATCCCAATATACATTGAATCATCGTAACTTTACCGTCTCTCTGAGGCGCTAACAGCGCGTCACGGAAAAAAGAGGGTTATTCATCTGTGTGACCGAATGGGCGTCACCGTGTGAGCGTGCTACACCTGTCAGATCCCCTAAAGTGTGTCAAATCCCACCTGGAGAGCCATGTGGGTGGTGCCTGCTGGAGCAATTCGAGGCAGGTTGACGGGGAGATGTCACGGTGACAGATCCATGGTGGGCGGTGACTCGCACGTCAGCAAAGGACCCGCCGTCCAATCAACTGGGAGCGTGGGAGGATAATTACAAGTACTCCTATCAGAGGCATCACATTCCCATTGATGCACTGGAGTGAGACCAGCAGCCATGTAAAGAGATGAGTGGGTGAGATGGAAGGAAAGGACAGACATGAGAAGTTGGACTGCAGAGAGCAATTAACGAGAGGCATGTTTTTGTCCTTTTATGAGCTCACTGGATATTTGCTTAAAGTGGAGAGGGTAGCATCATTTCCCACTTCAACGCCAAGGTGTAATCACAAAATGTAAGAGAATATTTTGTCTAAAGGGTAAAGCAGGAAAGAGGAAATCAGTCTATGAATGTGGCTACAACAGCTCAAAGTGAGAGCTAAAGCAGATGAATCCCAGTGAATCTGCGTGTGGGTGTGCTGGTTTAACACGGAAGGGCACTGAAAGAGCCGCGCTAAGCTAACAGAAGCACTCTCCACCGATCACTGGGGTACTAGACTCCATCAGCATCATTGCATATAATTATATTACTGACTTTCAAAGCATCAGACATCAGCTATAGGTTTTCACTCCTAAATACTTAATATACCACTAAATATGAGCTTTAATGCCACATTTGACATCAAATGTAAGATGGTAATTAACATTAAATTGAACCTAACTCAGTCAGAGGTTAGTATCTCAAACTCTTGGTCTATTCTTTCAATTATCTGATGCCCAAAAATCTCCTTTAAACATGTCAGTCCAGCCAGTTTAATTGTGAATGTGAACGACACTGCCAGGAGCGAACGAGAACCATCCTGGCCAGATGAAATGTGGATAAACCGCTCAAATCAATGCACACAACAAGATCGCCGGATCTCAAACACAGGAGATTAATCTAAAAGCCTTTCTCAGACTTAAACCTTTATCATTCTAAAGCCCTTTATTCATTTAGGGACCCTCGGTTCGTAATGTTCAGGTACAATTTACACGCACGTTGTGGTTTACAGAGTGTAAAAACTCACAAATTAGTGCTTATGGGCATTTTCTAGACATTTCCGAAAAGACCGTTACATGTTTCAAGAGAGAAGGTTAATTAAAGTTATCAGCTTGAACCATGAGCATGACAACCATGGAGCCATGATGAGATTGACCTTTGGAGACACCCATTATAGGAATTATGAGCTGGGTTTTTCCGTTAAGACAAACGTGAAGGAAAAGGATCGGGGGGGAGATGGACGACATCTCGAGAAAGGGAGACCGTCCACCTATTTTCTCCAGAAAGACAAAAAAAACCCCAGCCAACAGCCTCCGGCCTGATGCTACATCATCTCTCCAGGACTCACGCCGAGGCTGAAATTTATTATCGATAGGCCATCTAATCAGCAGCCGCTTCAATTTAGCCCAATACACCTCTGGCCAGTCAGCGAGGCAAACTGCTTATCGTGGGGGCACTGAGCCGCAAAAATGGCCCACACCCGTCGCCTTGGAATGAGCCCGGCCAGACGCCGGCTGCGGTCGAGCGCCAACGTGCGCAGAGGTGAGAGGCCAAGAGAGCGATAGCACATTCCCAAATGCTTCAAATGTGTCAGAAATGGCGGCGCGCGCGGATGCGCCTCGGCTCGGGGGGATATGTCTGTTAAGTGGGGAGTGATCAGCTAAGGAGGCAGCGGTGGCTCCGAGGTGGAGGGGCAGAGGACATCTAAGACGAATTAGGGAGACGTGATGAATGACGCAATATTTTCACGCCACGGGGAAACTATTGCGCTTCAAATTAGAGAGGGTGACAGGAACAGACAGAAGGAGGCAGAATAGGAAGGCAAGAAATCCACGGGGATAAAATGACTAATGAGACGGGGGAGAAGCCAAAGCCAACAGGAAAATTATGCTCCGTTTGTCAATATATCCATCGGATAATCTCGGTTTATTGAACCCTCACAGGACTTGTGGAGACAAACCAGACGCATCCATCGACGGCAGCGTGACTGATCCGTCAGCAGATGACTGATGAGGGTTCACGTTCTTCCCCCCGTCATGGACAAAGGGAGGTCAAATGATGATGGAGAACTCCCTGGATGTGCCAAGGTACGCTCACAGATGGAGGAAAACTCAAAACCTCTTCTCGAAGCTCTTTGTCTAACATCTGTGGTGGGGGGAGGACTGAGACACCACCGCCCTCTGAAGAAGATACACACACCTGGACCCCAGGCTGACATTAAAGTCCTCTTCGGGATGAGCTGCACCGTGTGATATTCATGCTTCCGGACCACTGATCAGCCAACCCACACGTCCGATCAGACTGACAGCCAGCAGCCCATCTTCCACTGGTTTCACTTGACTGGCTAGATCTCACACATATCATACATACGTACGGAGGGTGAGTCACTCTCAGAGCCATGTTAATGAGACCGGCCCTACCTGTGGAGAACTCATGTACCTGTCGGATTGATGGAGAAAACCTCTGATGGAAGACCCAGGCAGAAGGTGGGACTGGCTTAAAGCGCGCCAGTCGATGGCAGCGGCCGTGCAGACAGATGAGAATTGAATTCAGGCAGGTGCAACTGGATGATGAATGGATGAAGAATGGAAGAGATCTGGGCCTGTATTCACAAAGGACCCTATGACTAAAAGTACCTCTTAGTGACGTCTTAAGAATAACCTTAAAATGACATGGGTGTTTGGGCTTTTGCTTTGGTAAGATAGAGGTTATTCACAAAGCATCTTAGGCCTTCAAAGAGCTCCTAGTGGAGGGAGGAGGATTTCTAAGTAAACAGACAAGATGGCCACAAGTTAAGGAGAGAATTCTCTATGCTGTGTTAATAAATATTATATACAACACTCAGTCCAATATCCATCTGAATAAATGATGTGCACTTAAGCAACTGTATAAATATACAGCCTAAATCTAATGTGCAACAATCTACAAATAAAGATATCATTTACAAACAGAGCTTCCATATAATTATACAATATATCAGATGTTTGTGTGCTGCTCCAGCTTCAGATCGCAGGCTCATCCATCCTGTGTAAAAAGATAGAACGACGCATTGCTACATCAGGCAATGTGCTCCCAACTCCCGCGTCGTGGTCCAGGGACCAAATTTCCCTCTCAATCCTTCAGGGACTCCAGTAATCACCGTTACTGAGGGCCGAGTCCGCATCCACAATGATATCAAATATATGAAGTAAAATTACCAGCTGTAATTTGGCCAGTAAACGACAATAAGCAGATCAATAATCGCCACGGAAATTAGGTGTGTTCAAAGACTCTGAGGTTTGTAATAATTTGATTTTGCTTTCGTTTGAGTTTAATCCGAGTTTCATCATCTTGAAAGTTTCAATATTTTCCCGATTTCACATTTGTTAATAAAAAACAGTTTCAACTTCTACTTGCTAGGTGCACTTTTGTTTTGGGAACAACCAGTCACAACTTGGGGTAAGACTCGCTCCCTGAATCAGTCTTAAGCCAAGATTCTGTGCCAAGAATGTTTGAGCTAATTTAGGAGCACTCTGAGAGGACTGTGATCCCGATCAACACCAAACAACAGACAATGCTGGGGGACAAAGTAGCCTGTAGCTTTTACAAAGTTCCATTAAAGAAAGTAAAGAACTGTCAGGGAACAAGAGTAACTGCAGAGTCCTGGAGGAGACACCTCGAACATATGACCAAACCCGCCCGTAAGAGGATCCAAGTCCAGAAAGAGATGGATGGATGTCAACAGACTGCAGCGCTAACCCGGAGAGCACATTTTAGCTTTACCTGCTGGTGATTATGAGGGTATCAATAAGTGCTAAATAATGAAAGTAAAGGGAATCAATGGCACATTCCACTGGCAGCTAACGAAGGGAGACCAGCATTAACGCCACTGATCTGTGACTAATTTTAATTAACATCTACAAAGCGGCAAATGGAGGGTACTAATCAAGACTTAATTAAAAACATTAGTAATACCCTGGAAGTTGAGCAGGTGAATAACAAAACAATTGGGTTAGCTTGTTAAAATGCAGCAGGCTGTCAAAAACTGAACGGGATGAGGAGCGAGCTGACAGAATTTCACCTTCGTCTCCGGATTCGCGACCTTCGGAGTCCGACCGAGCAGGTTTTCTTCTCTCCAACCATTTTACCTGTCATGTGGAAGTCCACGCTGCAGGCCATTAGCTGGAGAAGTATCCCAGAGGGGGAGCATCAGTGGACCCGTGGGGAAACTTTGGGAATTGTGTTTCTAACCTAACCTAACCTCCTAACGTGTTAAACGACCAAGAGAATCCCTCTCCTGACAAACTTTGCTAGCAATGCACGCACACATGCTAAAACGGAGGCGGACTGGGCTTTCTGGCGTCTCTGGAGGCGACTCGTGTTCGCCCGCTCGCGGCTCTTCTGCCTCCTCTTTAGGTTTAAGAGACGGGTCAGCGTGTGTTTTCCCCTCAGAGAACGTTTGCAAGGCGTGAACGGAAAAAAAATAAGCTCCGGCTTTCCTTTTAACTGCTACAGAAATGGGAACAAAATGTAAACATGCCAAACACCAATTTCCCCCTGGGAAATCAGGCCGTGTGAAGATGAGGTGTCAGAACACATTCAAACAAGTATTGTGTGTCTTGGTGTGTCTGCTTTAAGACAGGGGGAAAAAAATAAAAATAACAAGAAGGGGGTAATAAAAAAAGAAATAAGGCAAAATCCGATTTAGGAAGGGAGGGGAACAGAAGAAGTCAACGTGCTGTTCAGCCCAAAGAGTCAAGCAGATGGAGAAGCCAACGTGAAGGAAAAGAACTTCATCAAAGTTTTAAGGTGTCATCGCACGCAGCAGGCATTTATCACATGTGACAGCACTTTGAGATCTATTTTCACACCTACTGCTGCTGCGTGTGTTGACTTTTCTATAAGGTACGTGCCTGTTTTTCTCTCTCTGCAACAACGCGCCACGTTTTATCGCGCCTCTCCCATTCAGAAGTCAGGCGTGTCGCTGTATTCAAGACAGAACACAAGAATCATCTAAAAATAGCTGTTGCACACACGTGGGACCACGGAAGCCTCGTCCGTGGGAACTGTACTGGGCTTCAAAGACGGCAAAACAGGTTGAACAATGGCTGCAAAATGACAAGGAATACGAGGAGACGGGGAGGGTGGGGGCTGAAGGAAAAATCCAAGGGTGAATGGCGGAGGGACGTGTGAAACTGGGAATGTGATATCCCTTTTACAGCATTTCTAAAGTGTTTCCAGTGTGAATTTGCTCATAACCGTTTGGTTGCCGCGGACGAGACACACTGACAAGACATTGAAGGGTTCATATGGCCAGGATCCTTTTTTCCATCTTCAGTAACGACGGCTGCAGGGAGCGAGCCTTTTGGTTGGGAATTAGCTTCTTCCTAGTTTACCAGCAGCTGATACAGACACAGAACTGTAGTGTGCTAATACAGTATATATTATGTATTATTGTGTGATGGAAACGTACTCACAACTGTGGCTGAGACTGAAGCTTTAAATAAAAACAATGAGAATTTGTGCGTGAAATTCCTGAGCGGAAATCGGAAAGGTGTTCATCCCAGCGGTGCTGACAGATGTGTCAGAGCATGAGGCAACCCGACGCTCTCAAGAGACGTCTTTAAGTGTCACCGGAAAGCTTCATCTCCCTCTCTCTCTCTCTCTCTCTCACACACACACACACACACTTTTGTCAGAAGTGCTGAATAATAGTGCTGTATGAAACAGGCTACACCAATTAGGTCTAGTGGGACAGGGCACAGGCAGTGGTGTGTGTTCGTGTCTGTACGTGTGTGTGCGTGTGTGTGTCTGCACCCTTGAGTCATAAGCAGACGGCAGGACTGCCACAAACACACGAACCATGACAGCGAGGAAAAGAAGGTGGATTTAATGGAATGAGAACTGTGAGTGATGCTGAGTCGACAGGCTGTGGGGTGATATTTTTGTGTCTGGACAGGGAAAAATGTGGAAGTTGGCTCGTATTTTCTTTCTATGAGTAAGCAATAAAATCTGTCATATACATATTTTTTGCTATGTCGACAAATTTCACACCAGGTGCCAGTTTCTGTGTCAATCACAAACGTAGGGAGATTGAGAGAAACTGATTTTATGTATAGTAATGACAGCGTGCATCCCAGACTTTGGACTTGCCGCCGACTTTGTAGGATTCTGTAGAATTCCATCAAGTGCGCTGCACCATGGGCCGATAAAAAGGGATGGATGAATAAATGAGTGACAGTGTTTCGCACAATAACAGGAGGGATGACTGCAGGAAGAGGAAACTCACCAAACTTCCCTCCTCCCCAGTGAGCGCCGCAGCCAAACTTTCCCTCCATCTACGTATCCTGAAACGATAGTGGACTTTTTCTTCATCTGACATGAAATTTTAAAGAAAAGAACGCAGAAATCCACAAATCGGTGCTGTGACTTGGAGAGTTTTTAGATACAGACACCTCCTTCAACTCCAGTGGGAATCCAACCTTCTTTTTCTGCTCTCACCTTAACTGTCCCTAAGCTTTACAGTATTTTATAAAGAACGCGAAAAGAAAGTGATTGTAACAGATCTTACGAAGAGGGGGGCCGTTAAATGAGGATAAAAGGCAGGTTTGACCAATTTCTGAGGATGGATCGGCCCAGGGAGGCACAGTTGGCTGTCGCCTCACCGCAGTCATAGAACCGGCTCCTGTGGGTTTTCCTCCAACACTCCAGAAGGTTCCGCCCACACAGCACACAGCACCTCGCACAACTACGAGTTGCCGTCTGGGAGAAGGCACCGACGACACACTGAGGCGCATACACAACCACACACACGCGTGTACGCACGGGGACTCGGCTGGCCCATTGAAAATTGTCCTTTGAGCTGAAACAGTTTGTTCTTTCACACATTTATTATTCCGCTTTAATGTCCGCCCAGTATTTAACGTCTACGGCTAATGAATACGCCACATTTCCCGATACTTATAGCTATTATCGAGGACAAAAAGCTGGAAATTTGCCAACAAATGCAGAGCTTCATCTCAGAAGATATAAAGTGAGGTCCCAATCCAACGTCCTATTACGATGAAAAGAGAATAAATTTAACAAGACTCGTGTGTTCTGAGCTGTGTGAGAGGCAATTAGCCTCCGTGCCAGGAGGGGGGGGTAGTAATGTTATATATAGCAAGAGCAGATGGCAACATGCTGTCAGGAGGCTTCTCAACCATCAGCTGAGTTCAGGCAGGCTGTCTGGGGTGTTGACAGGAGTTGAGGAGTTGACATATTTGAGGTTTGACCATTCTAAAGGTCTCGTGTAGGTTCTCGTGTAGGAAACAAACATCCTTTCTTCAGTTGAAGAAAGTCGGTCTGGAGTTTCCTGTGGTTTCGCATCAGTGACCCAGAGACACACATTCTTATCCAGCATCCAAGCTGTTAGAAAGAAATACCTAAATAATACAGCAGGTAAGCAGCATGGCTTGAAAGAATCAAGTTTGTCCTGCATTCCACCAGCTCAAGGCCATTTTTCCTTAGGGGATACGAATCTGCCGCTTTGCAAATCTCTCAGCGAAGCCTTGTTTTGTTTCCAGACAGCAAAAAAGTGAAATTTTCTCTTCAGGGCGGCACAAAATTGAACATGAAAAGAGTTAACCCGCTAAGGAGGTTTAATAAAATGCTGCTGTGACGTTGATTCAGGAGCTTCCCCGAGGACAAGAAAGAGACCGACTATTAAAGACGGAAGTCGGACTTCTGATCAGGCAGTCGCCAGAGACTTTAATCAGTCGTAATGTGCCATCGCAGCTTCCGCAGCAATGGCCGCTGTGTTAAGGTTTTTCCAACTGTAACGGGTTTCCCCTCCCACTGGTTTTATCCCATCTCTCATCCACCTCTCTAACTCCCTGTTCTGTCAACCAATTTGAAGCCACCGGTACCGGAGATGATGCTGCTCACCTGATAGCACCAGGTCTCCGATGACATATGAGCGGCGCTACAATCAGACAGCGACGGGCCCAGGAGCTCTTGCGGCTCCACTAATGTTTTCTATCACTTTTAGAAGCTCGGGTCCCAGAGTGGATCATTAAAATGGAGAATACCAGTGGCGGATGAAGCAAAAGTGCAAGAGCCTGTTGGATCCTCCAACATAGAGAAGGGGATAAGAAGAAAGTTCAGCCTTCGTCTAAACACCGCTCATTAGCCGAAGCACGCACAGCAACAATAGAAGTGAAGTCAGTGGTGAGAAGAACAAAAAAAAGAGGAACGGGAGAAGAAAGAAGCCGGGATGCTGACGGTGAAGGAATGACAGCGCGGCGCTGAATCCGAAGCGGAACCTAATCTACAGTTACACATCCGCGTCGAGCGAAGAGCGTCGCCTCGAACAACGGCTCCGCTTCCTGTCAATTAGGAATCAGGAAATTGCCGACACATTTGTCCAAGTAAGGGAAAAAAACAACAACACAGACTTCCACTCCACGGTGGAAAGAGCGCGAGCACCCGCCCACACGTGCAACACGCCTCATCAAGCTGCAGCCAGAGAGCGGTGATTAGTCTATCCAGCGGCCCAGCGTGTAATACCTGTGTCGACGCACGCACCCGTCTGCGCCGCCGCCACGTGCGATGATTTGTTTGTCGAAACACAAAGTGAATGCAGAGAGTCATTAAACTTCCCGAGACGGCTTTGGGTCCTGCGAGGGAAGCCGCGAGAAAGAGCCTCTGAAGGCGGGGCTCCTTCCACGACCGGTGATGAGGAGCCCGAATGACAAACCCGGGAATCAAACGGGGCGCCTCCGTGAGCTGGCAATTAGTCAGCAGCTCTCGGCAGAACCTGCTGCTGCCTTCGGAAAAACACCTGAACTCCAGAGCTCCGGCGGTGACCTGCGCAAAGTTTGTGTCGCCTGTTTTTGTTCCTTAATTTTCCAAAGCGTATGTGCGTATCGGACAGCGGTAATGGCGCCGCGGGCTGGAGGCTGCTGCTGCCCTTTGCTGCCTCCTCTGCCCTAAACACCAATCAGCCGTGTTGCTCCGGCTGTAACGAGCTCGCGGGGAAGAGCTTTGACTGCGGCGTCGCTTGCTTTTCTCTTGATAATGAGGTGGCAGGTCAGGATCCGACGCCGGCTGGTTGTCACCTCGCGTTGTTTTCGTAGGGGGCGGGTGATCGCCACGCGTTTCGGTTGTTCCCGTTTTTGTGCCGCATGATCGGAATCTGATGCTTGAAAATCAAATCCGGAATGCTTCGGTCCACAGCCCGACGCCGTGTTAGAAGTAAAGGCAGCGGAAAATGGCTGCCACGCCTCCTCTCGCCCGCGCCGAGGACTTAAACCCACGGCTGCGTCGCACCGGGGCCCCACAAAAATAGAGCCTGAGCGATAAAACAAAAAGGATGGGCGGAAGTGAACGGCAGTGGAGGACAGGAGGAGGCGAAGGGAAGAAAGACGGAAAAGAAAAGGGCTGACAAACGAAGAGAGACAAACAATTAGAAAAGAGAAAAGACCCGTCCATCTCTGCTTCCACGCCCTGGGATGGCCGTCAATCATCAGAAGTGTTCGCTGTTCTCTGCGTTCCTCTTCTCTTAGCTGTCGGCGCTCCGTTTCTTCTGCTCAAACAGCGGATCAGGAGGCTGACATTAGCAGACTATAGACCTCATCCAAGTGCTTAAATAAACACGTCTGAATTAGACGCCTGTCAGCCTGATGACAGCTAGACAAGCGTGTGTTTGCACGTAGCGCCGTGTGTCAATATGGGCATGCATATTTAGCATGTTTAGAGTCTGAAGGACGGTGGCGTTTCAACGTCCGTCCCTGGATGTAAAGGCATGCGTGAACACCGGGGTCACATCCGGATGTATTTGGCACCATCTGGCTCTGCCGCAGTGATTCAAGGTAACGGCTCGTCAGTGTGACACGGCTGACTGAAGGGGAAGGAGGTGAGGTAGCAGGGCAGGGCTTTAAAGGACACAGAGGATGAACGTGAACCAAGACAGATCCAGAATTGAGCAAGTTTCTGAATGATGTTGCCAGATAAACAGCCAACAACGCCCGTTACTAAGAGCAGGAAACGCTGAATGTCCCCCTTAAAAACCAGCCCCAAGGACACATATGATCATACTGGACAGAGACCTTCTTTAGGATGTGGAATAAAGTCCCAGAGGAACAGAAGTGAAGATACCACTGGAATCCATTTGGCCTCCTTCTTCTTCGGCTTCTTTCATTTACAATTGAAAAAAACAATAGCCCAAACTGACCATTTAGGAGGTTCATAAGAAAACACCAGCAATATTAAAGGCCACACACTGAAGAACTGCTAAACACCCCCTCACACACACACACAAACACACACATGCACACACACACACAGGATAGCAGCTAGTTATCAACCGCTGTGATCTCACCATTGACCAGCGTGTGGATCAAAGCGAAGAACATGGCTGCATTAGTGTGTCGGCTAATTACTGGCTCCTGTAAAGGATTTGGGTCTTTAAGCTTGGCCCCTGGGCTTCACCTCCACAGCAGGGGATCCTGTGATCAGGGCCGTAGAGGACCTGACAGGCATGGAGATGAAGCCCAGGACCAGAAACGCTGGAGCAGGCATATGTTCACCAGGACTGATGGCCCCTGCTCTGCCAGATTACAGCACTTCCCTGCAGAGGAGGCATCTGCGAGCAGAACACTGACCCGCCTTTAAAGAAACACTCTTTACAGTGGCTTCTCAACTGTCTTTATCGCACTGAGAGTTAAAGAACAAACTTTTTCCCGCTCCTAACGTGGGTCTTCACTTGTTTGTAGTTGTTAAGGGAGTTATTTTTGATCAGCGTGGGTTTGACGGCCGACGACATCTACTTTAACTCTCTCGGTTGTTAATATTTTCCAGAATGATCATAAACATCGGCTTCAATGTGCGTTAATCCCCGCCGAGGAGACTTTGCCGGAACAGGTGACAAAGCAGTGGTGTTTTAATAACCCCGGCTAACAACGGCTGCAATAAACGTCAGTTGTTCTTCATCTTTAACGCCCTTCATTGACGAGCGTAATGGGAGGGGGGAACAACAGCGTCCACGCGGAAACTCAAGTTCGGCTTTCAGAGCCCATTTAGCGAGGCAGTGGCATTAAGGTGTGCGCTTGCAGGAAATCTGAAGGAAAGAGTGATAAAAAAGACCCGAGAGCAATAAAGCCTCCCACGTTCATCAGTCATCTACCACTTTTATAATGATCCCACCGAGCTGTCACGCTGGGTGTTACCAGCTTGTGAAAGTCGAACCAATGCAGACAGCGAGATTTGTTGATCTCTGTTTCACATAATGAATTTTCCCGGATGTGTTCCTCCATGACAGCTTCATCTATGCGAGGCCGCAGGGAGCTGGAATCTATCCCAGCATCGCGCGGCGGCTCCGCTCCATCCCCACGGCCTTTTACGGGGCCGACGTCATCGCGGTGGCCCGGCCCAACGCGGCGACTGTTGCCCGACAGCCTGTCGCGCGGGAGCGCTCGCCACGCGTCGGGGAGACCTTGGCTCCGGGTGTGCTGGGGGTGCTCGTCGCTGTGTATTCTGCCTGACAGAGCGGCGCGTTGCTCCCCACCTCTGCTGTCAATCTTGCTCTCGCGCTGGAACAACCGGGGCGTGTGGCCTCTCCGACGCTACAGCAAACACGCAAACACTCTCCCACCTGCAGCGCCTCCGCGCTGATGGACACATGCGCTCGCTGCTGCAGGGCTCTCATATTTCAATTACCCTCTCCCCTCACCAGCCCACCCCCCCAACCCCCTCCCCCCCCCCCATCCACACTCCCTGTCTCCTATTTTCCTCACTTTCCTCTTCGGGCTCGGCGAGGGTTGATTTCCTCCTTTTTGAAGTTCACCTTGCTACGTCTAAAAGGGCGTGCTGCAGGTGGGCGGAGCCAAAAGTGGGTCGTTAAAGAGAGGGTAAAAACCGG
Organism: Takifugu flavidus; assembly: GCF_003711565.1. NCBI lineage: Eukaryota > Metazoa > Chordata > Actinopteri > Tetraodontiformes > Tetraodontidae > Takifugu > Takifugu flavidus. Next base: position 7,374,277 of record NC_079541.1, on the reverse strand, counting down.
AAAGAAGGATTTAAAAATATCTGCTATTCCGGCTTCCGGACAGAACGTCATATGTTTATGTCACATGTACAGTGTGTAGTCGCCTGTTGATGTTACCCGACGACCACGCAGCGGCATTGACACGCCAAACACATAACGACTGAAGCTCAGATTCTCCGACACTGGGAACTGGTACCAACTGAACAAGTTTTTTAGCAAAATAGAATCTTGCATCTTCTTTCTGATGCAACAACTTGCAGGTATAAATGGGTCTTGATCTTTATTAGGAATCTGTCGCTAGGTTTGATTTAATGCTCACCAGCCTTTGAAGACAGTGTCTGAAAACTGGCACATATCAAAGACTCCTTCAACATATCTGGACGTCCCTTCCTGCAACCGGGCCGCCCAATTTCACTTCAGAGCCACCATGACCACCGACTCAGGACAGAGAGAGTGGTTGGTCTCCAGCTGCTGATAAGAGGAAGGACACTAAAGATCAAAGCGAGACAGATGGGGATCGACAAAAACAAGGGAGACTTTTCAAAGCCGCAAATGAGTCTGTTATTGTTCAATCAATGGTTAAAAATGCACTCTTGGAAATTAAGGAAGACGAACAAGCAACTGCAGGCTAATAAGTCCACGCGTCCCCTCATGATCCTCACACTCTGATGGCAGCGTCTGCCGAAATTGATTCGCCGTAAACAAGCGCGTCGTATTAATTCGAGATTGAAAGCAAACACAGGACGACTCAACCGCTCATTACTCCGTTACACGTCGGCCTTATTGCTATTTGTTTACGCCGTTCTTATGAAATCACATTCCGATTCTCTGCTCGCAACAGTCCAGTTCCCCATGGGGATCATTACCATTTAATCAAATCTAAATTAATTGTGCATGCTTGCATAGATGTCGATCAAACTATCTCATTACAATCAATCATTGCGGTTAAGCGCTCCGCAGTAAACCCGCGCTGCGGCGCTGATGAGTTCTGTGACATCACAGATGCAAACATGGCTATTCTCTGATTCTCCAGAGTGGAATCTCCCCTCACGGCTGCATTTCCTCTCATCAGGAGAGGACAGGGGAGTCTGGACCAACACCGCTAAATGCTAATCAATAGCTTGTCCCTATTAGAGGAAAGCAGACACCACCTCCACCTCGATGCTGCTGGTCTAAATGAAAGCTTGGGTCAGAATCGCAGCTGGGCTGCATTCACACACACACGCGCGCGCACACACGCACAAGCACAGTATATGCTGGATGAAAGAGGAGACAGAAAAAGGGAGGGTGGCTGACATGAATCGGTGCAGAGTGGGCGCCTGAACTGGCTAAAGTAATGAGGCCAGCATAGCAGGGAATACGGCTAATGTGGAGAGATCAAACTACTGCCATAACCCCAGGAACAGGCTCCACCAGATCCCTGCCCTTAGATGTGACATCCTGCAGGTACACGTACACACATGTACCTTTAACACAAAAAGTATGCGAGGAAGAGAAAATTGGTGAAAATAACCCATCCGCGCGCCTGCGAAGGCTGAGAATCATCTCAGCAGTGTAGTTTTTACATATTGTTAGCTAACCCAGCTAATGTTAGAACCTCACAAAGTTGTGGGGAGTTTTGGGGCTTGATCAGTGTCCCCACACAACGTCAACACCTGGGTTTCCATTACATTTTATCACAAAAAAGGGGTATTTCTGAAAGTTCAATAAAGTGAAATGTACGAGTTTTTATTGAAGGATGTTTAAGGCACATCATTTGTACATAATTTGTAATTTAACTGAGCAGCTTCATGTGTAATATAGTAAAATATAAATATTGAAGTTGCTTTTTGTTCATATTCGGAGGTAGAAAAGCATATAGCTGTCATTATTTGGCTGGTTTTACTCCACTCTTAATTTTGAAAGCAAAATGATAAAACAGAATCACTGGATCCAAACCAGTCGCCCACTCTGAATCCCAATCATTTCTGCTGTGGCACATTTAGGAAACTCGTTACAAAAAACTCGTTTCCCGGCCAGATTCTTACCCTAAACATGCCCAGCTACGTAAAACAGAAATTGCCAAGTTCTTTTTGTAACAATTTCTTCATAATCTGATGCTGTATCTCAAAGATAAGAATATTTTTTTTCAGGCTCTCTTCTTCTGTCCACGTGTGCACGCTGTCTCGTAGCTAACCGGTCATGTGACTCCACACGTCAAGTCCCGTGTCACAGAAATATGACAAAACTGTTTCTATTGCACTTTTGTGATTTAATTCTGTATCAGTTCATCTGAAATTCTTTGTGGGATTTAAATTCAGGCGTTTCCATGAGCAGTTTTTATTGCCTTATTTAAGTTTTAGGCATTTCTAAGGATAAAGGAAGCCCAGCTACTGTCACTAAACAGTATAAAATAATAGCAATAGCAATAAACCAAATAAGTGTGGCCATAGCCATCTGATATGATCGATTGTTTATCTGTCTACAAAAGGTAAATAAGACGCAGTGTAACTATAGAGACATGATTTTCATGAAGAACATGCAGAAAGACATGTCAGCAGAATATAAAGTACGTGCCGTAACAGCTCCCGTGGGAGGCCTTGTCAAATAAACAACGAGACGCCATTAAATGACATTATTATAAGAAACGAGCTCAAGTCATCAGGGATCGACCGACGTTTACGCGTGCATCTTTCATGAGGCGACGGAGCCGTTTGAATGCTTTATTTGGGAGACGTGTCGATGGCAGAACAGATGTGGAGGCTCCACCCGTGCAGCATCCTTCTATTTAAACCCCACAGGCCTGCAAGAGTTGTGTGGGTGAAGCAATCGCTCATGCTAACGTAGCTACAGTTCACACATTCATCCAGAGAGGCGGCATGCATTCAAGCATTCTCTAAACTAATAAACCTGCCTATGGACTTAGCCAGTCTTAGTCTGAAGTGTCATTAGGAGTGGCAGGCAGCTGTGGCAGCTTGGGAGGGCTCTAAGAGGCTTGAGCTCCCACCGTCGTTAATCCCCGCAAACAAAGTGCACGCAACACTGCAAAAAATAAATATATAAGCGAATAATACATGGCAACATGCTTGCACGTGCGCACACACAAACGTACACGCGTCTTACATTAGGTGAAGCAAAAAAAGGAAGCTTTAGGAGGGGGGAAAAACTTCAAAGTGACAGCGGAAATGCGAAGTCATGTATACGACAATCCGCCTTAAAAAGTAATCTGACACACTGACGGCTACGCAAGCAGGCATGTGTGTACCGCAGCGGCCTACACGCACACGGATTTCACTTTTGAGCTTTTTTGGGTGGCAGACTAAGAAGCACATTTGGCAGAAATACACACAGTCACACACTGAGCTTGCTAAGTGGTAATAAAGGCTGAGGCTTGCTAATGGGACAATCTGACAAGCAGCGGTGCCGTACTGGGAGCTCATTCCCACACACGCGGTGTTGAAAGCTGTAAGTTAGTGGAGAGGAGCTAAAATTGCTGGGCAGTTTTTTCTAATGCCACATTTCCACTTGGAGATGAAACAGCTAATTGGGCATTGGACCTTAGAACCTATAATGGATTTGGATGGGGCGGCCACACAGTTCCACAGTTTTGTCCGCTCCTCTGCCTTTAAGGACAAATGTGCTCGAGCCTGTAGTTTTCCCTGTAAGATAAGGCACAATTGAGGATACAGGTTGTCTTATCCATTTGCCCCACTGAGCTCACTGTAATAAAAAACTGGAGAAATCTCGCCGATCAAGGCGCTTCCACTTTTCACCTCATCATGAAGCTATTGAGAGATTGGAGCTATTCCTTAAAACCCGCGGCCATTACATCGGCTCATGGTGTGTGTTTATTTCCAGCTCCTTTTTTTTCTCTCCATTTTGCTGGATTTTTTTCTCCCCCTCTGGAGCTCCCGGTGTGAGCGTTCTCTTTGAAACGCTTTCCAATTAGCACATACAGCACGCGGCTAGGGTTAAATTAAATTGCTAAGATACAAGGAGGTTGAGGTCAGTCTTCTTGCAAAGACTGTCACTAGAGATAATTGAAAGATATACTTTCTTTTTTTTTGTCCTCTTGTAGCCATGATCAAAATGACACTGGGTGGCGAGCGGACGGTTTGACGGTTGTGGCAGCATGCTAAAATAAATGCGCCTCATTATTTTATAGGATTTCTCTTTTTTTAGTAAGTTAGAAAAGTAATTAGGAGCACATAGGAGAATCTCTCAGACTGGCATCATTGTTGGCTTTATAAAACACAACATGACTGATGCTTAATGACGGTGATCTACTCACTGAATTGAGAATCAAGCAACGATTTCAGGAGGTTTAGCACCATCACTGAAGGCGAGGAGCGCACCCTGTTGTCCTCAGGGTTCAATCTTTGTCCACCACCTAAAGGTCAGCGGGTGACTCTGCATGGGGGGAGACCTCCTTTATTCTGATGTAGACCTCCAGGGAAAAGGATGCTCAATTTCTTTGCCATGTGCTTCCTCCTACACATGAATCTCCAGCTACCTCTAGATCAATCGGTGAAAGATCAAATAAGTCTGCAAATAGTAGCGTGGGTATGGGCCTGCATTAAAGCCGCGTATACAGACAGAGAGCTACAAAGCTACGAAGGATACGGCTAGGGAGCCGAGCCGATACACAACCATAAATCGAGCTTTGGGAGGGGGTAATTTCTACCAAGGCTGTATGAATCTATGGCTAAAAAATGAAAAACAAAGATTTAATGAGGCGACCACAGCCAAGGGGGTTTGTTAAACCATGCTAATATTTACCACACTGTTTAACATGAAACACCGGCAGCAACACAACCTACTGCTGCACGGTTGCCAACCAAAGTGCGCGAGCAAGTAAACAACAAATATATATGTAACATGAGGAGCGAGCGAGGGAGGGCTGGAGTTGAGGGGAAATGAGCGAGCAATATGTCAGCGTGGTAACACTTCTAAAAGTCACCGAAATGCCAGGTCACCCTACTCGACGGGGAGAATCAAACCATGCTGTGAGTGCGAGAGCAACTCACATCGCATGATGAGTTTACAGCGTCGGAAACAAACACTCCGAAACGGAGGTGCGGCTGACCTCAGCTGTCCACCGCGGTGGCATCAAATCATTTCTCCGCGGAAGTGCGTCTTTGTTTTCATCTCTGATGAATATTCCTTTAATAACGGCGAGCTGCGCGGCGCCATGCTGGCACATTGTCTCACGGTGAGGTGGGTGGGAGGATGATGAAGAGAATAAACGTTAAAAATTCATTCCTACAGCATCAATATTTCACAAGGACGGGGGTGCGGTGGACAAACGGATGGCGACCCAGACTCAATGCACTTTGACAGTCGTTGGCACGACCCGCTGGGCTCCACTCAGGCAGGGGGAACCTCGCGGCCTCGCGGCGTATTTCAGCGACACGACGCAAATTCAGACCCCACCTTCTTCAGAGCGGAGCCAAATAAATAAGATTCAGGCTGCAAATCAAATAAATAGACTAGATCTTTGAAAACATGTCTTAATGACGGAGCAGCATTAGCACTATTGATGCCACTTATGTCCAAAAACGTCCTTTCTTTTGCCAAATTCAAGGCAACTGATGACAAAATCAAGCTGCGTCAGCTGTCGCCTTCTTCACAGTTGGCTCCATATTGCTAGAAATCTGGAAACGATCCCGTATTTCCTTGTAGATGTCAAACAAGAAGGCTTTTGTTTCTTCTTCTGTCGACATGTGGCTGCTAACTGCTTGTGTTTACAGGTGAAAAGCTGTCTGTGTTGTTGACTGAACCTAAGCACAAAAGGCATTTGTCAAAGACATTTACCGCATATAACATTACATAAGCAATAGAGTTACTTTTGACAAACACATGAACACTTAAAGGGGCAATATGATGCCAAACTCTCTGTTTCAGGGCTTTAGCATATATATATTTTCATAGCCAGAGTGTCCCCCGACCACTTAAGGGTCAATGTGGACAACTAATTCAATGATTTGTGGAAATGTGTCTCAAAACGATCTGAATCGTCTGAGGCGTCTCCTCCCATACAAACACATACTCGTGTATGAGAACGGCGCCCCTGAGAACCCAGAATTCATCAAATCACCTCCTCGTTTACATAGGCTACAGTGTGTGCGTGTGTGTGTGTGTGTGTGTGTGTGTGTGCACTAGCCTGGTCCCAGTTTCAATTCATGCATCATTTGGACTTTGAATATTTGGTAATGGTTATTGGATTTTTACACACTAAATGGATGTCACAAAGAGTCAGGACTGAGGTCCGAGGGGACCATTTGTCTTGGCTGCTTAAATATTAAATACAACCGGGATTTAAATATGAGTTTAAATATGAATTCCTTCTAAATTGACAGATAAAAACAAAGATGTGTGTAGAGGGAGCTGTGAGAACAAAGGGTGCCCAGCATTAACATTACAATATTTCGATTTCCAGGAGGCGGCCGCGTCTGCCGCAAATGTGGTTGCACAGTTTTGGGTTTTTAAATGAATTCCATAATGAGTCGACGGTGATACATGTGTATAAATGAGGTGCGGCTATAAAAGTGTTTAGATTCCGTGTTGCGGCGGGACGCGGCATCATTCTCCTCACTAACTTGGCCTTTGAGAGACAGAGAATTTTAATGAGTTTTCGCTCTCTCGCAGCCGACGCACCCTCTCTCACTCTCGCACGCGCACCCTCGCACACACCAGGACTCACAGTTTAATGAGCGTGCCATGCACTTTCCTCATTAGCCATACAGTGTTATCGCAGGCATCAAAAGCAGCCGCCATCCGTGACAGGAGAGGAAGGAGGAAAGAGATATTCTTCCGCTTTCTCCTGGTTTTTCCCCTTTATTGTCACTTGCTCTGAGGTTAAAAAATTCATTATGTAGCCACATCTATGCAGCGACTGATCTCAGAGAACAGAGATCCTCCCAACTACCACCTCACCATTAAATGATATATACATACAGCTACGTATCAGATCAGTACTGAGCTTTTAAGGGGGGTGAGGAAGACTATTGTTGCTGTGTTGAGGATGAAGATCCTGTAGAAGCAGGGGGCTGAGGAGTCCTGCACACTGATATTGGGCATCCGCTTGCTAAACGTAGCCTAGCTGCTGTGCAGAAGAGCTCCGGCTTTAGTAAACCAGTTTGTGACTGTCAGATATGAATTTAAGGACCGCTCCAGTCCCTGACATGAAACATCAACATGACGGCTGTCTGTGATGTGGCGAGGGAGGGGGAAGGCAGCGAGACCCGGGCCAGTAACTTGGTTAAAAAAAAAAATCCGAAAGATGGGAGCAGACTAAAGGGAAGGCAGACGAAAGCACGAGGATGACTGAAGGATCTGAAGATGAAGAAAAAAGGGGTCGCTCTCATTGTGCTGAGGATTGTCAGATTTACAAAAGAGGAGGAATCTGCCCCCTTTTGGAAATAAAGAAGTAGAAACAAAGCGGCGAAGGGTGGGGCAGAAAAAGGATTTTTAACCAGTGCAGAGGCGAAAACAGTGACAGTGGAAGAAGGATGGAAGGAATTTATTTGCTGCCTGGATTGTAACCATCCCAGATCTGTTCAACATCCAGGTTTGATTGAAGTGATTAAACTTGTGACTCTCCCTTTGGAAGGTTCCTAATCCGAAACACAGGAGAGAGATTAGGAAACTCCAAACGCTGCAACTTTGGCTCGAGCGATTCATTCTGAAGACATCTCGCTGCCACACAGCTACACTCGCAGGAAGTTGAGCCTTGTTTTTGCTCCGACGTGCTTGAGGAGAAGACGCCCAGGCGAGGACCATGGAGCTGGACTGGGCCTACTACAGATGAATATTTCCTCCCACTTCTTGGACTGGCTGCTACTTCTGGACTGCTTTGGGAGATGTTATATCAGCGCGTGATAAAGAACGCCAGACAGCTAAAAGGCCACCAGGATGCAGTTGTAACTGTTACCTCTGCTGATGTAAGCTAGAGTGTAGGCCTCTGATGGATGATAATGAACCCAATTTTGTGTTTCTAAATGAGCTCTGTGTCATTTTTTTATGTATGTGATAAGTCACACCTTCCCTGTGATGAGATGTGCATTTCTAGTCACTCCTGAGTGGTTGAAGCTGTTAAAGTATAACTTTATTAGTATACCGACCGCTGCTCAGGCAGAAATCTGCTGACACGGCGTCACCGTGACTTGATCTTTAAACAGTCCCAAATCCCCGCCGCCTGACGGTGGCTCAGCACTTTCAGCAGCCTACATTCTTCCTTTTCATTCCTCTCTTGTCCCGACGTTCCCGCGCGGGAGCGATGTTGCGTTACAGACTGCTGACAAAGGTACGCGGCTAGCTGCGGTCTCCAGCAACAAGCAGCGCTACGGCTTCTCTGGCTTTGATTCAGAGTGGAAACTGGCGCTAATGTAATTCACACATGGCGTCGACAAACCCAACCGGTGGCCATGGGCTGGTTTTCTCTGAGCAGAAGCCAGCATGAAAGGAGGATGAGAAGTGAGTTCTAAATAATACAGCCCAACAGAGAGCTCTATTAAAGAAGTGGATGTTTCGGAAATGCTTCTGTGAACTGAACCTGGGGACAGTGGGAGCGATGGGAGCGCATTTTTAAATCTAAGAACTTAACGAGCCCCCGTCTGACCAGGGCCCGGTCTCTTCTTTCCCTCTGGATATACTGGGATTGCCACAATTTGGCTTACAGCTGCAGACAAAACAAAAGCTCACAACTTCCACCACAACAGGGTCGAAGAGGGTTTGGACGAGAGGATACCTCGAGCGTCAGGCTCTTCTGCACGCTCACACAAACCAGCGATAATGATGACAAAGTCTGGACACCTTTGACCTAAGACATTAGCAATTCTTCTTTTGTGGCCTAACCTCCACTGAGGATACAGCAGATGGATGAATGAGTTTATCGTTTTAATTTTCCCCCTGTCTAAGCGTGCAAATGTCTTTGAACGACACAGGAATGATGACGATCACCACATGGGTACAAGAAACGGGAACTAAAGGAGCTAACTGATTCATATTTAGGAATAAGACCGATACGAGGCATTATGGTAATCAAATGAAAAATATAAAGATTTCCAACATCAGAAGAGTAATTAAACCAATTTGATGAGACAGGACAAAGTCAAAATAATTCAGGTGCTTAAGTTAATGGCTTTTTATCAAAAACCTTAAGAACGTATGTAATGGAATTCCGAATAACATCAATTCTCTTCCAAGTATCTGTTGTGCTCTTCTGGTGTTACAGGAGGTGGTGGGATGTTATCTCTGTTCCTCAGCCTTTACCTCTGGACTCATAATCACAGTGAAGCCCGATGGACTTTGTCTCAATTTCCTCCTTTTCTGCTATCGCCACTTCAATTATGAATGAAGATGTTTGATTACAACAGGAAGAAAGGAGCAAAGAGGAGATGAGAATGCTGCACTTTCTCAGCGTGTGTGTGTGTGTGTGTGTGTGTGTGTGTGTGTGTGTGTGTGTGTAACCAGCACCTTGATGATGCAGGTTAAAATGATGATTGCACTCGATCAGAGAGATGTGCGGAATGAAAAAGCATCACTCTCATTAGCACATTGTAATGAATCCATCCATGAACATCCATGAAATTCCTGAATGTTCTTATTTTTATTTTTTTTAATGCTTGTGTCGGGGTACGACGTAAACATTGCGTCGGATGAAGAACAATATGGGAAAGTAATAATAACCGTTCTCTCCTCGGCCAAAGGGAATGGTGCTGCGTTCGAGGAAATTGACACATCAAAGTGTGACCCAGATACAGGAGACGGAGGCTCAAGCATCATGCTGTCAAAGGTGTGTGTGTGTGTGTGTGGGGTTCAATTAAAGCATGGAGGGATGTGAATAGCATGCCCCCCAGGTTCACTGCTCTTTTTCTTCCATTATTCAACCATCCGAAGCCATACAGGGAACAGATACGACCCATCGGTCTCTTCCGTGCGTCTCTCCTCACCGACATGAGTGACACGTGATGACCTGACGTGTAAAATTCAACACGGACGGCCAGAATGCGCCGCGTAAACAATCGTGTAGCAAAGAAGGTCGTACCTAAACGTGCCTTTTATATCCAATTTATACAAAATGAGAACAGCTTCAAATCAATTTTTTTTTTTTTTTTTTTTTAAAGAACGCCGCTGCAGCTATCAAATGGAGAACCGACATCTTGGAAAAGCAGCAACACAAAAAGAAAACATACCGCTCTGTTTTGGCGATGGAACTTTTAAAAAATATCAATCTAAACTCGTGGGTCAAGTTGCACTGGTCATGTTATTTCTGGAACCTTATAAAGTTATTGGAAGCCCGACTGTGGAAGTCTGGCAAACTTAATTTGACATGTTCTCTGGAGTGAAAGCAGTGAAAATGTTTTTATTGTTATCATTATTAAAAAAGGAGGCCTGGTTCAGTAGCGGCAGATATGAGACTCTTTAAAGCAGGAACAAACCTGAAAGACATGACAGTTAACACAACTTAAAATAGATTAATTAAAGTACACAGAGGGCTAAGTAATGATTGGATGACATCTGTCAGGGGAGGAGAAAGAAAAAGTGAACAAATATGCAAAAGAGGGCAGAGGAAGTGCTCCCTCCTGCTGGGATGAGAAGCCGTTTTAAAATAAAAGAAAATAAGATATGCAGATAAGACAGAAATTGGTTTGAATGCCCAAAAACAGCAGGGGTGGGCTTAAAATTTTACAATCCCTGCGTTTTATTATCGTATTTATTTTATTTCAAACCTCTCACGGGGCTTTATTGTTATATCCTCTGCAAAGCTGCTCAGGCAAATATGGAGGCTGCCCCTCAACGCCACAGCCAATAAGGCACCAAGACGGAAGTCATGTAGCTATTCATATGTAGCTATTGATATTAAAACAAGCGGGTATATGAGACGAAGGGTTCATATTAAACCCTGATGATGTCGCAGCGACGCTCTCTCTCTCTCACACACACACACACACACTATATCAGCCCTCCAACCATCCACCAGCCCTGCGCTGGCGTGGAGCTTGGATTTTATTAAGCAGGGAGCAAGGCTGAGGTCCAGCCAAATTTGGACAGGGATGAAGAACATCCCAGTGTGCACAGAGGATAAAAAATGAAGGACAGCTGCAGACAGGTGGTCCAGATGGAGGCCTGCTAACCTCCACTGTTCAGTGACGTGCGTGCTCAGTCGGGGAGTCTTGTGCGATTCAGCGCCCAGTCTGCAGACGGGGGCAGGAAAACCGGCTCAGAGACGCTCTAATTGGCTTGATCGCGGCTGCCCTCCACCCATGCGGTTCTGTCGGGGAGAGAGATGGGGGAGCGCACGAGGGTCCGCGTCTAAACAAAGTGAATTTGCTCACGGCGCCGGCGCGGTTGGTCCCGCCGGGGGCGAACTTTGAGGCGGTTTAAAATCGCCAAAGTCCCGTAGTCGTCTGCATCTCCGCTGACGCCGTTCCCGCTGCGCTATCGCACCTCTGCAGACCTCTTCCTGCAACAGCGCCGTCCTCATGCCTCCCCTCATCTTCAATCGCTCATTCTTCATCCCCCATGAATCCTTGATGTGTGCAATCCCTTAATCCTGTTCATCTGCCTCTATTTCCACCTTCTCCCACTTCCCCTTGCCGTTCCTTGCTCATTATTGTGTTGTTGCCTCCGTTGTCCTCATCCATTCTGATCTTAAATGACTGGTGTACGGCTACAGAGCGTCCTGATTGCCCAGGATGGGGTTGTTTGCCCTTTGTGACCTTCCTTTCTCCTCAGCTCACCTCTTCTGGATCGTTCTCTCCTCCTACCTGTCCATCCTGACGTATCCCTGCTAATCACCATTCTTGCTCGCCCGGGCCTGAGGCGAGGCCACGTGTCTTTACGTTTACCCTTCAGTAGGAATCAAACCTCTAAATCTCTTTATTGGGGAATAATAACACAGCATTCCAGGCTCTCGGGGCTAATATTTGCTTAATTATTCCGGCTCAATTTCTAGTTTAATGAAATTTGAAGCACAAAAGAAATGATGGGACCTGTGTGCGTGTGTGTGTGTGTTTAACTGATTATATAGTGTAAAGCCTCCTCTCCTGTTTATAGAGATATCACTGAGTTTAACAACAGTTGATTAAATGCCACTTAATTATATGATAAGACAAGTAAAGCACACACACATACAGAGCTTAGCCACGTCTCTCTGGAATCACTGTCTACAGACAGGCCCTCTGTGTCACATTGAAAGGAATTACAATTAATTAAGTTATTGAAGCAGTATGACTCTGAAAATGCCAATGACCAAGATGAAATAAACTGTAATAACTGTTAATATGGAAGTTTGTTAATGTGGTTAATGATGATGATTGTCAGTCTAAATTAAATGTGCAGATGGGCAGCGTGTGTTAACAGCACAGCAAGCGTCAATATGGTAACTTTATTAACCGCGCTGAAGCAAAGTGTAAAATACCTCAGGCAGAAATGAGCTTGGGTGGAGAGGCTGCCAATTACAACAGCGAAAAAGGAGCTTTTAGCTGATATTAGCCGAGCACGATAACATGATGCATATTAAATGACTTAAATATAACCCGACCATGCCTCTCGAGAAATATTTGAAAGAAATGTTTGTTAAAATCCTGTTATTCTGAGATGAAGACACATGGACCTGCCTCTGTTCCTCAATTAAACACTGATAACATTGAAAGGTCACGAAGCAGGAACGTCGTTAATATTTTAAGCGGCTTTGATTTATTTTATGCTCCTTTGAACAAAGATCAACATGTGGAGGATTTATGGGCAGTCCATCGGGAGAGAATTGATCCAAGTCCCTGTCAATCCTCTGAAGATTATCCATCCAGCCCGTTACTGTAAATGATCGCACGTTCCTAATCAGAGATTGGAGCTGTTCTGGACTCAGTTATCAGGAGGCTCATGGCTGCATCTGTAAGTGTTGAGGAGATGTTTGTGTAATCAACAGGAACCCAGAAAGCCACCAAAGCTTCTCTCCTCAGCTGACATAAAGGTGGTGGGAAATTAAGGATGTAACCTGGGTGTTTGTCTGACAGTTCTTCCTCTCTGTGCCTTCCCCCACCGGGAGCGCTCATCAACAATATTAATCAAAGTCTGATGTCTGCTCAATTAGACTCTGCTCTGCTCGGCTCAACAACAACCAAACAACCGAGAACCTCAGGTGCTCAAATATGCACGCTCGTTTAAATTTGCACCCGGAAAATAGCATTTTCCCCTGAAAAATCTGCCTTTTGTAGCTGCACAAGGCAGCTCGCTCATTAGCAGAGAAGAACGGCAGATCTCAGACCCCCCAAAAATCTGTAATATATCAATCTACAAAAGTGTCCTGATTTGCCTGAGAGGAATATGCAGTCGCTCAAGGTGGGGAGTTGAACTTCCTGCCGACAAAATTGCTGTCTGTAGTTATTGCTCTTCATGCAGCACTTTAAGTTTCATAGACCTATCACTCTGCGAGAACACATCACACAAGGACCTGGAGAAGGACGGAAATGTGGCATCTAAATGAGCTGGTTTCCACCGTCTCTGCCTCAGTGACATTACGGATACGACAGTCGTGATAAAAACAACTGAGGGAGAACTTTTTTAAACCTTCCCCAACGGCTCTTATAGCGTGCGACAGCTCAAGATTGCCAACTGATGCTTCCCGAAGGGCTCAGGCTAAAGCAAAAGTTGAAACTGACTTTTGCAGGAAGGCTCAGGCTCCACAGATGGATCGAAAACTAAAACAACTGACTCGTGAAGCACCTTAGAACCAACCGATTCAAGGAGGCTTTGTTTTTAGGGCCTTGGTGGGTTTGAGCTGCTTTTATTTTCTGATGAACTTAAATTGTATTGGTTTATTCAGTGCTCCAGAAAAACCCACAACTCGTTTCAACATGTTCATGACACCTTGCTGAAGTTCAAACTGAGCACCAGAAAGAAGAAGAAATGGGACAAGTCTCTTTCCGCTGGTTGGGTCAGAATTTGGCAGAAACACCATGAAAGGATGGATCCATCTGCCTTGTTCCAACAGTTCAGGCTCCTGATGGTGATGCAGTGGTGGGGATATCTACTTGGCAGACTTCGGGCCCCTTAGAAGCAACTGAGCATCTTTTAAACCCCGAGTATTGTTCCTGAGTATTGCTGCTGACCTCTTCCATCCCTTTATAACCACAGTGGACCAGCTTCTGATGGCTACTTCCAGCAGGATAATGAACCATGTCATAAAGCTCAGATCATCTCTAACTGGTTTCTGGAACATTCCCATTCGCTGTACTCCAGTGGCCTCCACAGTCACTGCTTGATTAAAGCATGTCAATATGGACCAACGTCTCTGAGGAATTTTCCCAAATCTTTGTTGAACATATGTCAAAAAAAATGAAATAAAGGCAGTTCTGAAGGCAAAGGGGGGTCCAAGTGTGCATTGTTGGAGATCCATTATTGCAGCTACGTCTCAATTGTCCAATCTTCGCCACTGGGAATATTTCCTTATAACTCTGTAGTTGATTTCAGTAGCAAAGGCTGGTGTCAAGTCTAAGGCATGGTGGAGACTGGATGGTGTTTATAGTGATTTACCCTCACCACATCCCACTCCCCCCCCCAGTACAGCCCTCTGTTCTGGCGTTATTAAAAACAAACAGCTCTATCCACTTTGGAGCGCTCGTGTCCGTGCTGTGTATTACACACGTACACTGCAGGAGGCCGACGCGACGGATTCTATCACAGCTCTGTGGCGCCAGAATAAATCACCAAGTATGTCAATGTTGACATCCATATGACCAGAAAGAGGACAAAAAATGTCACATTCTTAAAACACTTGCAAATTTAGAAACAGATAGAGGATTTCGAGAACCGTTTAGACTTCAAAAGTACTTAAAATGAATTCAAATGAAGCATCCAAACTTACCAAAACACCACATGCACTTTACCTAAATGTAATTCGCAGGGTTTTTTTTTTTTTTGGGTCGTTTGCTGAACATGTTTAATGGGCTACAAACTTCTGTGAACACAGGAAGGTGCCGAATTCAGTAGTTTCTAATTCCCTTGTGCCTTTAAAGTTGGACAAATTGGCTAATGGAGGAAGTGTCTAAAAATCCCTGGTTCCCATTTTTGGGCCCTTTCTGTCTGTTCTTTATGCATTAGACTGGTGCGCTCACGACAGCTCATGCTAATTCTCTCCCCGAAGAAAGCAATTAGACCACCACACTCATCTAATGCTCAAAGAGGGGAGGGCGGGGAAGGGAGCGCGTCAGTGGGCAGGTCAGAGAAAGAAGAATAGAAAGAGGGAGATTGAGGTAATGGAAGGGTGGGAGACATACGGCAGAGACAGAAAAGCAGGAAAGATGTATTTTAGCTATCATATTTCCAAGACCTATTCATTCCTTATCCAATTATGAGCCCCAATAATAATTTCATCAAGGTTTCCTCCTTAAAAGCTGTTGGTCCTGTATAATGAGAGTGGAATTATTTCACTGGTGGCACAGGAATTGAGGGAATTGGGGGCAAAAGAGATGAGTGGAGGAATAGTGAATGCCTGTGTGAGCAAAGGTGAGCAGCACTGTTGAAGCGCCATCGGTTTAATTGAGTTTTTAAGTTTCTTATGAGAATTTCCAGCAGCCGGCATAACGTTGGGGTTGATTTCGGCCCAGAATTCTGTGGAAATGAACAACGTGCTGTGGTTCAACAACGAAGGATGGAGTATGACTGACAGTTAGCTAAGATTTCTGCTGATCTGGTCGGCAATATCAGATCGGCCGATTCTATACAATTTGTGTGATCTGTCCGACTGAGTATTACTCTTGGTCTGGCTCACTTATCTGGCATGATTGGTACATTAGTCAGTACACTGACACCCACTGATTAATCAAGCTATGCCACAAATTTGCTCCGAGTCCCTCTTTACAGGCATGGGAGAAGAGCTGATCTTCCTCAACACTAGGTGGCGATATGCATGTTTTCACTAGATTATAGCTTTCGGGTGTCACTGAACAATTGCAGTCAGACGGCAGAATGGCACAGGAAGATGGACAATCATACAACTTTGATCGTCTCGTATGCAAGTGTCATGTAAACATAGTGAGTGTGGTGACATCCCCACCGACCCTTGAGCATTTTACGAGGCTATAAGTTAACATAAGCTATAGTGAAACACTATAAAGAACAATTTTAGATTTTGCGGAATCCTAGTTGACCAAGTTGGTGAGGTATTACAAATAAAAATGTTCCAAAACATTCTTTTTCAGGCACAATACATCTGAAATTGAAAGCTAAATGCGGCTTGTCTCAATCGGGGATGATACTTTGTGCTTGAACGGTCCCGACTTCAGTCTTTTGTCATCCAAGGACAGACCGCATGAATTTAATTTCTACCTGGATCAACACGATACTTCATGGAATTAATTGGTTAGCAGAAGTTGAGCGTGCATTTTGACATTGTGGTCAGCATGACATCTGTGTATGAAGCAGTCAGGATGAGTCAGTGTCCCATTCCAGACAGAGTTGTGATCCCATTTGTTCAACTATACAATCATTTCAGCAAATAAAGGATCCAAGAAGTTTTGTTTTTTCCCCAGATTTCTTTATATTAATTTCATAGCTCTGATGCATTTTGACCATTCATAAAGAAAAGCAGGAGAGGACTTGAACATGGACAAAGAGGAGCTCTCCTTAATGGGTGAAGGTGTCTCCTGGAAGACCTGACTGGAGCTGCAGGCCAGCCAGTCAGCTGACAGCCACTCAGAAGTTGGGCTCAAAGCTGAGGGTGTTTATGGGGAATTCATCACTGCCGGACCTGCTGCATGATTGTTTTCCGCTCGCTGATGGATGGGAGATGATTAGGTACGGGCGAGTGTTACGCCTGTGTTGTCCCCTTCGGTGCCTGCTGTATATATTGGGCTTTGGACGGTTGCTGTCATCTCCTGTTATCTTGACACTGACGTGGTGGTGCTGCGACTGGAGGCGACCAAATGAAGCAACTGGGACGGGGAGCGGCTCTCTCTTCTGACCATATAATTCTCTCCTTAGCAACAGCCAGTAATTCAAACAAAGCAGCAGTTTGATATGTACAGTATCCAGACTTTGTGCTGAATTACAGGCACTTCATTTTTTCCCCCTCGCGGTTACGCAATCTCAATAACTACCTCAATTTACAGCAAAATGACACATAAAAGCACTAAGCAACCCATTTCCGAACAAAGCCTCCTCAATCCCAGTCATACGGCACCTCTGTAATCACGCATTTAACAAGATAACTAGGAAGAAATAACCGCAAAAAAACTGCTGTGTGCATGATAGACGTGACATTCAGCGAGGATGCAGAGGCCAATCATCCCTGCAGTCAAGTGAAACTCTGTCTTTAATTGAATTTCTTCCTGCACTTTTTAATTGACTCATTTTCCTGTTACACTTGAATCCAGCCTCAGATTTTAGATTTTGTTGCTTCTGTTCAGAACATCTGTTAATAATAAAACCACTGACTGCAGTTCTACATTTCATCGCTGCCACATGCTGAGGTTGAATGATGCCGGGCTCACTTGGTTGGCGAAGCAGTGGGAGGCCTGTGAAATATGACTTTGGAGAAGCTGCTGGTAAATTATGGAGATCTGCGACGATCTTCATATGGGAAGAGAAAACAAAAACAACCTCAGAATCAGGACAGAACAAGTGGAAGAGCTTGACAAGCCCCACGCAGACGAGTCAGAAGATTCAAACAGATCCAAATCTGGAAAAAAACAAGTCGATGTCGGAGAAGGGAACACAAATTGTGCATCAGAGGCTTTCTGCAGCCTTCAGCCTGGCCTTGACTCAAACCGAGCAC
The DNA here is from genome assembly GCF_003711565.1 of Takifugu flavidus. NCBI lineage: Eukaryota > Metazoa > Chordata > Actinopteri > Tetraodontiformes > Tetraodontidae > Takifugu > Takifugu flavidus. The sequence continues at coordinate 7,356,540 of NC_079541.1, read as the reverse complement.
ATTAGGGCTCGCCGCGCTCGCTGTCAGACAAAGCGAAATGCTCTTATCAAAGCGGGACGAGGAGAGAGTTATTAGTGCTCTCTGATGCGTCTCTCGGCGATCGTCTGGGTCTGTGACTTGTGGCTGAATCACTTACAAAAGAAGTTCAGTGCTACAGGTGCTGTATGCAAATGTAAAGGCTAAACCGCTTGAGGAGATGAGAGCAAGAGGCAAAACCACAATGATGCCATCAGTGATGGATGTGGGGGGGGGGGGGGGGGTTATGTAATGAGACATCAATTCAGTTCGTTCTGGGTACTGCGCTGGTAAATAGGCAGGAAGACGGGTAGAAGGTCAGCTACCTCTGAGGCAGCCGCAGCATCTGCCACTGCCCTCTCCATGCTCTCGCTAAAACATCTGTAGCTGCTCCGCGGCTCTATAAATAATACTGCTGTCAGGCCGTCAGGTAGATTAGCACATGCCGAGGGTCTGATATGGCCTGAGGGTGGCCTGCGGGGACCTGGAGACACGCTAACCACTCTGAGCTGCACCCACACTCACAGATGAGCTGAATTCAATTAAAATCAATCCTAATGAAGACTGACTTTAACCCCATTAACTTCTTCTCAAGTGTCTGAGGGAGAGTGGCACAGCCAGTGCCTGCAGTTACTTGGTTATGGGGAAAAAAAAATACTGCTGAATATAAATGTACCGGTCATTGTAACTTCTAAACCTCAGCTATGTCTCCACAATGACCAAGAGAGGAGGCTCAGTTGTCGGAAAGGAAAATGGAGCCGATTGGGTCTGTTCTGGCTTTATGCATGTCCAGCTAGGAGGACATACTGAGGCAGACCCAGGACAAACTGGTGGGACTACATTTCCCATCTTTCCTTGGAGCAGCTGGTGTTCTGGAGTAGCTGACAATATATGATGGTTGAGACAAAGTTAACTAATAATTCTTTAATTCAAACCCATTATTCCTTTTTGCTATTGTTCCTCCGTGGTTCTGTTTTAGATTGGTGTGGAAATACTGCTATGTGCAGCTCTTGGTTCACACTAACAAATGTGCTTGCTCACTACAGTGTATTGTCAGCCAATTATATTCACACACTGTAAATTTAAGCTAGAAAACAGTTGTAACAGCCAGGATGGCCTCTCTAATGGCCTGATGTCAGATAATGAGCGTGGCCCTTGCACACACCAAAAAACACACACAGCTGCACATAAAAAAGAGCATAAATGTGGACAACAAGCACACTCTCATTGACATTGGGAATCAATAGGGTCTGATCAATACGGCTGCCTCTTCTGACTTCACACGGAACAGCTGCTGTTAAAATGTTGCCAGTGGCGCAGATGGAACTTTGGAAAGCTATCAAAAAGCTTTGGGGTTTGACAGCAAAGACTTAGCACAGTCTACCGTTGAGGCCTACCTGAGCCCTCAACAGTGCTTCTCGTTACTCGCTCTTCCCCTGCAGAGGCTTGACTTGTTCCTTGTTCCTTTGTTATTATTCTTCCTCACGCATTTCTGTCACCGTATGAGGCTTTCGCAGCCAGTGCCCACGGCTGCATCCATCAAAGCAGTCAAGGCACCACAGCCAATTGATTCCCTAATCGAATATCATAATTACCAGCAATTAACTTGCACTGTGGCTTCAGTTAAAAATCGCTAATTAACAAATGTGGCCTTTGGTGTGTACTCAGACAACACAAGACAAAATATAACTGTGTACAAACGTGAACTGTACTGTAATTCAGCCTATTAATCACATCACATCTGAAGCAGCAGTCGCTGAGCCTGCCTGCCTGTACTGGATGCTAGCTTACCAGATGGCTAATTCAAGGTGTGGCAAAGCTTAACTGGTGTTGATTCATGTTCTATATAAATGCCTGCAATGGAGACATATCAGCAAAGTGGAGGGGAGACAGAGGGGTCACCTGTGAAATCTAACATCCCTCAAGAGGACATTTTTCATTAATCATGACTTCAATTATAGGTTAGCTTATAGCTCAGACATGCCATCTGGCTGTGTACTCTGCTAGTCTGCTAGTCCTAGTGGTGTACCATGGAAACAAGCAGTGCTCCACACCAACAAAGTTGGTTTGGTGTACTTATATTTCTAGAGCTTTGGAGCCGTTGGCGAACCTAAGTCCCCGTAGTCCTAAAAAGACCCTAAATACAGTTAACCAACATTGTTGTGAGGTGGCCGGGATCAACATATGATTCATTCCCTCTGACCAATATGGTCGGCAACAGGCTACAAGCTGTTGGCAGGTGGCTTCTTGGTAAATAAATCATTTATTTGTCCTAAAATGACTCCCCCTGACAGGCATTAAGCATGTGTTCCCCTGATTATGAGCATCATTACAATATCAATAGGATCCTTACTCATCAATGCTTATATTTAGTGACTTTCTGCTTTTCACTGTTATACTACAGCCCCTCATTGTCTCAGTATAAAGTATTTATATCCTTAAACAAGTGTGTACGGAGTTAATATGACTTGATCAGCCTCATTTTCCCCCTTTGCTGAACTGCCTTCACTTCCAATAGTGCTTCATCCACAATTGTGGTGTGTCACATTCCCAAATGGCACCCAATTAAATTTTGTTCTGTTTTTTATTAACACTAGAGGACAGTGGACCGAGAATAATATTTTTTCAGGCCTCGACTTCACTGATGAACATCTCCAACTCACAAAAGGTTTAGTTCCTCCTCTTGTCTTTGCGGCTCGAGGCTTGGTTACGTTATCTGATGGTGCAGAGAGGGGAACGCCACCCTATTTACTAGCATGTATATTTAAGGCTGTGGTGAGGGAGGAGACTGGTACTCCATAATGTGCACTCACTTCCACATTGATTGGGATGTATGAAGAAAGTGTGTGCTTTGACGCACATTTTTTATTGTGCGTATGGATTTATGGATTTGAGCAGATGCCAGGTTTCAAGATCAAATCCACAGAAGTCTGTGCACGAGGCCTCTGATTTTTTAACCACTGTCCCAAAATTTTACCCAAATACAAAATACAATTTGAAAGGTTCCAATGCGTGTTAAAGGTTCCGACGCAATGAATGCATGTCATTCCCCCAACAAGTGTATGACTCAATAATTTCATTTGACTTTTATCTATAATTGATGCAGTAGAAACACAAATCAGAGGATTTTCCGGACTATGAGTCGCACTTTTTTTCATAGTTTGTCAGGGGGTGCGACTTGTACTCCGGAGCGACTTATATGTTAAATAAATACATTATTACAGAATTTCACATGTTCGTTATTTTCACACTGACATCCACAAGAGGGCGCTCTAGGCATGTGTACTGAGGAACGAGTTCCTTTAGCGACGCAGAAGAAGAAGCGGTGCTTCGTCTATGGAGTTAGACTTGATTGTTTGGTAAACTTGCTCGGATGTTCTTTATGCTATAGTTATCTGAATAACTGTTCATATGTTACGTTAACAAAGCAGACACGTACTCAGTTCGTTGTGGGTCATGTAGCTGAATTTGTTACATTAGCATACCGTAACCCTATTGCTAATCCATGCTAATTGCCTTTCAAGATGAAATGTATGTTCTTGGTCTCGGATTTTATCAAATAAATTTCCCCCCAAAATGCGATTTATAGTCCAGTGCAACTTATATATCTATTTTTCTTCTTTATTATGCATTTTTTGGCTAGTGCGACTTAAACTCCGGAGCGACATATAGTCCAGAAAATACGGTCATGATTGTATTTTCATTTAATACTATTCCTTTTTAAACAGTAAACAAGAAAAAATGAAATAAATTTGAACAGTGAACACAAAAAAATGTGCGTGCATGCGTGTGTGTGTGTGTGTGTATGTGTGTGCATGTTGAACAACACAACCAGACATGTCAGGTTCTGGTTGACCTTTAATAATCCAGGTCGGGCTGGACCAAGGACTCCTTTACTTTCACCTTTTGTTTTTATTTGTTTGCGTTTTGATTTAGCCAAGGCCGGGCCGAGCAATAATCGGACCCAGGCTCCAGCACCTGCGGATCGGACCGTGCCGGGTCCTCGGGAACTGTAGCAGGAATGAATCAGCTTCGAAATGATTTCAATTAAACAGGCAGACGTGGACTTTAAGTAGTCCATCAACTTGCAGACCCTCTTCTTTGTTCGGCTCTGATGTGATGTGTGGCCGCCTGATACCCCCCCCCGGGTTTTTATTTTTTTTTGAAGCGTTATAAAGTGCAGCGCGACGTAGCACTAACAGTAGCATTCCCATTATTGTTGAATTAGGCGGGAATGCTGTCAGTCTCATGTAATAGTCTGTGTACGAGTCTCATGCTGCGAGAAGTTTACATTTTTGTCCCGGGACTATTGATTATGTCCCCAGGACGACGGTACAGTGTTGGTCTGGAGCCCTGCCTGATTATACTGTACATAAAGTTTAACTCATAAAGTTAACTTAAAGTTTAACTGAATTTGTGTGTCAAGTAAAGACATTATCGTCGTATTTGGATGTTGAACTGGTGAAGCCTCATGATTGATGCACTGAGCTGAGAAACACTCCTGAATGTGTCATGAGGAATTTAGGGTTGTTATCCAAGAGGCTTCCTCTGTACAAGGATCACATTTATTCTACATTCTGGTGCTGGTGCTTCAGGATAAGGCTGAAGGGGTCTAGATGAGGTGTGTGTCCTTTGATAACTGCAAACAAATACTGCACATTTTTAAAGGACGGATAAATAAACACCCACCACCTTCTGTTAAAGTGTTCGCTGTAAAAAGGTTCCTGATTGTTATGTGTCAAAGGAACATCTCAGCTGCCAGTTGAGCACAGTTCTCAGAGGGAGAATCGGATCCATCTTTAGAACTGTGCGCTTAAATAAATGGCCTCTAAACGTATTCTGATGGCACCAAACTCATCTTTTAGCTGCTTTCAGTGTCCTTTAGAACCAAACCCTTTCTTTAAATGTCGCCAGAACATCCTCCTCAACAGAAATACCTGGATTATATTGGAAATAGGGACAGATTAGAGCTTTAGTCGCTGGGATGTGTTTACAAAAGGAGCCACAAACTGCAGAAAGGTCACGAGTCCTCAACGACACCCTCAGATCTGCCCGCTTCGATAACCAGGGGACACAGGTGGACACGGCCTTCTGCCATCTCTGGTTTCTGTTTGGGTTACGCTCTGGAATCGTCCTCATAAGCCTTCGTATTTAAATTTAATCTGAGGGATAACCAGAAGGTTGCTGAGGAGTTTGAACTGAAAGTTGGAGTTTAATCTTTTATTTTCGCTGGGTTATATCAGCTGACAGACCAGGGCAGGGTAACCCAAAAAAGGAAGTGGGGACGTATGAAGAATGGAAGGTCGATGGTGACCTCAGAGCTTTCTGTGGAGTCAAATGTCAGCCTGGGGGGACAGAGTGGGAGGGGGGCCAGTGGTGCTTTTACCTTAGCAGTGGAGGTCTCGGGCAGAGGTTGGAAAGTGGTCATGGTCAGCGGGTGTCAGCCGAGGTCTTTGTTCCAGCCCATTCTCTCTGTGACTGCGGGGGAAGCGTAGAGCATCAGAGGCCAATCGAGGAGACGGGGAGGAAATCAATGGAGCTGCTGGAGACCATCCTCTCACTCGGCACAATGTTCACACTCACACGGCTCTCCTGCTCTGTGTACCTCAGCTTGACCCCTTTCTGTCTAATAGCGTCTGATTTTCTATCATCCCGGGCAAATGTCGGCCCGGTTTCTTCCTCTTCCTCCGCTTCATGGCGGTGCTTTTCATTCAGCGGATCGACCGAACACACCCAAGTAGAAGCTAAAACTCTACACCTGTCCTCCTCATGTGAGAGCTGTGAATATGAATAATAACCGCTGAGCAACCTACTGTAGCATTTCACAGACAGAACACCCCTACGTGTGCTATATGTGGTCTGAATAGCCCACAGCTATTATCCTTTGTTTCAGTTACTTAATTGGAACCACAAAAAGCAGCCCACGCCGCTGCTAATGCACACAGAGGATCCCGCCCCCAGAGATCTCACTAAGATCCACAGAAAGCTGCCATCCACGCGAGAGGAGGAGGAACGGGGCCACTCACTCTCCGTCAGGCCGCCTCACACGGACCAGTGAGCTGGAGCCACCGAGTTCCAAACCCCAGTAAATACCGTTGAATGCACTCCGAGCACAGGTCGTGTGACCGAATATCACCCGGCATGTTCCGTTTCCGCTAATCTGAGCTAATTGATCTCATGGGACAGCGCACTGAAAGGAATCATTCAGGGCTTCGAGGTTTGATTGAGCTTCACAAGCTAACGGGCCAAGAGTAACGCCTCGGATAGCAACATCTGTGGAAAACCTGGCCTCATCTGGAGTTGGTTTAACAACGGCGAAAACCGGGGAGGGAAAAATAGACCCAGCTCATTGTTAGAACTCTCTGCACATCGCATCTCTGACGCCTACCCACGTAGAAACGAGGATCCTTTACGCTAACATGTCCTGCGTCGTAGATTTAGAATAATTACTGGTCCGCATATTTCCCACCACTGCACTTACCGTCCCTCAACGTGATGTTCTGATGCTCAGGCATGTTTACCTCATGAGCCCTACCGAGCAGCTGTGCAGGCATCAATCAGCATTTTATTAATAGCCGAGACCGTGAAGCAGCAACGTCACTTAGAAAAGCTTCCTGCGAACGAGCAGCTCCATACCTGCAGGACATCGACGTCCATGTGTGGATGCGACTGCTTGAATTAGATACGCGGCTCCACTTCCAAACAGGGACACGACTGTATGATGTAAATAACACATACACTACACAATGTAAGTGCCACAAATACCTCGCTACTGCGTGCAGCTGAATACTTTTGCCTTTAATATCACGGCTGCTTTGAAAACGCGTAAGGACTTATTCTCTGATCAGGAGGATTTCACAGCAGTACGCTGATATAGAACAACTGTCTCAAGAGGAGTTCTCGGGATTAGCCCATTAGGCTAAATCAACTAATTACATGGAGATTTTCTTAGCCTTCTTCCAACTAATTAATTAAAATGACTACCACCGTGTTCAAAAACGATTCTTCGCACAACAGATGAGGTAGAATAATAATAATTTTAAAAGCCCATTAGGCATTTAGGATGCACCTGTGAGGCAGAGAGGGGGAGTGTTCCTCTTGTTAATGGCGAGAGAGAGATCAAACTGCTCATTTTCACCTGCTGGGGGAGGATGGAAAGTAGCTCAGTGAAGACTGAGAACGTTGTAGCAGATCTGACGGGCAAAGTTCTACTTCAGAGTCTCAAACCCGGCTGAATTTACAGCCACTGAGCAAATGGGCCAATGAGCCAAACTGCTATGCTCCACAAAGAGAAGCGACTGTAGCTTAGCTTTGGCCTTCATGGCTGATTTTTATGTTTATATCCTCAACGCGCTGCATCAAAGGAGCCAGAAAAATGTAAAGAAAGTGGTTGGCCCAGAAGTATAGTAAGAGCAACAGTGGACAGAGTGTGTGATGGTACCTGTGTGAGGGTTTAATCGCAGCCTTGCTTGCTGACCATCAGAACGGTGCCTCCGTCCAGCAGGCGTGACCACAAAGTGTCCAATTTTGACGGCACTCAAGCTGTAAACAAAACAAAACATTGCTAGCTTTTAAGCGCAGCCTTGCCGCACCACTGGTCAGGGCGCACCGTAACTTTCTGCTCAAAATTTAATAACGCCGAGACGGGAAAATATCAAGATGCCGGGGGAAGAAAAAAGAAACACCCTTGAAGCTGAGAATAAAAGATTAAATTCCTGCAGGGATACATGTTCGCGTGTATCTTTGGGGCTTGTATGAAAGCAGAAAAATATTTTGTCGTTTTGGCTGTAAATCCAGCGATGAAACGTCTAATCTGATAGAGGCTAGTGCATCCTGCAACTTGCACGTTGCCTAGCGTTACATTTCCTCCAAAGCACTTTGCTCAAATGGTAGTTAAAATGGTAATGGGAAGAATGGTAGTGCACCATAATGGACATGAGATTAATACTACATGAAGAATCTGCATTTATATGAACAGGGGAGCAAACTTGTAGCATCTGATTCAAAGGTCATCGAACGGGAGCCATTCTGGGGTAATGGCGCCGTATATTATCCAAGAACACGCACACGACCATCAACGGTGTCGCTATAAGAAGCTACTCTCTGCTGTTTTCGGTTCCAGATAACAAAAAAAGCAGAATCAAGTCTCCAAAAGTGAGCGTGAGCGAGGAGGAGACGCGGAGGAGACAGACCGATGCTGAAAGACGGATGAATTGCGTCCCTGACAGACGACGAGTCTGCAGGTGTGGGTGGCGGAGGAGAGGGAAGAATGAGAGAACGAGGAGAAGGAGGGAGGAAATCAAACATCTAGGGTTTCACACCGCTAATTTAGCCGCACAGAGCTCCATCGCACCATTCTCTCACTCTTGCTCGCTCCCGTCGGAAACATGCTAATTAGGGAAGCCGGCTGACGTGAGCGAGGTTTAAAGGGTAATTAGCATAAAAAATCCTACATGCTGTATTTTTACATTCTCTAATCAACACCCTCACACGTACACATTTTTCAGATGTGAGAAAAAGAGCTTTGACGCAATTAAAATGAAAATCAGCATCCGGGAAGGACGGCAGAGGGAGGGGTACAAAATGTTCTCCCAGTGATTGTTGTTGTTTTTCTTGTTGCTGCACTCTTTTTTCCCTCTTTCTCTTTTTTTGGGGTGGATAATTGTTTTGTTTTGGGGTTTTTTTCTATAAAAGGAAGATCGACGAGGACGCAGCCTTCTCCATTACTGACTGACAATCGTATCCATCCTCTCGGGGACGTTGATTAACTACACTCAACAACGGTGGGAAAGACATGTTTTTATTTTTTCCCCCTTTTTTTTTATCATATGCCGTCTCATGCGCAGCCCAAACATCATCATCTCCAGAGAAAATGTTGATTGCACAAATGTTGGCTAGCACTTAAGTATAAGTGGTGCTTTGCAGCGACTGAAACACTATAAGTGCATTTTAAACACATTTTCAGTGTCTAATAATTGTGGTCAAAGAAAACAGCGCGCATGTAATGGCATTTTTCTGAACTTAATGTACTTTTGTGACGATTATGTGCTTTGGTTTTAATCTGCTCGCGCGTATTTGAAAGAAAGTTCATTAAAAGGCTCTCCGGGATCTAGATCAGCTGCACTAAAAGGAGCTGCCCACCTCTATCCTGCAATTCCATCCTCCTTCATGTTAGCAGCTTTAGCAGCTTTGCCCTGATGACCCACAAGAAGAAAAAGCATCTCAAAAAACACACACACACATATAATATATAATTTGTTTGTTTGTTTTTTCTTTGAGAACTAACAAAAGAGGGTAGACTATGTGTTTGTGTCCCCACTCTGGGTGTTACTTCAAACTTTGTCAAGTCCAGTAGAGGTTTTACATTGATTTTTTTGTATTTACTGCCATTGTAATGTTTTATATTGCATTAAAGAAAATGTAGCAGCACCGTTCCAGCGCAACATACTGCCCAACACCTGGGAGGCCAGATGTGTGTGTGTGTGTGTGTGTGTGTGTGTGTGTGTGTGATAGAGAGAGCGATAAAGGGGGTAACAGGAGGGAGTCTGTCTAGGATGTCTTAAGGCAACCATATGCTCTGCTGAGTCAAGCCAATACCACCAATGATTCCAATTGGTTAAGAAAGCAGGTCAGTTAATTGTCCTCTAGTTGAATCCAGATTTCATTTTAAAAAGGCCAAGCAAAGACCGTCAAAGGCAAAGTCAGATTATGTTTTTTCGACGAAGGCAACATGTCAGCCTGAAGCACGTTTATCTCTGAGGGCCGGGCATGTTGATGGCACAACGTTAAATTAAATATATTGTAGAACTGAGGAGAGAATTTTAATGATGAAGGTTACAACTCCTGAACAATATCAGATGTAGAGAAACATTAGGAAGGAAAGTCTGAGGATGGTTTAGATGGCTGGGCTTTCAAAGATGCGGAGCCACAAGGTGGCAGTGGAGTTTTCTGCTGAGAAAAACCAGAACAGAAAAAAAAAACGCTGCATCGTTCTGCGAAGCCGCACAGCAGAAACATCTGGTGTTTGGACGAGTGACAAAATCTAAACTGTAGGAACAACCCCAAATTAAACACCAGTTCGAAAGATAAACGTATTAAAATAATGAATGCAGCTAAATTTGGCGTGAGTAACAATTAGCCTGGCCTGGACGAGCAAGGCAAGATGGTCAAAAGAAGTGAGCTAACTAAAGCTAGCTCTCAAAGTCACTTCATTAGCCCGCCTGAAAGATTATTAATGTGAGCCGTCTGTGGAACAGAGGTGTTGAGAGGAAGGCGTGCAGGTGAGACAGGACACTAATCCCACTGTGATGTTACCACGGCGACATGGCGTTAGGACAGAAAGTGTAGCCAGTCTACGGTCCCTCCATCTTTAAATGCCACCACCCATTTCCCGCCATGGTCCCCAGTCTTCCCATCACCCTGTGCCATTTTCCTCCGAGCAGCCTGCCATCTGCTCTCCGAGAGACACCCTCCATTTGTTTTTTCTCCCTCTGGGCCTATCATACATCCTTCTCCGAGTTCTGTCTCCCAATATGCTGCCAAAGGGCTTCTCAGCTTCATGTCAAATCAACCCAAATTTGTCCCCCACCCCCAATTTCATAAGTTCTCATTTGAGGAAGCCATATGGGAGGTTTTTTTTGTTTTGTTTTTGTACTGAATTTTAGAAACAACTCCATTTGCAGGGTTTTAAAGTGTAATTACTCACTCTTTTATATTCCGTAAGTGAGGTCACTCGAACTGAACTGAATTCTAGTAGATTCTGGTGTGTTGCGAGGCCTCCGCGGAACTACTTCAAGAGCCGCGGGTATTCTAAAACTCCACTTAGAAAGAGGGTACAGCTGCAGAGACAAACAGACAGCCAGAGAGAGTGAGATGCAACCTAAAACTAATGTACTCTTCCTCCAAAGAGCTAAATGTAATAATAAGTCCTCCGGCGCTTCTCTGCAGCTGTCACAAAGATCAGGTTGCAGCCCCATATGAGCGAGCACAGCCAATGCTAATGTGCGTATGTGTGTGTGTGTGGAGTGTACTTAGCATCCTGCACTGCCATCTGCATGATATGTCTAAATACACTCAGCAATTTGGCTGCTTGATTGAGCTGATGGGCCTGGAGAACATTAAAATGTTTATGCCAGTCTTGTCTTTGTCTCCTTTATTGCTAGCTGTATTTTCACCTCCGTCAGATTTGTCAGAAATTGACTTCGGTCCTCACAACAGGCCAAAAAACAACCATAAACAAGTCCCAATCATGTCAACAGCACCTCCTCCGCTGTAGAACACATGACACAAATCATCAGCGTCATCAAGGGGATTAATCACTTCAATCATGCAGGACAATCACTGCGGATTTCCTGGCGTCCTGGGCAGTGGGAACCTTACGCTCACGATGTCCTTTCACTATTGTTGCTGCCGTTTTAGCTGGTTCCTCTGATAACTTTTGAGAAGCCTTTCAGCTTGTTAGGGTTGGACGGAGGGCGAAAATAATCCAACTCGATTGGACATATGGGGGGAGTCAGACTCCCGAATCTGATGCCAGCTCCAAAGTGTCCATACACACTCACTCGCAGGGACATACAGCACACCTACACACCACATATCATTACTCCTTCATATCAGCTGTCCACAGCTCCTCGCCTTTATGCCGTCCGATTATCCGAGAACCTGCTCCGTATGAGCACCGTGGGAATTCTGGAAGCTCCTTCATTTCCTGGCATCCCTCGTGGCCACAGGCAGCCATCCAGAAGGAAGGCTGGAGCGCTCTACCAAATGCCTCCCCGCAGAGAGGGAGGATGAGATGGAAGATAAAATGGCAGGCACACAGCACAGAGCTTTTCCAAAGACCAGTCCATTGTGGATTACTTCCTGTCCTCTTTTTCTCTCTGTTCTGGTTTGAGACGGCACATGTCAGCTGATTTTTTTGTGTGTGTTGTCTGAAGCTGTGCTGACTACTCTGGAAATCCTTTCCAGGAGTCACGAGTTCATTTCCATGTGAACCAGAGGCGTATTATGGTGGACGCCAGGCTGACAGTGAAACCACTTGATGTCTCGGTTTTTAATGTGGCAGGGTGCAAATTCTAAAATTGCTGTGGATCCAGCAGAACTGATCTTCAAAAGTGTGATGTAAAAGCAGGTGGCGTTATTGTTTTTCTCTGATCTGAATACTTAGACCAACTTCAAACCAATCCACAACCTTTTTATAGATTAGCTCGTGGGAAGTTGCTAGCTCACAAGAATTTCCGACTACCCACGTCCCCGGTCCGCTTGGGTCACATTGACAAACTGGTGTGGGGGTGAAGCCCTGCCAACTGCCTTGGACCCGCACCAGCGGACGCTGCTGCCACAGGTCTGAACACAGCTTTGGGCCACCGACAGCAGAATAGGAGCTAACGCAACTCACAAAGAACCATTTGCACTTATTACCTTGGGCATGGCGGAACGCTCGTGCTCAGATAGAAACCTAACACAATCATCTGAATCTCCGTGCTTTGCATGTCAGGCCATGTGCCATGATATGTAGGTCAGAATGGAAGCAAAGAAAAAGAGTGGAGAGAAGAAGTCATCTAAAAATCAGGCTGAAAGGCTGCAGAGGATGGTTTTTAAACATTTATCTGTGACGGCCCCCAGTGGCAACGTGATGAAACTGGATTAAACTGTAGACATATTCCATATTAATGTTCTACATGTCATTAAAACTTAAGGGTGTGACTTCAGTTTAACCTTGGCGGCGAACCTACTTTCGCTGTTGTGCAACAGAAATAGAAGCCAATATTTTTGGCAAACAGGGAAGAACGGCAGAAAGTTTTGTGCTCAGAGATGAACATGATGGGATGTTCTCCTGCCTTATGTCGCGCACTCTGGTGTGGATCCGTTCAACAACACTGCACATCCGGGAACGTTGGCTTCATCCTCCCAGGTCATTCACCACAACATTCTGTGAGGATAATGGTTTCATTCTAATGGGATTAGCGCTCACACTGGGTGACAGAAGCTTTATTATCCACTCAGAAGAGACCTAATTTAATAGCATTGATTTAGAGTACGTTAGGAGTCCAGATCCTGGCGAGAACATGCCGGACGCGTGGGTGTGCGGATGGAGGCGTGACACCGACGAGGGTCTCCTTCATTGAATATTTTACTATCTAGAGTGGCTTGGTTAGTTATTCTGGTCAATAATGCTATTTTCACCATCATAGTCTTGAGGGAAAACACACTCAAGTCCGCGGAGCTGATAAAGTCACTGCAACTAGCCAAAGGTTTTCAGCCCTTTTCATGTTCTTTCATAGTAAATTATATACAGGCAGTTTTTGTGCATCATTATATTCCTTAAAAGGCCCTGTGTGAGAAAGGGGTGGGGGCGGGGGTGTATATCTAGGCTCAATTAGTTGCACTGTCACGAAAGGTTGGTGAGCTGGTGGCTTGATGGTGCTGCTGCAGGCCGCTCAGCTGTAAATCAGAGCCTGTATAATAGGCTGCACAGCCAGATCTGTAGCTGGGTGTGTTTCCACATGCGCACGTTCTTGTGTGTGTACGTAAATCTGTGTGTGGGGAGTGTTTTCCTGCATTTTATCAGCTGCCCAGTAATGATGGTGTGGGGCAGAATTGATGCAAACCTTTAATGGCGGCCGGTAATTTGTGTTAATGTTTTCAGCCGGAGCCCTCCGCGAATTTTAACAAGGAAGTTTATGGCTTCAAATCAGGGAAAGGTCACAGCCGTCTTTATTGCATCGACCAGATGGGATGAATGATACCGATGCCTTGTTGCCTTGTTGTTTTCACGTTTGGAAAGTCTAAACGGTAAATTATGACGGTTGTTTCAACTCAGCGGACCAGTAATCACCGAGCTCAAATGAGAAAAAGCAAACCTCCGAATCTCCAAATGTTTTTTCGTCATTCAAAGCCCAATCAAAGCAAAGAAATGCCTCCTGACGCTGGCAAGTGCAAGAGCTTCACAGGAAGGAAACCGTGAGATGACCGAGACTGACAAGAATGCCTGGATACATTTCAAAATAGTTCCTGGATTCAATCAAAGCAGAGCCCAACAGCTGATCATTAGGCAGCATTACTGTAGATAAACTGGGATCCACTGCGGCTTCTGAGCGAAACCGGACACAGATTGAGGTTGTGAAGGTAATTTTGCATCTATTCCCATCTGCCCCCCTGTGCACGCTCCTGTGGGACATTTGGTGGATGACACCCCGAGCCCCCGTCTCTGTGGCCCCGCGCACTGAAGCATGGCTCTATCTGTGTACTCACAATTACGAGCTGCGGGTGATGGATGAGGTAGGGGGGGATATCTCCAGGGTGAGGCGCTGATATAAAACCCAGGGGTGAGGAAGATGGTAGAGTTTGACCCTGTTAACCCCTTCATAACATCTCCTTCTCTGCATCTCCACGCAATATTTGTTCTTTGTCAACATGGTTCTCTGTTAATCCACATCCTTCCTGACTGACTCAACTGGATTCTTACATTGGGATCGTCTCAACTGGATATTTGTTTCCCATCGTCTGAACTTCCCATGATTGCATTGCAGTCAGTGTCAGCTCACATCGCCCCCAAATAGAACTGGATCGGATCTGACTGGAGGAAGAAAAAGGCCCGATACCATTTCTAAACAGAGACTGTTTCGCTCGGCAAGTATGGCAGCTAGCGGAGGCTTGTCAAGCAAAGATTGTAAAGTTTACTTTACAATCAACAACTTGACGTTTCGATGGCGGTGGTGGTTATTGCGTAGGGTTAGATCTGGCCTCGCGTCCTCGTCTGTATAGTGGTGGTTCTATACTAGGGTACTGCCTGGCACTCTCTAGAACACAGCTGCAACGTCTTTAGGGTTAAACTATTTTACATGCAGAAAAGAAGGTTTGGCATTAATAACTTTGATGTAGGCTCCCTTGCACGTGTGTATCGGCAAACTCCATCGAATGGGTATGTGTTTATTAAGGCAAAAGCAAAAAACTTGATCAGAACAATCCTATTACAGAATCATAAAGGCAGCTTTTGATATGGAAGAGGCAGGAAATATGAAAGGACCACCTGAAGTGTAGCGAGCTTTCACTGCAACTATAAATAAAATTGAGAAATCAAACAAGGCATAATTTCATCTGGCCCTTTTCATGAGGAACAAGTAGAAACAGCTCAGGTATCAAGAATATGGCCAACGGTTGACATGGTTACCGCTTCCCTGCTTTCAGGTCTTGTGCATATATCAAATTCATTAAGTTTCCATATGTCAAAACAATCCTTGAAACGTAATGAGTACCTCCAATTATGAAGAAAGGGCTTTTAATTGACAATCTCCTTGCACTGATTAAACAAAAGAATCCAGAAATACACTTAATTTCTACTTCCTGTTACTTCCTCACTTCGGCCCATATGTATCACTTATACCAAGAAGCAGCGAGTGTTGTGAAATGCAGTGACATTTTCTCCCTTTGCAGCATGACTCAGAGTGCACGTATGTATCAGACTTTCAGTTTGTAACCTCCATTCCACCAGCGTTTGAAACCTGATCTTTTTTCCATTGAGCACCAATCTTCAATTCCCTGTAATACATTTTTAATCTAACATTTCTCGTCTAGTCGAGCAGGTCCATTATTGCTCACTGTGACCCCGTTTGGGTGAAAAGCAAATAATAAACAAAGGACACAACTTTGACAGAACACATTCACCCCCAGAGGAAATGTATTATTTCCTACTCCTTAAAAAAGGAGGGGGGGGTGGGGGGGTAAAAAAAAATCACATTACAATTCAAATGTGTTCATCTAAAGAGGCCTTTAAAAACATCTCGCAGGCATGCAGCACAGCGCAATTCCAGGCTGGGGAACCAAATGATAAATAATAAAAGGAGCCTTACTTCATTAGAGGGTGACATTATTTTGAGAACAGATATGGCACTATGAGACAGAGTGTACAATAACACAATAACAGCAATCACCCGCCTTCGCCGCCGCCGCCGCCGCCGCCGCCCCCGCCTCCCACCTCAGCCTCTTGCCGCTGACAGCCCTGGATTGGATATCTTGTAGAGTGCACTGGAGTGAGCGCTGTACACAATACAGTACAGCTCGCAATAACACAAAAAGATATTTCCCAATGTAGGCCATAATTATTTCTTCCTGCATAATTTAATCCGCCAAGTGCATATTCAATTCCGATCAGGGTTCCCTGGCACGCTGTGAGGTGCTCTGCGCGATTGTCTCTGAAATTGGATTACGATAACCTGTCAGCGCTTTAATTCCATAAGATATTAGAGGAGGTGGTGGAGCAGGGGAGCTGAGTGTATTGAAGCAGGTGATGGTGGTGATGGGGAGGGAGGGGGGGGGGGGGGTTCTGTGTTTAATGCATGTTTCATTCTGTGTTTCCTCAGGAGGGAGAAGGAGGATAATGCACGTCCCATCTGACCTCTCAACGCACTCTTTTTGCTGATCTCTGACATACCCTTTAAATATCCATTAACAGGCAGAGGGGAGTAGCAGAGTGTGGGTAGAAGCTGGGGGCTACAAGATAGTCATTTCTGCTTGTTAAGGACTGAGATCGCTGGTCTCTTCTTTGCTGTGCGACTAATGGAAGAGGTCAAACAGGATTGTCCTCTGTGTCCACTGCTAAAGTTTTAATCATCCACCACGGGTTTTGATTTGTGCTGTTTGCTGTGGTGTTAAAGGGCCAGTTCGCCTGAATTAAAAGGAGACATTTTCTCGCCGCTGAGGCCAAACGGTGTCAAACGGAGGAGATCTTTCTGTCAGGATAATGGTGGATGAATGCTGAAAGATCAGAAGAGCACTGGGCAGGAAGAGTTAAAGTCTGTGAAGACTGCTGTATTTGACACGGTCGCGTTTCTCTTACATTCATCCAAATTGCCTGTGTTTATTCTCTCTGTAGAGAAAATCTCAGCTCGCATCGTTGCTTTTAGAAACTTAATTCGGAGGTGATAAATAAGGCTCATACGCGTCGAGGTCATCAATTGTAGGGAAAATAATACAAATCAAACAACCAAAGCTGAGTTTGACTCAAAGTTTGTGTTGGCGTCACCTTTGCAGAAGAACAAGGTATTGAAAAAAAATGAAAAGTATATTTTTAATAGCAATATTTGCTATTTCATCCTCAACTGAGGCGGGTACTGATCGAAACTTTGAATGATAGGTGATTTTATACATTCTAACATTTCCTGATCTCTGTTCAAATTAAGTGTGTGGAGAACACCGATAACACATTAGGCCAGAACACTTGACATTTAACATTGTTTTTTTGGTTTTTCTGGATTTCGGACGAACTGGCTCACGTCTCATCGTTCAGCTTCACCTCCAGTAGCAAGTACTGGTGATCCACGCTGGGTTTTGTGCTGGGTGTGCTTCCTCGACTGGAAACAACTGAAGCCTGGCATGAAGCATCACTGTCAAACTGCTCCTCTGCCCTCATCCACATGCTGTAGCAGGCTAGTAAAAGTCCACCTACAAATATCACTGAGCTACATTCTGGGTCACTGACCTTAGCCTTTCTGATCTTATTTCTTTCTTTTGATGGTGACAGTTCATTTAGATAATGCCTCTATGCTGCAGCCTTGAATGGCATCATATCCTTTCATTCTTTTTATTTTTTTGAGGTTCCTTTCAGAAAAAGCTCTATTCAGGTGAATTTTAGCATATTATCCAAACACTTCAGCATCGTGTGTAAACTTGGCTAAGAGCGCCTTCTTTCATAAAAGGAGAGCAATCAAATCAAGCCAATGACAAAGAAGAGTGAGGAAAGCTCTTTGGCTCCAGCAGCAGCACCTTAGAATCAGCATCTACCAACTGGGGCGTATATGTGAAATCTAAAAAGAGTATATCCGAAAAAGAAGTTTCCATGACTTATATTTTAGATTTGCTGCAGATTCAATAACAACATTGCCACAAACCTCCATGTAAAAGCGGCTTGTTTACTCATTACCATGCTATTTTCTCGGGTTGCATTTTAATCACTACACAGCAGTGAATCCATTCCAGCTCTTGCTCGTTCAGTAATTAATGTTCATAACTGTCCATTTCCTCCTTATCTCTACAGTCAGCTCCTTTTTTCCTTTGATACTACATGTAATAATCACTTGAGAAGAACTCATTTGTAACACCAAAGGTAATAAAGCAGGCCAAATGTCCAAATCCACTTATCCTTACCCCTATGGCCTTGGGGACATTTACCTTCTGCACGATTTATATACCGTATTTTCCGGACTATAAGTCGCACTTTTTTTCATAGTTTGCCAGGGGGTGCGACTTGTACTCCGGAGCGACTTATATGTTAAATAAATACATTATTACAAAATTTCACATGTTCGTTATTTTCACACTGACAACCACAAGGGGGCGCTCTAGGCGCGTGTACCTGAGGAACGAGTTCCTTTAGCGCCGCAGAAGAAGAAGCGGTGCTTCGTCTGTGGAGTTAGACTTGATTGTTTGGTAAACTTGCTCGGATGTTCTTTATGCTATAGTTATCTTAATAACTGTTAATATGTTACGTTAACAAAGCAGACACGTACTCAGTTCGTTGTGGGTCATGTAGCTGAATTTGTTACGTTAGCATACCGTAACGCTATTGCTAATCCATGCTAATGGTTTGCTAATTGCCTTTCAAGATGAAATGTATGTTCTTGGTCTCGGATTTTATTAAATAAATTTTCCCCCAAAATGCGACTTATAGTCCAGTGCGACTTATATATCTATTTTTCTTCTTTATCATGCATGTTTTGGCTAGTGCGACTTAAACTCCGGAGCAACATATAGTCCAGAAAATACGGTAGGTTTGGGCATAAAAAAACAATCTTATCTCAGTTGGCATTATACAAGATAATTAAAGCAGAAGCTTATAGTTGCACACATTTTGTGTAAAACGTAAACTAGAGCTACATGTCTTGATCTAAACTTAGATTCAGACCCTCTTCAGATGATCCACTGAGGTAAAGAAAAAGAGTGAGGGAGTGTCTCTGCAGTACAAACAGTCAGTAAATTTCAGAGACTATTTCTGGCCTTCAAACAAGAACGTAGTAATGTCTCCCTCCCAAATGTATAGTTTAAAAGAGGAGGCCTCTGTGTGCAGGCGTTCACGGCACCTGCCTCTTTAAACTCGGAGGATGGCGGAATACTGACACACGCTATGATCCACATCATTCACCGTCGGATCAAATCAGCCTTATCCACAAAGAGAGGTGTGTGTTAGATGTCTTCTGGGTTGTCAAGAATATGTGAGGGCTCCATTTGTAAACCTGCTGCTGAGGAACTATTTATAGCTTAGCATCACACAGTGATGGGTCACAGAAGGAGAAGGAGAGTTCACAGCTGCACAAGCTCAGATTAGAAAAGGAAAATAAGCTGACAAATTTAAGTGAATATGCGCATATACAGTATAATACAGAGACTGTCAAGTATTTTGAGCAGAGAATTGTGCGTCCTTGTGATAGAAACTCAGCATTTTGACTTGGTTTGAAACGTTCCATTTACTGTCAAGACCGGCTGCTTGTATAAACTAGTATTGAGATACTTTTGTGGTTCATTTGTTCAGTTTACCTGAGCTTTAATGTGTGCTGAATGAATCCTGTTTCTATAAACTAATGGATGTTCAATAGTGGCTCATCATCATCATCATCATCTTCATCATGGATGATGGGTTTATCTCGCTGAAGCAACATTTGGACATCACCGGTCTGTTTGTTGTTTGGTCTTTCTCTATTTAGGAAGAAGAGAAGCCAAAGAGGTCTGAAAGACACAGGACTGTGTGGTGCCAACAGTTAGAGAAGATTAAAACCCTGTGTGTTCTTCTCTTTCTTCTTCATGGCAGACACATCACAAAGGTGGTGCGTGTCCGTGTGTGGGCAGGCAAACGGGGACCGCTTTCTCTGGAGCACAGATTCAGAAGTTGGCTCTACTTCCCGTCCGCTGAGTCCCCCCCCCCCCCCCCCCCCCCACCCCGGCTCACAGGGCCTTTTCTCTTTCGGTTTGATGTCTGTGTCAGTTTCTTTCTGTCTCTGCCGCGCTCTAATTTAATAATCCCACTTTGAGCGTTCTCAGAGCCAGCAGTCGGGATGTGTAGCAGGGGTACCAAACTTTCAAACCATTTGTCCTCTTTCTGCGTGAACACCCCTGCGGTTCATACATGCTGCAGCCCGTGTCATAGATTAAAGTAGCAGTCGAGTTTGATCACTGTTGCTTTACAGCGCGATACATCTGAATCCATCAGCCGTGCCGTCCCCCATTCACATGAGGGTTCCTGTAACTTTGTTTTATAATTTGGAACGAGGTACAACTCAGGCAAGAGACGTACAAATATTGGAATCTCAGAAAGAAGTCATTTTTAAGACAGTCTAAGACCGAAACGGAGATGTTTCGCGCCGCATATTACAGCATCTTTTTAAAAATCTCAACAAGGAGACAAAATAACTTTTTAAACATGATAATAGGCTACCAAATAATACACAGCAGATGGTTGTTTTTCTGGGGTCGAAGTACCTCGAGTCAATGCAGCCAATCTGACAAACCTTAGCATGGTGGCTACAGCCTAGTCCATGACCTTTTCAAAATGTGAGCGTGTATGCGCGCATACGAAGTCAGCATGCAGACTTCACCAGATCGTGTGTCTGCATGTGTGTGTGTGTGTGTGTGTGTGTGTGTGTGTGTGGTGGTCGGGATGGGGGGGGTGAGTGAGCAAGTGAATCAAAGACACAGAGAGGGCAGAAAGTTCAGCTGCATTTCTCTCTCCTAATTTCCTTCCCCTCATAATAACCAGTTATGATACAATGTGCCTCTGTGCACTTTTGAACTCGTTTTGTACAGAATCAGCAGAGTTTGAAGTTAGTTTGAAGTTCCAGCTTCTTTAGTGACAATAAAACTCGTGCAACTGTCCGACTCTTACCAGAAATCTCATCAACGATATCGATGATACAGGAGTTAGCCTGAAAATAATCAAGCTACTCAAAAAAATCAGATAAGAGAAGATCGAGTTTTTAAAAAATCTGTTAAATCTCCTCAGTCAGGAGAGATGTCAAGAATCCGCTGCAGGCAGAGGCAGTTGATTCCATTTACTCCAAACACAAGTAAGTTCACACAGAGGACGACGACAGATTTCAACAGAGCAAAAAAAATAAATCTGCAGTTGCAGTTTGAGCTGATTTCTGATGTTTCATCGTTAGCTCTGTCACAGTTGTCTCAAATATTTGGACTTTGTTCTGCTCTCTCCCTGTCTGCAGGGCTTTCCACTTCTGTCTGAGCCAAAGTAAAGACCAACTTCAAATGTGCACAATCGTCTCAGCACATTATTAAAGGGTGAACTAATTCTTGGTTACATCAAAAAAAAAAAATCTTTCCCACAGGAGCAGTTAAATCAGAAAAACTTAGCAGATATATGAAATGTAGGACCACTTTTCTGACCAGGCTACAAATGTCCTTAAACATTAAACAGCAATTATAATGACGGTTTATGTTGCTCTCCAATCATCCAAAGGACAACATGTGCAGAACGAGTGCACGTGCAAACATTCATGTATAGCAGCAATAAACATGAGCGTTCATCTTATCCAAACAGACTGTAAACAGACCTAAACTGAAGAGGGGGGAGTGGAAGGAAGAGCAGCTGCCATGCCGACCACTGCTGCCTGGCCAGCTGGGAGCAGATCTCAACTGACAACCACCATATTCTTATCAAACATACAGAAAACATTTGCAGCCAAGTTGCATTTTCATTCGGAAAATGCAAAAGCTGTAGATCAATTACCGTATTTTCCGCACTATAAGGCGCACCTAAAACACTGAGATTTTCTCAAAAATCGATGGTGCGCCTTATAATATGGAGCGCCTTGTACTGTGCGCCTTTGGTAGGTGCACTACGGTAAAGGCTCCGCCCATCGATTAGCGGCACACCTACGCGTAAGGATCCCCTAAAATGGCGCCGGTCAAGCGAGACTCGTATGAATGAGGCTTACTTTAAACTGCAGGCCATCGAATATGCGGCTGAAAATGGCAATCGAGCAGCTGCAAGACATTTTAATGTGAATGAGTCCATGGTCAGAAAGTGGAGAAAACAAGAAAGTGAACGAAAGTGAGGAAGACTAAGCTGAGTTTCCGCGGGAACAAAGCAAGGTGGCCCGAGCTGGAAGACCGAGTGGAACAGTGGGTTGTGGAACAGCGAACAACTGGAAGGGGCGTCTCTACTGTCACCAAAGGCCAAAGCAATTGCTGAAGAAATGGACATTGAGCACTTCCAAAGAGGTCCGTCTTGGTGTTGTCGCTTTATGAGGAGGCGGCATCTCTCCATACACGCGAGGACAGCTGTTGCGCAACTGCCCGCGGATTACCCGGAGAGGGCGGCCATCTTCCCTAACCCTAACCAGGAGAGGGCGGCCATCTTCCCTAACCCTAACCAGGAGAGGGGGGCCATCTTCCCTAACCCAAACCAGGAGAGGGCGGCCATCTTCCCTAACCCAACCAGGAGAGGGCGGCCATCTTCCCTAACCCTAACCAGGAGACGGCGGCCATCTTCCCTAACTCTAACCAGGAGAGGGCGGCCATCTTCCCTAACCCAACCAGGAGAGGGCGGCCATCTTCCCTAACCCAAACCAGGAGAGGGCGGCCATCTTCCGCACCTACTGCCGCGACAAGATAACCACACCCAGCCACATCTATGAGGCAGCGGCGGGCGAGTTATGCCACCATATGCGGGTCGGAACCGGTCGGTGAGTCCGATTCAGATGATTAAGAAGAGGAATTCGGGATGTTGAAATAGCGCAGCTGTTTAATTCAGATACAGAAGATGAAAACTTTGATGGTTTTGTGGTGGAAGAATGAATATTTTGTTCAATAAATGTGTCGAAACTCAGTGTTTTATTTCCGTTGTCATTTTTTTCTGTATGTTTCAGCATGCGCCTAAAATACGGTGCGCCTTAGGTATGGTTTAAATACAGAAATAGCACCCATAACTGAGACTGCGCCTTTTATTACAGTGCACCTTATGGTCGTGAAAATACGGTAGGTTCATTTTTCTTTTGTTTTTTAAATAAAGCTTGACTTTCTCTGTTTGGTGGAGCCCAGTCACCTGTTTCTACACACGTCACCCTGATCAGGTGGCACCTCTGAAGAAGGCTGACGCTACATCCTAAACTTGTTCGCAGGTAAGACGACATCTTTAGTATCGTCCACCCGTCTGCCAGCTATAGGTGGGGGGGTTGAAAAAGTCAAGACAGAAGCGGTTTTAGACGAGTATCGGCCTGTAATAACGTCTGGCAGAGCATTAAATTGCCTTGAAGCGTGTGCAGTACAGCAGGCACCCAGCAGTCACCCAGTCAGCAGATCAGAACAGGCACAATGCTGCAGCTCAGTCAGAGCTGACGCCTCCAGGTAAATCAAAGGTGATGCGAGCGCGTATAGATTGTTTTGTCAGAGCGGAGATTGTTCAGATTCTGGGTAACGGCTGCCACCTTCGTTCTCCCTCCTCACTCAGGCTGACATGTGGGAGATCTGACTGTGAAATAAATTCAACAGCCAGATTAACACAGATACGCCAGCTGGTGGGGGAGAAGATACAAATACAGTGGGTGAACCTCCAGCTAAACGCTTACACTGACAAGCTGCGAGCTACTGAGGCAAAGATGTTTTTATTTAAAAAATAAAATAAAATCAGCGGCTGACAGGTGTAATTATGCTCACAGAGAGGAAGGTACTGACAGAGCAGATACAGTAGCTCTTATCAACCCTTTATACAAGAGGTGGGGGAACAAAACACTCTCCGGCTGCACATTTACAGTTTAATCAAACAGATGCACGACTGTCACCAATGGTCAACTAAAGGGAAAAGTTGAGTTAGCCATCCTAGCCTTTAGCATGCGGATGAGCAGGGGGCATATGTCTGTGCTTCCATACTGTCACTAAACAGCTCTATTGTTGTCGCTCCTAGACATTCTGAGCAGCTGATCTCACAATCTGAGCCTCCCCTTTGAGTTTGTTTCTGTCACGTCTCCTCCAACGGAATGGACGTCTTTAAAGATGGCTGCTCAGCGGGAACAGGGACGCTGGAGTGTGGACATCAGTACTGAGTGTATATAAGTGTAGACTGGTCAAAGAATATTAGAATTTAGAAAACGGATTTTTAGTTAAGGTCACAGCATCCAGAGCAAAATGAAGGCAAGGGACTGTCCTGTATTTCCAGGTTTGCCTTTAACCTTTCCATGCAGGTACTTGAGAAGCCTGACCTTTACACCATCCGGTTCCCCGCCGCCTTTGAGTGCTTCTAATGGAGTGGAGTGCTGCACTGTCCATGTGTACACTCAAACTGCGCTTTGTAATTATGTCTTTGTGCACATGCGTGTGTGTGTGTGTGTGCGTATGTGTGTGCACATGCATCTGCTGTTGGATACTTGCAAAGCTGCTCCGGCCTCATGCAGGAAACTCAATCTGACACAAGCTTGGTGAAGATTACCCGTGTCCAGACAGCCATCGCTCACATTTTAAGGTCAACACGCTGAAACAAGGGGGCTGGAAATAACCTTACAAAAGACCCACAAGGGAGAACCATAGGGAGGGAGGGACGGACGGACGGAGGGACAGCCAGCCAGCCAGCCAGCCACACACACACACACACACACACACACACACACAAAGAGAACTAGCGGCTTTGACCTGGCTTTAGCCTAGCGCTATGTTTTTTGTCGCACATTTTATTTACTACAGTTTTCTGTTTTCTGATGCAAAACTGTGAAGAAAAAGATATAAAGCGCTCACTGAAAAACAACTATAAGGAGCGTTAAAAATCCGAGTCAGACACAACTTGCGTAAGATTAAATTTAAATGCAAATTACATGGAAAATCCACAAAGTGATGCAAAGCTTTAGGAGCTAGCTCAGGCAGACAACTGGAAGCGCAGGATTCCAAATCAGCTGATCTGTCACGTGACCCCCCCCCCCCCCCTTAATAGGGCAGGTATTTAATCCCCTCTCTTTTACCTGGTCACTCCTGATTGCTCCGTGCCGCGGCTGCGATTGATGTATGCTGCTCCACGCTTCGGAGCTCAATCCCAGCACCTCCCCAGCATCGTCCTGTCGGCTCTGTTTCTTGGATCCCCATGGGGGGGGGGCTCTGATATTTATTCCCTGTAACATCAAGGCAGACTATTATCAGGATATTAAAACTGAGACAGGGTCTGACACCGAACCTGTTTCTGTGTTGCTAAATTGATGCTCTGCTAATTTTGCAAAGGATTGTGCACAATAAAGTCCTTTGGTTTATTCCCAGGAACTGAACTCTGCTAAAGATAAATTCGTCAGACAAGTTAATTGTATAATTGCAATGATAATTGGCTCGCTGGATGATTATTTGATGATTAACTGTGTCGTTCCGAACTCTTAAACTTTTCCCGTTTTCAAGTCGAGTTTTTTTTTATTAATAGCTGAAAGTCCAGCAATGATCTGCCATAAATAACATAATTACACATAAGCAGCCGTGTCACAGAATTAGAAAAATTAAATCAGAGCAAAGTCTCCGTACAGTGCTTTCCTGCTCTTTTAATGACTAACGCACACACACACACACACACACACACACACTCTCTCTCTCTCTCTCTCTTGCTCTTGCACGTAAAATCAATAGTTATTTCAGCAGGCTGCTGTTGTGGCTTGAATGTGAATAAACACTTGTATATTTCATCGAGGATCGATTAGTGCAGACAGCTGAGTGACATATGACGACACCTCACTACAGAGAAATCTGTGTGTGTGTGTGTGTGTGTGTTCCTTTACTGTTGAACTGGTCTCGCTCTCAGGGGATCAATCGGGGTGATGGATTAGTGACAGGTATCACACATGTGCTATCAGACAACAGCATTTCTGCCACTCTCTCCCAGTCACAACACGTTTCCTCACACGGTTAAGGCCTCTGGTCCGGTCCACGAGGGATTCAGACTCATGAATTCCACCAGGTTCTCAAACACACTCAGCACCTCACACACACTTATGGAAGCCCTGACATTTGAGCGTGTTTTTGTGAAGACAGCCCCACTGCACGTCTGTTTATCAGAGGACGGCGGCGACTTTTCTGACAATGGCCTGATGACGCCAATTGATTCTATCTGTGGATCAGGACAGTGGAACAAAGGTCCAGGTGTACACCAGCAGACTTCTGACTGACATACGAATACACCCACAAACACCAACAACAGGTCAATCATGTGAACAATACGTAGCTGCTCCGGTTTCAGCGATGCAAGTGTTTTAATGCTAAATCAAAGGTTTTTGGTCAGAATGCACCAAAAAGGAAATGACAAGACAGGAGCGCGCTAGCCGAAGTTCGCTTGCGTCACAATATCCGCGCTGTTTCGGTCATAAAAGTGTTTTTATTTTAGAATTTGTGGTGGCCGAACTATCGATGCATCCCCTACGTTTGGGCTAACGTTTCAAAAAGGCCTAGCTTGTAGTGTCTATATTTCTCTACTCGGGATGCATTTATTCACACATGAAAGAAAACAGAAAGATAATATTATTCACATGGCTCACACTGGTGCTGGCATCGCTGTGCCCTAATGGCTGAAGAACACAAAGGCCGTTTGATTCTGTCACTTTGATCACGGCACCTCAGGGCTTCTGTTTCTGCCGCACTAAAATCTTTATTAGCCCATATGCTGGCACATCACACGCTAATCAAACGGCATTTAGATCAGCCGGGTTTAAGACTGTAACTGCAGCAGAAGTCCCGGGGACGCTCCTGGTGATTTCAGTCCAAATTCAAACATTCCAGGAGTCCAAGACCGGGTCGATGGATGATGACCATGTGCGATTAAATACACAGCTGTCACGTGCTGGGCAGAAAGGCTGGGTCGGGTGAATAATGTCATGAGCCACGCCTGTAAGTGAGAGGTGTTCTGTCATCCTTTCCTGGTAGGAGCATATTAAACAACAGCAGGAAACAAGTATTTTTCCTGTGTGAATACAATGTGTTAATTAGAGCTCTAATGATGGCTGCAACAGGTATCATGGTTCAAGAGCCCTGGAAAATCATCTGACATAGTATTAGATGGCATCTCTCCAGCTCATGAGAATCATTCACAACATAGCAATTAGTTTTATAGTGTCGGGATCCTCACCTTGACTAGTGTGAGCGCTACAACATCCAGCTGTAGCCGGATTGGGCGGTTGCTCCCTGAGCATGATCCAATCGCAGAACAGTATTGCAGAATGTGGAGTGGCCACTAATTGAACATCTCTATACAGAAGAATCAGAGTATCAAAAGGCTGAGAGAACGTATTATGTGTGTGATATTTTATTTAAACTGACACACCTTCATGAACTACTTAGCATACCTTATTTCCTTCTAACTGATCTTTGACTGGGCTCAGATGTGAGCTAATGCGAGCTTCTTAACGGACGACACACAGGTATCTCTTCATGCTAACGATGTTGCTGTGCCACATGGGAGAGGGGGAGAGGGTGGCCAGGCGCGCTTTGAATTTCCTCCATGGTGGAAATCAAAGGGCAAAAACATCAAGCACGTCACGGTGAGCACATCAAGACAGATGTTCTCATTTGTTTTGATTTTTTTTTTAGCCTAATGTAGATGCGTTTGCCCATTTGAATCCAATTTATCTACCTTCCTTTGCATCCCAATGGCCAAAGCAGCAGCCCTCACCTGTTCTGGATCCTGAGAGGAAAGCACCGCAAACTTAAAAGAAGCTTGCAAATGGCAGGAGGAGCCGACTGAAACAATGGGTTGCATCTCCTACGGCTCCTTGCATGCCTTTAGGTCCAGAACTGATGTGCCATCCTCGTGAACCGAGGGGCCGTGTGAGTGAGCGGATGAGTAAACCTGTGCTGTGATGGCTCCACTGCTGCGTACCAGATTACACACAGTTTCTCTTTCACTGTCAGAGCTGGAAAAAACTCCCACTTTGACAGTGCTGTATTCACGGCCTCGATCCCTGGACCAGAACTAACATAAACTCATGTTAGCACGCTTTGTGTGGGGCAACAAATAGCCCTAGCATTACAAATAAAACCGTACCCCCCATATTTTCGGGAATTTTATTATTTTTTGTGCTGTTTAGTGTTATCTTCTGCTATATACTGTATTCATCTGCAAATGTAATGGTTGGCTTGTTAATATCGGATAAGCAGGCACTGACGATAGCATAGAGGGATCCCCTCAGGAAGTGGGGGGGGGGGTCGTGAGAGCCATTTTAGAGAGAAGCTGTTCAGCTCTGCGTGCATCGCTGTGAGCACATTAAAGACGTTTGCATCAAACTTTATGCTCGCCTGGAAGACTCTTCTTTTATCCAGGTGCGCAACATATGCTTGCAATTTGTCCCTAAATGTGTGGAAATCTGAAATGGATGCATCCACTCACCCCCCGGCCTGAGGAGATCGCTGCTGTGGTTAGGATTGTTCAGCATTTGGAGGGAAAATTGGCTCTGACCTGTTTCTCAGTTGCTTGCAGGGGGTTGTGATGTTGACATGTTCAATACAGCTTTATCTGTTCGAAAGGAAACCTGAGGGCTCCCAGAAGAGCTAACATTCCGGATTCCATCTCACCTGACAGAGAGTGAGGGTTACACCCCCCCTCCGGGGTGCCTGTTCACGGAGCGGACTTAAATGGTCCAGCCTGATCACATACATCCAGCACCTTACAGCCAGGAAACGGAGGCAGAAGTAGTTATTATTGTTTCAGGCCCCAGATGTGTCTCTTACTAGCAAAAATACAGAAATCTCCTTATAAATACAACCTGGGAGGGCAACTCTTTTTTAGTGTGACACTTGGTTCAGGGTGAGTTCTCTATTGTCTGTTTATTTAGGCTTGAAGAGGAAAAAAACAGCAAAAACAGTCACTTTCAAACAGCTGGCTGAATTTTGTCTTTCAGCTATCGGTGAATGTCAAAACGAATCAGGCCCGTCAATAAACAGATGATCTCGTTCGACGTTCAATATGACGGCCGCCACGGTGCGGCAGCGACCGTCCGATCCTGACAAGCCCACCCGTGTTATCACGTGTCATCGGTCTGAGCGGAGAGGGCAGCTTGGCTCTGGTCGCTGGATGTGTTAGCAGCAGCTCAGGTGTGAGCTGTCTGGGATTGGAACAGATGCTTTCCACTTTAATTAGCTCACAAAGAGCTAAGTTTCCCGTGATGGAGGGACACCAAACACAGCTGGGGCCTGACGCGTGCCAGGGCACAAACACACAATCACATTTCACACGTGGACGTTCCTGCTGCGTATTCAAATGTATTCTCATCTGTCAACTGTGCTAATGTGGGGGATATAATGTTTGAAAGAATGAGAATGAAATGATATTCTGGATTGGTGTTTTGTTTTTTTAACCAGAGGGAGAGGACGGAGGCTTCGGGAAAAAAATTCCGAGCCGATTTTAAAGCCAAATAAAGCTGTCAAAGTCAAAGCAGAAAAATAAGAGAAACAACCAGTTCTCATCCAATATTCATAATAACTAAAAGTTCTATTTTTTTTCCCTCAATAGCGGGACCAGGCTTATAGCTGCTTTAACAAAACGTTTTTGTTCTTTTTTATTAAAACCAAAATCAAAAATCTACAACTTCCTGTGCTTAAATTGTCCATCGTCATTTTCCAAACCCATCATATTCAGTAACTGGAGTTTATTTGTGGGCTGTATCATATACAATGCTAAACTCAAATTTCTTAACACATACTGAATCACAAGATATTTTCATTCATTCATATTTTAGCAGTGACATTTACCAAAGTATTGCTGCTACACTGAAGTTAAAATGTTAGCTCGTGCGTTTCAGTAAATATACGTAATCACACTCAAAAAGCTCTAAAATGTCCAATCGTATTCATTTATCTGATGTCACGTCCCACAAGAACGCCCCAACCTAAACTATGACATGAATCAAGAACCGGATTCATTCCTGGAGAATCTGATTTTTAATAAAGTGGATATTAAAGGAGCTGCCAGAACAGAGCTTTATAATGACAATCCTAATTTAACAACAGTATTAAACATTATGGCTACTTGAGGGAGTGATCCCATACATTTAGAGGGTTTATTTATAGAGATGATTACTGACCATTACAGCTCTTTATATCCTGGCTGGGCTGTACAACACAATCACAGATGAACTTTAATGCCCTCTGTCAAACACACCATTACCGTTAAGGCATGTCTGGTAAACACGGCTTCTGTTCATCACACTTTGAGTTCTAACAATGCCTGCCTCATACAGCCTTCCAACGCCCCTGCAGACGGCGTTATTTGAGGCCGAGGGTGGCCGAGGCAGCCGGGGACCGAATGCTTACATAAACGAGCCAATTAAGCTGCGTTTCAGAGAACTGGTCTGACTGGCAGAAACAGATGGATGCTGACACATTTACACCCAATGACACAACAGACTTGTGAATCCAGCATTTACCAAGCGGGAATGATGCTAATTTATATATCTGTCTATCCAGTTTGATAGTGAACGTTATAGTCTGAGAGGTTTGCTTCACGAATGAACAAAGATGAGACGAGGAGAGTCCGTTTTTCATTGTAGCCGTGATAAAAAGAAAAGCATCACAATTCCAGCTGGGATGTTATGGAACCCTGCATCAGGACACCAAATCAAGCTACGACAGGCCAAACTCCCTGGTAGAGAAGGGTGACAAAAGCCAGCAGTAAACCCACATCTACACGCATACACGCGCATTGCGCAAATCCGATACAAGTAAATTGCTTTGTGTAAGAGAGCTTAGGGAGGCATCTGAGAGCCCGGCAGCATCCTGCTCTGAGCTGAAGATTCCAGGCAGACTAGATGCAGAGGCTCGGCCCAGTTGGCTGGATCAGCGGCTAATGCACAAACTGGAGGCTGGGAATTACTGCCTAAACACCCCTGACCCATGCATCACACATGCACCATCCCACCATGTCCAACACAAGAGAACAGTAGGCTGGGATACTCCTGTCATGTGATGGACACAATTCGACCCTGGTCTAATTTATTTAGTTATTTATTGGTTTTCCAGAGCATGCGTTTCCTGGGTGCAGAACAGTTATTGTCGCTTCAGAGTGGAGTAAATTGGACTCCAACCAGAAGACTTACCGTATTTTCCGGACTATAAGTCGCACTTTTTTTCATAGTTTGTCGGGGGGTGCGACTTGTAATCCGGAGCGACCTAAATAAACACATTATTACAGAATTTCACATGTACGTTATTTTCACACTGACAACCACCAGAGGGCGCTCTAGGCGCGTGTACCTGAGGAACGAGTTCCTTTAGCGACGCAGAAGAAGAAGCGGTGCTTCGTCTCTGGAGTTAGACTTGATTGTTTGGTAAACTTGCTCAGATGTTCTTTATGCTACAGTGAATAACTGTTAATATGTTACGTTAACAAAGCAGACACGTACTCAGTTCGTTGTGGGTCATGTAGCTGAATTTGTTATGTTAGCATACCGTAACCCTATTGCTAATCCATGCTAATGGATTGCTAATTTGGATTGCCTTTCAAGATGAAATGTATGTTCTTGGTCTCGGATTTTATCAAATACATTTTCCCCCAAAATGCGACTTATAGTCCAGTGCGACTTATATATCTATTTTTCTTCTTTATTATGCATTTTTTGGCTAGTGCGACTTAAACTCCGGAGCGACATATAGTCCAGAAAA